>NC_069665.1:19665280-20004030 GCF_027244095.1 Hemicordylus capensis
ACAGCTCTTCAAATATATACTGGTTCCCATAGCTAAGCAGGGTCTGCCCTGGTTGCATATGAATGGGAGACTTGATGTGTGAGCACTGGAAGATATTCCCCTCAGGGGAGGAAGCCGCTCTGGGAAGAGCAGAAGGTTCCAAGTTCCCTCCCTGGCTTCTCCAAGATAGGGCTGAGAGAGATTCCTGCCTGCAACCTTGGAGAAGCCACTGCCAGTCCATGAAGACAATACTGAGCTAGATAGACCCGTGGTCTGACTCAGTATATGGCAGTTTCCTATGCTCCTATGTTGTCCTTTTAATCGTCTCTTCTCCAGGCCAAACATAACCATCTCCTTCAGCCATTTGTTTCCAGACCTCTCGCCATCTGTATTGCCTTCTTCTGAACCCTTCCAGATTATCAACATCCTTCTTAAAATATAGGACCCAGAATTGTTCACAGTGGCTGACATCCTGATTAAATTTACTAGAGGAAGACCTATTCGAATTTAGTAGTCCTTAAGACCAGTGATCCCCAGCCTGTGGTCCACGGACCACTGGTGGTCCATGTAGATACTGCAAGTGGTCCATGATGCTGCTTCTTCCTCCTTCTTCCTCTTCCTCTTCTTGCTGTCCCCACCATGGCCAATATGCTGCCTGCTGTTGCTGGAGGGAGTGAGGAGATGTGATGTTTTCCTCTCTCACTCTGGTGTGCAGAAGGATGCATTCCCATCCCCTCTCTCACCACACCAATAGCCTGCCTCCCAGCAGGCTCTCAATACAGCAAACGAGGGGATGGGATGTATCCTCCCATGCATTAGTGAGAGAGGACGTGTTGCATCCCCCGTTGCCCCCAACAGCAGTGGGCAGCGTAATGGCTGTGTGGCAGGGTCAATAAGAAGAGGAGAGGAAGGAGGAGGCTGTGGCAAGGGGGAGGAGGATGAAGAAGCTGAAGCAGGCAGTGGTCAGGGCTTACTGGGGGTCCACAAAAGCTTTTGATAACAATGTAGTGGTACAGATAAAGGAAAATGTTGGGAATTGCTGCTTTAGACTCCTTGCTGAGTAGTACTCTTCACTAAGTTAGTCTGGATGTTGGCCAGTATTGCAAGTAAGGTCTGATCAGTGAAGAATTGAGCGGGACCATCATGACTGGACCAAGGCCACATTCCCGATGTCCACTGCATTTCCTCAGCAACTGAAAGCTCTGCTAGGTCTGCTGTCGGTACTAGGCCGCCGTCCTCCTGAAGAAGCCATCCATTATAGTTGTAAATGAATGAGGGTCACTTTCCAGGGTTGGCTATTGAAATGGATGCCCTTTCATTTGCCTCATGAAAGAAACACAAGTTCTTTTTATGCTGATGGATTAGGAAGGATAAAAAAGACTCAATCAGGAGAGACAGGGCAGGTGTGAAAAATGGCTGATGGATAGACACAACCAGTGCTGTGTGTCACAATTTAGCAAACAATCTACTCCTGAGAATATATTTTAATTTAATGTGGAGAGGTGTGATATTCATATCTAAACCGGCTCTTTGCTATCTATTGTTAAAGGACAGATACAAATTTCTCCCATTTTGCTCCGTATTTTTATTTGGAACGGCACCATGTCGTCAGGGAACAGATACAAAAAATAATAACCCCTTAAACAAAGCAGTGAATGCTACCCAAAAATCATATATATATAAACCCTGTTTAGATGCCACATGCAGTTGAGGCTTAAACAAATGGTTCTGGCTCTCTGTTTAGATCAATACAGCTTTAATAATAGCAGTATTAATGTCCTTAAATATATGGGTTTTTTGTGCAAATCACTTATAAACAGGGGAGGGGGGGAAACCCTTCTCAAGGATTGGGCCTCCCTTACCTTCTGATTTAGTTATGTGTCAGGCAAACCTCATTCTCTCATTTTTCTCTTTTCCAGGGCTGAAGGAAATGCTTATTGGATCTGTACTTTAAATCTTAGCCAATAGAAAGCAATGTTTCACCGTCTATGCCCCGACATGGTTTTATGTAAACTCTGTTTTTAAAAACGGAGAGATTCGCAGCCGTCTTTTGAACTAATCCTAACGTATTAATAGGAGGCACTCAAGGTACAAAGAGTTAAATTAACTAACAGTTTCCCTACCCGGTTCAATGCTGACCCCCCCCCCATCCTAACAACACCCCCCTCTACAACTCTCTCTCTCACTCTCGCTCTCTGGGCTGTGCTTGATTTATAGCATGATCCATCCCTGTTGGGAGTTGACAGTCACTTTCATTTTCTTGTATCACCCACCCCCCCACCCATCGTCACCAAGGTCATAAGAGAAAGGTCCCCTCCAAGTTTCCTGCATTCGTCCTCCTTCACCCTTCTTCCAGCTTGGCCTCATGAATCATTCCGTCTTCGCATTGAGCTCCTGATGCTTCTCTTCCACCAAACTGCCCGACTTCCGCCATTTTTCTTCATTCTCACTAACAATTTGGTAATGAAATATTGATTTTTAGTTAGATTCAAATAGATGTTATTAAGTTTGCATTGATAAATCGTTCCCTTTCTCAGGCTGGAAGTACCTCAGTCAAATTCTAACGGTGCTTTCATACCTGGTGATGTATTAATTTGACATATTTGTCACCCAGGCAGCCCAGCTAACATGAAGAGGAGGGTGTATAGCCTAATTGCTCCTATTTCAGTGTGGAAAGTATAACACAGCTCCAAGAATTTTAGCCTACATATACACACCTCTGTTTAAGAGTCGGCAAACATTTTCTGGTCAGTGAAAGTGCTACTTCTTCTTGAATATGATTGAAAGTTTGGACAACATGTGCTAGCCAAATGCAATGGCACCTTGGCCAGCATGGTGTAGTGGTTAGAGTGTTGGACTGGGGAGCCCTGAGTTCAAATCTCCATTCAGCTATAAAACTCACTGGGTGACTCTGGGCCAGTCACTTATCTCTCAGCTTAACCTATCTAAAAGGTTTGTTGCACAGAAAAATATAACCATGTATACTGCTTTGGGCTCCTTGAAGGAAGAGCAGGATATAAATATAAACAATACATAAATGGATATATATTTAACGTGGTTGGGATGAATTAAATGAACAAGGTTCCAGCAACATTATTCTAGCCTTGAAACCGTTAGTTCCTGCTGTGACTCTTCCTTCTTCTTCTTTGTCATCTTCTTTTGTGTCATTTTGTTTTTAAAGACAGTCCTCCATGGAATTAGTTGAGTGATGAGATCTTTCAAAAGTACAGTCACTAAAAGACGAGATGAACTATCTCATCTCTGTGAGAGTGAAGGGTGAAGGGCAGGGCAGCACAAGGGAGTGAAAATTGTATCTGGCTACTTCCTGAGCTGACCTGTGAATGTAGCCATCCTTTTCCCAAGGAAGGGGAGGGGGGGAGCAGTGATGAAAGATACACACAGACATGGAAAACAAAACACCAGCTGCAGCGGGAGACTTTCTCTGGCACACAGTAGTATCAAGAAGTAGACTGACCCTACTCAATAATCGTACAAGAGCTGAGCTGATGTTCCACTAGTCATCCTGTTAGTACTCTGCTCCAGAAAATTACCAGAAGGGAGACCCAATGGGGGAATGGTTTGTCCCATTAAGAAGCAGAAGCAACCATGCCTCCATTTCCTTCAAGGTCCCTTCCCTTCCCTCCTCCTCCTCCTCCTCTTCTCCTCCTCCTCCTCCTCTACCCACAAGGCACTACAATGAGAGCAGGAAGCATTGGCCTCACTCTGATTGGGCTTTGATGATGTTTGAAACCATATCAGATTGAGGGAAATACTTTGTACCTTCGCTCTCTCACCTTTGGTTTGAAAGAAAAGTGGAATTCAGAAAGAGTAGGGAGTGACAGGGAGTGACATGTAGGGAGTGACATGACCCAGGCCACACAGAGGCCCATTATGTATGTGTGGCAACCTCCCAAATGGCCGCTGTAAGGGGGAAAGGCCCAGAAAGGGCTTGATCTGGGTGATTTTTGGCATGAGGAAGGCTGGCGGGGGGAGGGGGAACCTCCATGGACTCCACCCATGGCCTTGGAGAAGACCCCCAGAGGGGGTAAGTACTAAATTTTTTTTTGATGACTTGCGAACCCAACCAAACTGAACGGGGTGTGGGGGTTTGATGGGGGGCAAAACCAAACTGGCCCGGTCCTGTTTGGGTCCGGTTCAGGTCCAGTTCGAACCGGACCGGCCAGTTTCCTGCACACCCTACTTGAGATAGCACCTCTGTTGAGCACACATGAATTGTCCCAATTGCTAAGCAAGGTGTGCCCTGGTATGCATTAGGATGGGTGGCCATGTGCTATCTAGGGTAAGATATCAATTCTCCTTAGGAAATGGGGCCTTAGCTCAGTGGCAGAGCATTGTCTACAGAAAGTCCCTAGCTTCTCCAAGTAAAGTTTGGAGAGACTCCTGCCTGAAACCTTGGAGAGTCACTGCTGGTCAGTGTAGACAATAGCTAGATGGACCAAGGGTCTGACTTGGTATAAGGCAAGTTCTTACATTGTGCTCACACAAGAACCATTTTTGCTTGCAGAACAACGCTTTGCATGAGCACAACTTTCCTTCTGCTACTGATGGCAGGATGCTGTGCTAAACAATTGGATGCCACCTGACGTATATCGTGCTGGCTATTGTGGGTATCACGCTTAGATGGGCACACAGATTGGAGCCAGGGAGCTTGCTCCAACTTTCCACAGAGCTATTGAGCCAGTCTTCCCAAATGGAGAATTTGCTTGCTTGAATTGTGCAGCAGAACCAAGGTTAATTAGTAATAACAGCGGTACTGTAGGTGAACATTAAATGAAAATAGTAAGAGGCATGGACGAGGTCATTGGCACTCCCCTCGCCTTTATATACGTCTAGTATGCCATCTTTCTTCCTTTATTTAAAAACAGACATTCCAGGCCCTATTTATAGATGGAACTTAATCTTGTGCTTTGCAATATGCTATATAGCATTTGTTCATATGCCCTGTTCCTTCTACAGCATATGATATATGATGGGCACAAGATGTAGTGCATAGTGTTTTTGAGCATAAAACATAATTCAGCTGGAGTTAAAGGAAAAACATCCATCCATTTCTGTGGGAAGGACTCTAACCCATTTGTAAATTATGAACTCAATAAGGCAATACATGCAAACCTTCCTTACCTGCATAGTTGGAGGAAAGGAAATAGAGAGGAGAACCTAGGGAGATATACCCTGAGAGGTTTTTTCAGGTTTTGTCACCTATAAGCCGCAGAAATTTGGATGATGCCTGTAATTACCCCCCGCCTTCAATTTCTAGAGTAGTGTTACAAAAAGTGGGAGTCACTCAACCTTTCCTTGGTAGAAAGTATCAAGAAGGCATTTTGACAGAATCTGTCAACAGATTCTCATAATGGCCTGGTTCATACAGATCAAAAATAGGTTTAATGTGGGTTACCAACATTAGTGTTTACAATGTTTTACTGTGGTTTTTTAAATGAATTCTGTTGTAAGCCACCGTGAATTCATTTATGAAGAATGGTGGTGGTGGTGGTGGTGGTATGTGTGTATTAGTGTGATTGTGTCAACCCATGCCAAGGAGGTTTAAGGCTGCAGATGAATCTGAGATTGCCACTTTGATGTGGGTTCACACAATCATGCTAATGTTGGTAACACACTAGATTTGACCGATTGGGTGGACCATGCCCTTATCTTTTAATATGTTTCTTTGCAAATATTTTTAAAAGCTACTTTATACTGAATAGGGGTGTGCACGGAACTGGCTGGTCCAGTTCAGTTCGAATCCAAACCGGACCCGAACCAGACCAGGCCAGTTTGGTCCAACACCCCCTCGAAATACACACACACACACACACACACACACACACACACACACACACACACACCTTGGTTTACGAACTTTAAAAAAACATTAAAAAAATAAACTTACCCCCTCCAGAGGTGTTCTCCAAGGTGGAGGAGGGGTCTGCGGAGGTTCCCCCTCCCCCTGCCAGCCTCCCTTTGGTCCAAAACCAGCCTGTTCAGCCATTCTTTGGCCTGTTCAGGCCGTTCCCCCAGGCACGGTGGCCATTTTGGAGGCTGCCACGCATGCGCAATAGGCCTCTGCATGGTCTGGGTCATACCATGCCATGCAGAGGCCCATTGTGCAGTCATGGTGGCATCCAAAAATGGCCACTACCCCAGGGGAATGACCCAAATGGGCCGAAGAACAGCTGAATGGGCCGGTTTCAGACTGAAGGGAGGCCGGCTGTGGGGAGGGAAAACCTCTGCAGACAAACACACACACACGGCCACATTTAGAGAACACCCCCGGAGGGGACTAAATTAATTTTTTTTAAATTGTGAACCTCCCAAATGGGCCGGGGGGGGGGTCGGTCCAAGGTCAGATTGAACAGGGAGTGTTTCTTTTCAACCCTGAACCGTTGAACCAGACCAGTTTGACATCAAGTACATTTGACGTTGAACCTGTTTGCACATCCCTAATACTGAGTCAGACCATTGGCCTATCCAGTTCAATACTGTCTACATATATTGGCATCGGCTTTCTAGGTTTCAGGCAGATATTTCCCAATCCTACCTGGAGATTTCCAGGGACTGAATCTAGGGCCTTCTGCAGGCAAGGAATGTGCTCTACCACTGAACTATGGCCCCACCACAATCCTGATTTGCTTGGGGCAAATCCTTTAAAGAGACCCTAGGCAAAGTAAGATTTGCACTAAGAACTTGTTAACTTACAACTAGGGATGTGCAGAAACTCCTGGAGAATTTCCCCTTGTAACAAGAAACTTTCTTGGCCTTGAAAATTCTCAGATATTTCACCTCAGGAAGGACCCTGAGATTTGCTTCAAGTTGTACTTTGTGTGAAAGTTTGGTGCCCACCCTACTTACAACTCACAAGGCTTGTTCATACAGTTGTCAACTGGGTAGGCCAAGTGCCCTACCCAGCTTCTGGAACTATGTGCGCCCCCAATTTTTGGCCATGTGTGAGTAAAAACCTAGATAGGAGGCAGGGAGAGTGATCGTCTGTGGAGTTGGGTAGGACAGTTTTTCCTCCTACCTTGTTCAAAAGCTGGGGATGGAATCTGGATAGGAATTTGACTTGTCCTACCCAGCTGATGCTTCACAGACAATCACTCTCCCCATCTCCTACCAAGGTTTTTGCTCACACACAACTGAAAATCGGGAGTGAATTCAGCTCCCCAAGCTGGTTGTGTGAAATGGTTGTGTGAAATGGTCATGTGGAAAAGCCTATTGCCTTAGCCACTGTACTTCACCTGTTGCTATCCTATCTGCCATTCTACATCTCTGTTCCCATTCTCTATCACTCTAGCAAGGCCTCAACATTTGAAGAAAAAGAACTCCACATGTCATAATATTAAAAAATAATATGCCTATCCAAAAAAAAATCTCACCATACTCTTCTCAGAGAGCCAAGTGAACAATTTGTGATCTTAAGAAGTTGGATTTCTCTCAGGAACACAGAGAAAACAAGCAAATATATCCTTTGGAATCGCAAGCACTAATCCATATGGAGCTTGCAAGGAGACGCCAGGGCAGGATGTAAGAGCCATCAGAGAAAGCAAAATATTAAGGGCTGAGGGAAAGAAAAATTAATCAACATCAAGGGAGAAAGAGGAATCTGATTAGGAAAAGAATGTATTCCGCAATATATATGGAGTAGATAGGTACGTTAACACGTGGCTGGTTCCTTTGAGATTAAAGAAAATAACCTAGGGTTAGATCTCCCTTTTAGTAAACTTGCCAGCATCAACAACACTGCAGACCTGTTCACCATGGCTCCAAGCTAGAAGCTGATAAAAATGATATTCTTTCAGTGAAATTCTCTCTTTCCCCCATGGCTTCTAAAGTCGCAATACTTGAGACAACTTGCCAAGAAGTCAAGAGTCTGGGTGGCCTTTCCAAATCGTTTCCCTCACCCACATTCACGTCTAGAGCATTTTAAACAGATGGGCCCGATGATAATTGCAAAGGTCCAAAATTAAAAGGAAATAGATTTTTGTCCTTACAGGGCTCAGAAAGATGGAAAACAACTCGGGAACAAGAGGAGGTTTTCTAGGAGAAGTTAAATTGGTGCCGGCACAGGAAATATTCTGGCTGGAGGAGAAAGAGAGAGGGATAATACAAAAAAGATGTCTGTGTTTGCAGGTGTCTGTCATAGGATTGTCAGGCCTCTGGTTTGGATCACACAGCAGCCTATGATTCAACTGCCACATGTACATAAGCCTCTGATTGACTGTAGCAGCAGCAATCAGAACTGATAGCTACAGGACCTCCCCACAGTCTTCTTAATGCTGTCAGCCACTGCTCCTTATTCACATCCTCCCTCAGTGCCTGACTACTACAACCAGGGGTGGCCCAAAGTACTGTGGCACCTGAGTTGAGGCATGCCTTGCCCCCATGCTCCCAGGTTGGGGCTGCCACCTTTCTAAACCAACACTTGCAAGCTTTGAAAGTACACAGAGGGGCAGGGAGAGGGAAAACTGCTAGCAGTCTCATCTTCTCCCCTCGTGCTTCTTGAGACACCTCTTGCAAAGCTTGCAAGGGTCAGATCAGTTCCAAAGAGCTGCTCTAATGGAGACACCCTGCTGCTGCCCCAACAATCCGCCACCTGAGGTGACTGCCTCACCTTGCCTCATGAAAGGGCTGCCCACACAAACAACGGAGAACAACAAATCAAGTCACCATTGTTTCCTTCCATTGTGACCCTCTCGTGTCTCCTGTCTGATGTTAGGAAAAGCCAGGTATTTCAAACAATCCATTTATTACAACCAACGATCAGATTCAGAGCAATAATGCAGCACACAAGGTATATCTGCAAGAGGATGAGCAAGTGAGTGAGCGAGCAGTGGCAGCAGCAGTGGTCAGAGGGCTGGAGGGAGGCGATGGTCTATGGATGCCTGTAGTGATTGCTCCTAACAGCTGTTGCTAGAGGAGAGGAGGCAACCTTGGCTCTCCAGGTGTTGCTGAACAACAATTGCCATCAACAATTGCCGTCATTCCCAGTCACAATTTGTTGTGGCTGGGGATGATGGAAGTTGTCGTTCAAAACACCTTGGGAGCTAAGGTTGCCTGCCACTGACATAGAGGCTTCTGAACACCTGGTGGCTAGATCACAGACTTCTCTGCAAATAGGATCCCTGTGTACACTAATGTACATATTCTACAGGTAAGAAATAGAATAGTTTGCCATCTAGAGCTCTAGGTGAATGCTGATATGTGCACAGAGATCCAACAGGAATGGGCATCTCCTTCACATCTGTGGTGGAGTCAACGTTGATAGTGAGCTTTGTGTGCATAGCTTATACAAAAGGTCTCCTACAAACCTAGGCTATATGAGAGATTAGAACTGTCCCATGGCACACTCAACCATCTTTGACTTCCCTAATCATGATCTTCCCTTTACATGATCCCCACCCATGACTTCCCCATGACTTCCCTTTACATGATCCCCACTGCACATTAAGGTCATCTGAGGAGGTCCATCTCCAGTTACCACCAGTTCATTTGGTGGCAACTCAAAGGTGGGCCTTCTTTGTAGCTGCTCCCGGGCTGTGGAATGCACTCGTAATCTTAATTCCTTACAGATCTTCAAGAGAGCCCTTAAAACCCATCTGTTTGGCCTGGCCTTTCAGGGTTTTTAATTAATTTTAATTGTTTTAATGTTAACCTGGTTTTCAGGGTTTTAATTGTTCGGATAGTTTAATTGTTTAAGATTTTTTTTAATTGGTGTTTATATTTATATTTCTGTTTTGTTATTGGTTTTAATGGTTTCTAGTTTTTAATTGTAAACCTCCCTGAGCCATTTCGGAAGGGCGGTATAAAAATCGAATACATACATACATACATAATCACATGACTAGGTAGTTCCAATAATACCGTTTTCAGATTCATGCCAAATTATGGTGCTTAAGTAGTTCCTAGTTACTTAATCATCAGTGATCTTATGTTAGGAGACTCTCACATTTTAAAAGACTGTGACCGCCTTCACACAAAATGCCAAACTGCGAGTTGGCAAATCTGAGGTTAATCCTTGAACCAAGGAATCATCCCACAGATAATCTTCCAACCCAGTTCAGGCAGCCTCCAGTTTCAGGGAAGAGGAGTCCCTCTCTTTCCCTGGTCCACCGAGGTCACATCCCATCAAGCTCTGTTGTCAGGGAACCCTGATGACAGGAGAGGAAGGCGGGCCATGGGAGGAGCTCAGACAAAGCAGGGGGCACCTGGCGGTGTCACTTACCTCGGTCAGTGGCAATGCCGCAGCCCCTGCTGAGAGGCAGGAGTCTGGCCAACCAGGGGAAGACTTTTGCAAGATGTTCCCAACCAGTGAAAGGAGTTTGCAAGGGCATCTCATGAGACTTCAGGCCGCTCTCGTGAGATCTCTCCATGAGACCTCAGTTGGGCCCAAGATCTTGCGAGAGTTGTCCCTGCTGCCAGGGGCTGTATAAAAGAGAGCCAGCTGATGATGTGTGGTCAGCATAATGGGGAGGGCCCCTGAAGGAGCAGAGCCCTGTGACCTCAAGCAACCAGAGCCCTGGTAGCCAGCAACAGGCCCAAGGTGCAGCAGCAAAGGCCAGGCAAACTCTGAGACCTGGCTGGAACTGGCAGCAGGGTCAAGAAAGATCCAGAACATGGCCAGCCATCGTGAGGACCTTACCTCTGTAGTCTTTGTATCTCCAGACTGCAAGCCAGGTGTCAGCATGTCAGCAGAGTAGCAAGCACTGGGCACAATCTTCAAGGGGGCGTGCCCAGTGTAATTGTGCCTTTTTGGCATGGAATGCCCACCCTCAGCAGGGAAAGGGCATTTAAGCCCTTTTCGATGGCATCTAAACCCTTTCCCTAATAACACTTGCATTGCCGCCCTTGCAAGAGCCCCATGGCCAGTCTTGCACAAGCATGGTTACTGATAACGGGGGCATGGAGAGGGACACTATTTTCCTGTTGCTCCGGGAAGGGATCATGATAACTTTCTAGGAGGGGATATGTATATGGGGGTGGACAAAGGATCCTGGAGTCTGGTCCACTGTGACAAAGGATATTCAGGGGATGGCAGACCCATTTTTGTAATTGGTTTTAAATGGTTTTGAATTGTTTTTATATTGTTTTTGGTACTGTGTCTTGAATGGTGTGTGTTTTTATGTCTTTTAAATTTGTTGTCCCCAGAGCCTTTGGATGGGGAGATAGATAGATAGATAGATAGATAGATAGATAGATAGATAGATAGATAGATACCTTTGTTTGTATCTTGTTGTAAACCGCCCAGAGACCTAAGTTTTGGGTGGTACAAAAATATGTTAAACTAACAAACAAATAATTTAAATATAAATAAAAATAAATAAATAAATATGGAATTCTCTGCCTCGAGATGTGGTGACAGCCAACAACCTGGAGGGCTTTAAGATGGGTTTTGATTACTTCATGGAGGAGAGGTCTATCATCGGCTACTAGTCGGAGGGCTACAGGCCACCTCCAGCCTCAAAGGCAGGATGCTTCTGAGTATCAGTTGTGGGGGAGTAACAGCAGGAGAGAGGGCATGGCCTCAACTCCTACCTGTGGCTTCCAGGAGCATCTGGTGGGCCACTGTGTGAAACAGGATGCTGGACTAGGTGGGCTTTGGGCCTGATCCAGAGGGGCTGTTCTTATGTTCTTAAATAAATAAAGCCATAGAGAGGTGCTTGCAACCAAAGGGAAAGGGCTAGGAGGCCCCTCCCCCTACAAATTTGTACAAAAATTAGAGCAGAGCCACTCAGGAATTCCAGGGGCTGCCTTGCAACCCTGACCCCAAGTATCACTTCCCCTGGCATGTGCTATCTTTGCTGGGAAACAAGTGGGTTGCCCGGTTCATGGTGCCACCAGGACTCCGTGTGCTTTTGCAAATACTGTACTTCTTCATTGCTTGATTTGTGGAGACCTCTTCACAATGTGCCTGTCTTGCCATCCCATCCCCTTTCCCCTCAGATTGCCAAAGGCGGGGGGTGGACATGGGACACAGAGGAAAGTGGGCATCTCCCAATGCAACTCTCCCCTTTGAAATGCTTTGAAGCTTGGGATGCAGCCATGCCACTTCCCTGTTACCGGGCAAAGGCTGGAGGGGTGAGGAGACAGCACAGCAGGGGGCGGCAAGTACTTGGAGAGGCAGCCAGTGAGAAGCATGGTAGGCATATAGCTGGTGCATTTCTGGGCTGGTCTGAGCCACCCTCTCTATGGTTTTGGCAACAGCCAGAGCCCAAAACCCAGGTGACGGCAGCAGCAGAATCCAGATGAAACAAACCTCAGGTTGGAGCAGCGAAACTCACTATAAACCAAAGGTTCA
This sequence comes from Hemicordylus capensis, assembly GCF_027244095.1. Lineage (NCBI taxonomy): Eukaryota > Metazoa > Chordata > Lepidosauria > Squamata > Cordylidae > Hemicordylus > Hemicordylus capensis. Next base: position 19,677,570 of record NC_069665.1, read on the forward strand.
GATTACAGTTTCGGCTCGAAAACCTCGGGTTGCTTTTGTGATGAAACCGCAGATTCACGCATTTGGACGACCATGAAATTGGATCTCTTGGTGGCCTCCGGTTTGGCGTTATGTGCGAAGGCAGCCTGTCTTATTCCATCATCACACTTCTACAGATCATCAGGGATCAATTACTAAAGATGAACAGTGTCCCTAACATCTGAAGGTTTGAAAGATCTGTCTTCAAGAGCTTAGCAACCACTTAACAAGTAATATCTCAGTCTATTTCCTAGGGCAAATTCATAATGTGTTCCATTGATATGATAAAGAGATACAATTTCATATCTTCAGTTTGTGACCTTACAACCTAGAGTAGCCTGTCCTTAAAATCTAATCTTTTTTTGGAAATTGTTAGCAAGCTTTCCTTAATGAGGCATGGGAGGTTGAGCCATCCACCAGACCAGTTTTTGTGTAGGCCTCAATATATTTCATCAACAACAACAACAAATATTTATATACTGCTTTTCAACAAAAAGTTTCCAAAGAGGTTGACATAGATAGATAGATAGATAGATAGATAGATAGATAGATAGATCCCTGTCCCCAAAGGGCTCACAATCTAAAAAGAAACAGAAGATAGACACCAGCAACAGTCACTTGAGGTACTGAGCTGGAGATGGTAAATAAAGAGAATCACTGGAGAGGAGAGCTGGTCTTGTAGTAGCAAGCATGACTTGTCCCCTTAGCTAAGCAGGGTCCACCCTGGTTGCATATGAAAGGGAGACTAGAAGTGTGAGCACTGAAAGATATTCCCCTCAGGGGATGGAGCCGCTCTGGAAAGAGCAGATGGTTCCAAGTTCCCTCCCTGGAAGCATCTCCAAGATAGGGCTTAGAGAGATTCCTGCCTGCAACCTTGGAGAAGCAGCTGCCAGTCTGTGAAGGCAATACTGAGCTAGATAGACCAGTGGTCTGACTCAGTATATGGCAGCTTCCTATGCTCCTGTGCACCACATTAAAAAGATACCTCATTGCCCAGTTTCCTCCTACCTATTATTTGCTCCTACACAAGCAAAAATTGGGAGCTCGCACAGCTCTCAAACCTGGGTACCCAGGTGAAAACTACCCAGTCTTCAGTTGTGTGAACAGCCTCACTATGCGCCCTTCCTCACGAGCAGTGAGAAAGGTCAAGAGGGTTAGCAGGGAGGAAGCCCTAAAGAGCTTACCTCCCTGCAGATGAGCTATGGTGTCCTCTTCAGCAGGTGGATTGCCAGCCCAGACGACTACCGGCTACATTATGGGGACACCCATCCCCTAGATCTCCTCAGTCTGCCAGCCGTGACTGCAAACAGCTACAGCTGGCAGACGGTCATGGAAATGGGATTAGGATAGCACTCGCTCACTCTCCTAACCTCATTTTAGAGGGTGACTGCCTCGGCGGGTTTGCTGCTGAGGCGCCGAAAGGATCAGGCCGATCCCAGTGCTGCACATGTGCAGGCAAAACTGGGCTGGGTTTCCTTAGCCCAATTTTGCCTGTCCATGTGAATAGCTTATCCATTTTAAGTGGCTTTTTTTCAGTCAGCCTACCTGCCCCACCCCTCGCCCCATTTGTGCATTTTATTTTAGTCTATTGAGATCTTTGTACTTTATACAACATTAATAAAAACTAGTTTTTTTAAAGACTGACCTTATTTGTTCAATTTTTGTTTTGCCTTTTCGCCATGAGCACGGAACAATGGTTTGGCTCTGGAAGTGGAATGACAGTTTCAGAGCATTCCCTGCTTGAGACTGCTCGGTGACATAGCAGCTAGTCTTTGCTTTTAAAAAGCCAACCATGTTTTAAAAGGAGCCAAGACTGTGTAACCCAACCGAATTGAGATTTATAGCACACCTATGACATTCTAATGATCTTCAGGCCAATAATGCAAGAAGAAAGGACAGAGACAGCCTTTGGCACTGAGACTGACTTCAAGGTTGGCAGAGATGGGAAACCTATCGGTGGCTGATAAACCAACCCCTCCTTCACACAGCTGTGCATAGTTCTCAGAGAACTTAACTGTAAATATGCAGGTGTGTGATAGTTTTGTGATACTTAACTCCCCGGCTGCAGCTGGTAGAAAAATAATTACTTTGCTTAAACTTTTCAATCAAGAGATTTCCTCTTTCTCCCTGCAAACAACCTCACACTCCATCCCTCCCCTCCCCAGATGAGAATTGCCTTCACAAGGTATGTGAAGTCAAGGAGGGAGGTTAACAGCCTTTAACAACTTCCATTACTTATTCATATCTACGTGGGGAGCCTTTTATTCAGAAATCAAAAATGGGATTTCCATTATTATTGTTATTACTCTTTTTAACTCTCATGTAGGGATAACAGGATTGTGTCTGTAAGTAAGCACCAGGCTTGAATTTAATCATGCTATTTATTTGCTTTAAATTATCCCATATTCATTTCTTTTCCCCACCCCATACTCTTAGGCATCGATAAAGTGGCTCTCACTATTAGAGTAAATGAAATGCACTTTAAAAGATTATCTCTTACATTTGTCATAACAAGAATTTACATTCCTCTTGCATTAAGTGGGAGTAAAGAACTCATATACATTTTCTAATTTATTGTGTTGTATTTATTACATACGGCAGGTTCCTTGTCTAATCACGACTCATTACAATTACATATTATTCACAATAATCCATGGCAAAATATCTAATGTAGCAACAGGGAGGGGAATTTGAATATGGGGAGAGGGGGTTAAGATACTAAAATAATTTTGCCCCATCAGTAATCAATATGTCCAGTTAAAATTAATGTCACAATGGAGTTCCATAGAAGACAAACTTATCAAAAGTGTAGAAATGGGGAGAAATCCATATGGAAACATGTGGTAGAAGGCAGACTGAGATGTGTATGTTTAAAAGTTAAAACAGGTCATACAAGACAAATGACAAGTATGGGCCCATAAAAAAATGTTGCAGTTTATCCCTGGTTTGCGTGTGTTATCTGAGCCTGATGAAAGCTTTAGGCACCTCCCCGCTTCAGAAGCAGAAGGGGTTGTGACTGTGAGTATTCTTCAGGCTGAAAAATTCCCCACTCTATTGTTCAAGCCCTCCTTGCCATTAGCTCTGCCCACCTGGCTGTCTGTTAAGTGCCCTCTGAATCTGTAAACATTCCGCTCTGTTGAGTTACACTGGGGCAGTTTGGGCGGGTGGTATTTTTGTTGTTGTGTGTGTGGGGGGGGGGGTGTCCCCCTTTAGGTTTTTTTCTTCAGATTTTTTGTGAAACTGACATAACTGTGGGTCACCCCAAGTCTGCTGGTACAGTACCTCTCTCTCACCTGCAGGTTCCCTGATTATGCATCCTTAAGGATCATAGCATCTTCAGCACTTTTAGAAATTGATATAAGATTGGAGACATCTAATGAAGAGCTCCAATGGCTTGCTGGATTAAGTCAAAGTCAATCTAGTCCAAAATTATGCTTCCAACAATTCACAAACAGGGCATGATGGCCATCACCTAATAAGGCTGTTCTCATGAGCAGCCTAACCCAGGCTAGGACAACCCACCTAACCCCCATCTAACCCAACTCTGAAGCCCAGCCTTTAGCCAAGGTTAAGGGTAGGGGTATACACAAACTGTTTTTTCCCAAACCGGGCCAGTTCAATGATTCAATTATGAACTGGACCAGAGGTGGCCCAGTCCACACTCGAACCGGACCGAGCCTGGTCCATGGTGGACTGGTTCAAGCTCAAGGAGCTATGCTTGTAAAGGGGGATCCAGTTAGTATTCCCCTTTACAAGCAAAGGAGTGGGGGAATCCTAGAAAGGTCTTCTAAAGGGCAGCCAGGGGTGTCTAGAGCTCCTTGAAGCCCCTCTTGTGCAGGTCAAGCACATGGCCCATCCCACAGCAATCCACCCACATAGTAGTGGTGCAATTATGGCTTCTGTGGATCTGCGCTTGTGCGGAGGCCACACAAATGGCCTTTGAGTATCCACAGAGGCTGGAACTGCACTGTCACTGTACAGGTTGGTTGCTAGATGGAGTGCCATGTACTTGGGCTGTGCCGGGGGGCTTCGGGGACCAGCTACCACTGCCGGTGGGCCAGTAAGAACCTTAATCAACTTTTAAAGATGCCTTCTTTAACACCGCCTCCACCACCCTCACTTAGCAAAGATGACAATTCATGCTATTCATACTTCGCCCATGCAGTCTCTCATTCTTCTCATTCTATGTGTTTCTGCTACTACACACATCAACCCATTCGCCATATGCCATCCACACACCATTTAACCTCTCCTCCATTCTCATCTTGGAAAACTTGCAGTGGCATGATGGTCCAGCCATTCTTTTCAATGGCCAGAAATATGCCATTGGAAAGAACAGCATATTTTGTGCAACTGCATCCTCATAATTTCCACCAATCACGTAAGTGTGCAGCAGCTCCTGTGGTGCGACAAATGCCCACGGGACGCTGTGCAGTATGTTGGCCACTGTGCCTGTAAGATTTTTTGGAGATCCTTTTTTTTTTTTTTTGATAGCCTAGTATCAAGGTCCATAAGACTAATTATAGTATTGCTAAGAATATAATGGCCCCATCCATTTGTGTGATTAAATATAGTTTCAATGGGAATTAGGTGGGTTTATCTGGGTGTTCTTTGGCCCTCATATGGCTCGCCCATCAGCAAATCTGGGGAAATCCACCCCAGTCTGACCTCCCAGAGAGCCATCTGCCATAACTAACACTGGAAGTCCCATCTGTGTAGGTCTCTGGATTATAGCCCATATGTGTTCATACATTATTTAGCTAGGCCTGTTTGAATCATATTTGTTAAATACTACCTTCTGCCTGCCAGTTCGTCGTTTTGATTTTCCTTTTGTTCCCTCCCCACCCACCCACCCGCCGTGCCTTTTCCCTTTCAGATAGGAAGCATTTTCCCCATGTTTAGCAGCAAAGCAGTCATTTGCTTGGACTATATGCCTCTGTGTACTTTTTTAATGTAATAAAATTGACTGATGACTTCTTTCTGAAACAGGTTGGGTAGAAGAAAATGTTTATTTTCCCCCCTCCTCTCTCCTTGATGGCTGTTGAGACAGCAGCCTTAAAAAATGACTAGTCACTAAAATTCCTCATGCTCATTTCATATTGTGTTGATTCATATTAAATTCATGACAACAAAAAAGCAACTTGAGGCGTTTTTGGAAATGACCACTCTTTAGTGCCTCTCTCCTCCAGGCTCGGTAGGCCCAGAGTCCATAAAGCTGCCTGCTGTCTTATGTCATGAAAAGAAACAGCTTTCCCTGAGAATGCCATTACTGTGTAATGAGGCATGCAGCAAAATATACCTTCAGCAGCCACTTGATGAAGGCTTGCTGACACACCAGACCAGACAGAAATGTTTTTTTGTGTGTTCTTCCTTATTTTGTCCATCAATCACATCATTAGTCAAAGCAGACAGCCTTGTCAGCTGGGCACAGATGCAGACTGGCAGGCGATCAGTGGACAGGTGTTACAGCTCTCCCAAAACAAGATCTTGAAATGAGAAAAAGGAGTGGAGGCCTTGTCTGCAGGGCTGGGATGTCAAGAAGAGAAGGGGGGAAAGGAAGACCACAAGGGGGGAGGCTCAGGAGGGGGTGCTCGGAGGAACAGCGAGGAGACTTGTGGGAAAGAAACTGCCTTTGGATTTTTGCTTCACCTAGCACAGGAAGCTTTGGCTACCAGCAGCCTCCCAGGTGAACTGTTTCGGGAGCTTCGACATAGGATTTTGTGTACTTTCTCTTTAGGTTCAATCATGCAATAGTAGCCGAGGGATCCCTACTTCTTCCCCTGGCTGAAGGAGATGAAGGAGCTCAAGGGAAAGAAGTCTGAAGTAGCCGCCATTTTGTTCTGGTTCCAAATAAAAGGATTAAGGCCTAAACCTTCTACCTCAGAGCTACCTTTAGATGTGTGAGACAGCCACACCCATTACATTAAGCTTCATTTGGAAAATCCTCCAAAAATAAGCTTCTTTTTTTTGTTTTGTTAATCTAGGATACTAGATCTATGACAAGCATGAATTATGTCCTTCACAAATAAAATACTCAACAACTGTGAGACCTTGACTGGACTGCAGATTAATTCTTATGTAGCAGACAACCTTTGCAGCTAATTTGTTTCTGGTTGCCTCCTCCTTCCAATATTAGTAGCATAGTACTTGTTCACACACTTTAGACCTTTCTGCATGGGGTTTAGTTGGAACCAGTCTACAGTAAGGCCAACCCTTTGGCTTCCTTCCTGGCCAGGAACTGGGCTAGGTGAGACCATAGGCCAATTCACACATTATGTGCAATACTCATACAAGTGTACAGTGTACACAGATACAGATCTGTACACAGGTATGGTCATTCACACATTATGTTCAGTGCAGGCACAGAACTACATTTCCTATCTATACCACACATTTGAAGGGCCTGTATCCAGATTAACTTTTAAAATGAACACAGGTACAGTCATTCACACGAACACATGTGCAAGCATACACTAAACCCAACCCTAACCAGAGAGGCTTGTCTGTAGTTGCCACCAGCTCATCTGGTGGCCACACAGGAACAGGCCTTCTCTGTTGCTGCCCAGAGACTCTGGAATATGTTCCCTGCTGAAATAAGAGCCTCCCCATCTCTGACAATTTTTAAAAATTACTTAAAGACCTATCTCTTCGCCCAAGCTTTTTGACGGTGGTTTTAAATTGTTTCAAGGTTTCTATTTTTTGTTCCAGAGATGGAAGTTTGAGGCGGTAAACAAATTAGATAGATAGATAGATAGATAGATAGATAGATAGATAGATAGATAGATGACCAGCTCATGTGTGCAGTGGGCTGCAGGGTCATCTCCTTTGGGGATTTCAACTGGCCTGGTGCTGTACTGACTTCTTTCCCCACCACAGGCCTTCCTGTCACTTGGTTATGGACAGGAAGAGAAAACTAGCCAGGAAAGCAGACTTGAAGCTTTGGCGTAATCCAAAAAGTCAATATGGCACTTCACACGATGAGCCTCCGACCCTAGTTCAGGAGCTATGCATACTCCCATTTGTTGGAAGTTAAAGGACTTTGCGCTGTCTCTTGTCTCAGACAGTGGAGGACAGACTAGTGAGTCAGAGGGCTAGAGGGTCAAGACATTGGTCACCCCTTCTCCACTGCTCTGACACTATCCCTTTGGATATGTAGATTGCTAATCTCAGGGATTAACTTCCTTCCTCTCTCTCTTCCCTACCTGCCCTTCTACCTTGCAACATGGCAAGCCTCTCTCCCTGCACCATGTGTGCAGAGAAGATGCAGAATCCATCTGCATCCAGCTAGATAGATAGATTAGAGATCCTAACTCCTCACTTTCCTATCTAGAATGGAGTTCCTTAATAAATGCCTTATATATTGATTTGAAACTATGAATTGGCTCCAAGTTACTTTACTCTCAGCATACACACATGCCTAACTAAATTCCGCTGTGTTGTGCCTCTGTGCACTCTGCTATAATGAGAAAGGGATTCTCTCACCACAGAGAATTTCCAACACCATTTGCCGATCTTCTGTCAGTTAAAAACAAGATCGGAGGCACCAGAAGTGATCATGTGCTACACAGCAACTTAGAGGGTTTTCCCTCCTTAAAGACTTGGGTACAGCTACTGGGTCGGAGACAGCCCTCCAATGCAGCTGCGGCTGAGTACATGATCACAGATGACGCCTCCAACCTGGTTTTTAGCTGACAGAGAATAGGCAAACAACAGTGGACACAGCTTCTGCACTAGGGTAGGAGGCATCTCCTACCCTAACCTTCATCATGTGAACTGCCCTAGTATTTCCCATGAGGAATCTGGTCCATTTCCTGAATAACAAACAAACAAATATTTATATATTGCTTTTCCACAAAAGTTCCCAAAGTGATTTACATAGAGAAAACAATACTAATTTAATAAGATGGTCAACTGTCTGCAAAGGGCTCACAGTCTAAAAAGAAACATAAGGTAGACACCAGAAGCCGCCATTGGAGGGATGCTGTGCTAGGGGTGGACAGGGCCAGTTGCTCTCCCCCTGCTAAATACAAGAGACACACATCACTTTAAAAGGCGCCTCTTTGCTCAGTTAGCAGGGGATAAATTTGAAAATTCCAAGCAATCTTCATGGGTAAACAGGTGAACAATATTCATTATCTTACCTGCCTAAGAATTAAATGTATAGCACAATTCTTGCTCCCCTAATATTCTTGGCCACACTTTTGCTCTCTCAAACTAGTTGGTCTAGCGTTGCCCCCCGAGTGGCTATAAAAGAAACCAAACTACTGGCCTTCTCAGCAGCAAGCATATCAGCTCTGTGAACTAGGCCTACAAAGGATGCACAGAGCTGTCTGACTTCCAAAGGTTTATATGACTAAGCTGCCCACAGACCGAGAGCACACAGAATTTGAAGGCGGGGTCTTTCCCATCCCTGTTCTCCAGGATCCCTATTCTGGGGATCTCTGGGGCCGAACCTGGAACCTCACTCAGGAAAAAGATAAACTCTTACCACTGAGAGCCAGCCCCCTCTCTTGTTACTATGGCAGCAACATTTATGTCACAAATGCTGCTCCAGGAAATAGGGGCTGTAGAAAATGTTATTTACTTGAAAGAACAGATCCTTACCCAGTTTTATGTTGCCATCACTTCTGTTGTTTATCTCTCTCTCTTTTTTAATATCTCTCCTTCGGAGCACTTGTCCCACATCTAGGTCTTAAATCATTATCATCAAGAACATAGATACAATGACTAACGGATAGTTTGCCGTTACAAGAAGCTCAAGAAGAGATCTTGCAATTTATGTCCTTGCACGGTGTGGTACACCTAAACTCCAGACTAGTGATTTCCCAAGACAAAACAACTTCCCAGATCCTATAGATTCTCATATATTCAGCCAATCACTTCAGAATGACAGTGATCCAGTGAATTTAGACCCAGTGGGTCTTTGATCTCAGGGGCCTGGATTCAAATCTTGCCGGATACAGATTTCCTAAGTGATCTTGGAAAAGTCATTGCCCTTCGGCTGCTGCATTCTACATGGAAAATAATCACAGGATGGATAAAGAGAAGGAGAGAGAATTTGTTGATGGGGTTAAGTTGATGGAATTTGGGGGTAGATTTGAGTCTCAGTCCCTGTTTAAAGTGTGCCATCAAGTTGTTTTTGACACCTAGCGCACACAGAGCCCTGTGGTTTTCTTTTGGTAGAATATAGGAGGGGTTTACCATTGCCTCCTCCCATGCAGTATGAGATGATCCCTTTCAGCATCATCCTATATTGCTGCTGCCCAATATGGTACCAGTGGAGATTCAAACTGGCAACCTTCTGCTTGTTAGTTAAGCATTTCCCCACTGCTAATACATTAACTAGGGGAGCAACAGCTACATTAACTAGGAGGCATGCCTTCATCTCTTGCCTGTGGGCTTCCCAGAGGCATCTGAAAAAGGATGCTGGACTAGATAGGCCGTGGGCCTGATCTAGTAGGGCTGTTCTTATGATGTCACTATTTTGCAGCTTTCAGGGGGCTATTAATATGCATTTCTGCACTCCACCCACTCAACCATCCCACCTTTCCCACCATGCAGAAGGATTCATGTTCTGCTGATGTAACTCTGAAGAACTGCAGATGAGTGACACATTCCTAATGCAGGTACGTGGGTTTCAATATCACAAAAGTCTCCACTAATTTCATTTTGATTTTTGATTTTTGATTTTGATTTTTCACATTGTGGCTTTATTGGGCTTCTTAAAAAAAACCCAAAGCTCGAGTTAATATATGTCTTGGATTGGAGCACTGCTTCGTCCAAAAGGCAACTTTTGATTATGTAAGCTTAAGGCTTCTAGGATTCTTATCCTTTATGGAAAGATATGCCTCTCAAATGTTACGTAAATGAAGGAACTACATAGGATTTTAAAACTAGGGGGTAACACAGTTTCATTAAATGAAATGAAGAAACTGCATTTCTACACCCCAGATGTCAGGGTATCCCATACCCAGGGTGCACCCCACATTTTATTTATTTATTTATTTTGCATATTTTTATACCGCCCAAAACTTACATCTCTAAAAGGAAGCTATTTTAGAGTCTGTATAATGAAGGAACTCCCCAGTCCAATGTAACAGCCTTACTAGCTACATCTTAACATGGCTGGGTAGGTCAACACAAAATTACTCTGTCTGCAAAGGGACTCCAGTGTGGGAATAAACAGGAGAAAGTTGAGTGGAGGTGAGACGTTTTCAGAACTTCATGGCGAGCAACAGGTAGATTCTGTTAAGGCTAGAGGTCTGCTGTGGGAAGGACAGAAATTCTGCTGCAGAAGAAATTCTTCAGCACACTATTGAGGAAGTTGAAGTCGGAATATAGGAAGCAGCCTTACACCAAGTCAGACCATTGGTCCATCAAGCTCAGTATTGTCTACACTGATTGGCAGCAGATCTCCAAAGTTCTGGGCAGGAGTCCCTCCCAGTCCTACCTGGAGATGCCAAGGAGTGAACCTGGGATCTTCCGCATGCAAGCAAATGCTCTACCACTGAGCTATGTCCCCACCCCACAAGGGGAATATCTTACAGCAGACAACACACACGTAACCCATCCAAATGCAAATCAGGGCAGCTTAGCAAAGGGGACAATTCATGCTCACTACTGCAAGACCCGTTCTCCTCCCCAGAGTCTGGCTACCCTCCTCCCCAGAGTCCAGCTTCATTAGAGTCCAAAATGAGGAGCAGCACTGAGATGTGCTTTATGAGGACCAGTCGGAAGAACTGGAATGGATTGGGTTAGTTTTGTGGATTTCATTCAGAGCAGCTCCTCTCATAGTGTACTCTGAACAGCAGCCTGTACCTGACTGTTAAAGCCTGCTTCGCAGTCACTGCAGATACCATGCTGCATCTCCGCTGTGCACACTGCCAAATGGCTATAAGTGGTGAAGGAAGCCAAGCATGGAGATGGGAGATCATCTAATGACCTGTGCAAGCACCTCGGAGCAGATGAAGGACACACAATCGGAGGAAGATCCATTCTCCTACGTCAAAACATATTGCTTAAATAATATGTCCACTTTGATTGAGTATCGACTGGATACTAGAATGCATTAGGTGACACGGAATGAGTTAATAAGTTAGTGTCTCCTGAAATATCACAGAATGGCACAGGGGATCATGTTGGGACGATTCTGGAAAGAGAGCTTAACCTGGGAAATATCAAAGAAACCCAAATTTTAAGTTGCGTCGTCACTCTTTTGTCACTTTTTTGGGAAACTATTAAATATAACACCCATTCTTCAATAAATAATAGGCATGACTGGAAGAAGGAAAAGGGGGGACGGGAATTAGGATCACTGAAAGGTCAGAAGCCTTCTACAGAACAGGGAAAATGGAAGAGACTCTCAGCTCATTCTGTGAGCTGACCTTTCTAAAGATGTGCTCGGCATGGAAGGGTAACACGATAGAGAGACAAAGTTCCGCCATTAAATAAAAATTAACGGTAGGCCTTTCACTCTCCAGATATTACTCAAAATAGCGATGGAAGGCACAATTTCTTGATGATATTGCCGTGTTGTGAAATATTTATCTAGACAAAGTATATTTATATAGCACTTCCACTCCACAAAAACAATCACATTCTTTATTTCATTCATTCTCGCAACCAATCTGTGAGGTTGCCCATGACAGTTTATAAGTCCCATTTTAACCAGTGATAAAGTAAAGCAGAAGAAGTGACTCCAATCCAGCTAGAGAAATCTCACTGAAAGCAATGGGAAAGTAAGTCATGCTGAACTTGTTCCATTGGTTTCACTGGAACTTGGTCATGACCACATTAGCTGGACTGGGAGTTCCAAGATTGGCAAAGTGGAATATTCTGAAATCTGATATTCCCCAGCTCTGTGCAGGTTTTCCTAAAGATGGTATAGGTGTCAAGATCTCACTTTGCCCTCCTTTCTTAGAATTTATAGCCTGGAATACTAAAATCCATAAAAATCCAACTGACTTAATGCCTTCCCAGGTTTGCACAATTAATGTAAATAAAATAAAATGAGACAAATGGCCACCTTTGAGGAGTTAGAGATGAGGAAGAACATCAAGAAATCAGCCACTTAAGAATGGCCTAGGGAAAGAAAGGGAGGCTTGGCTGATGAAAGGAACGAGGCTGATCAAAATCCATTCATAACAGCACCCCATTGCCCTTTTTAACAGAGTTGCTTCTTAAATGCAGATTTCAGGGTCATGAAAAGTGTTTTAAAACAGGAAAAGAAAACCCAGCCCGGGCAAATATAGCACCTGGTCCACTGGATGGTGTAAAACAAACAGTGTGAACTGAAAGGATGCATTTGTTCTCATGCCTGGGACCATTGAATGCACATGTTGCAGCTTCTGCCATCTGAATCCTGTCTCCACAACATTACCATTGATCTCTAGTTCTACATTAGCCTCCCAAGCAGTCCACTGGGGCCAATTTGTCAATAATTTCAAAGGTTATTCAAACATTTAAGCTTTATTGTTATTCTTTAATAGATCATCTCCATAGAGCAATTGAGGAGTGTACTGGAGAGGGAGGTTATAACAGCCACACTCAAGAGGCAGAACTGAGTCGGTGCTGGGAAGCGCTATATTATAGCTCTAAAGAGTTTATGTACTTTGAGGGGGACTTCAGAAGTGTTTTGAAGGTGGAGTGTTCAAAGTAGTCCGGATCAATGTTCCCTGTAACAGGGATGCCCAGGCGTAGTTGACTACAACTCCCACCATTCCCAGCTGCAGTGGTCTTTGGCTGGGGATTGTGGGAACGGTGGTCTTTGGCTGGGGATTGGGGGAACTGTAGTCAACAGAATCTTTGTTACAAGGGACACTGGTCTGGATGTAATAAATGTTTCCCACCTTGGGGGCACCTTTTTACATCTGCTAATTTAATAGGCAAATGATAAAAGTATCATCTCTCACAGGGCCAGTTTGGATAGCCCTGTGAGTAGAGAGAGTGGACAGAGATAATTTTTTCTCCCTCTCTCACAACAGGGATCATCCCATGGGAACCAGGGATCATCCCATGAAACTGGTGGTCAGGAAATTTAGGACTGACAAAAGGAAATACATTTTCACACTGTGCATAATTAATCTATGGAATTCTCTGCCATGGGATGTGGTGATGGTCACTAGCTTGGATGGCTTTAAAAGGGGCTTAGACAAATTCATGGAGGGCAGTTCTATTTATGGCTACTAATCTGGTGGCTATAGGCCACCTGCAGCCACAGAGGCATGATGCCTTTCAATACCAGTTGTAGGCGAGCAATAGCAAGAGAGAGGACATGCCCTCACCTCTTTTTTGTGGGCTTTCCAGAGGCATCTGGTGGGCCACTGTGCGAAACAGGCTGCTGGACCTGATAGGCCTTAGGCCTGATCGAGCAGAGCTGTTCTTATGTTCTTATGATGATACTCAGACCAGCCCTCTCATTCACATGGGAACATAAGAAACTGCCTTATACCCAGTCAGACCACTGGATACTGAGCTAAACGGATTGGTCCATCTAGCTCAGTATGGTCTACGCTGCTTGGCAGTGGCTCTCCAAGGTTATAGGCAGGAGTCTCTCCCAGTCCTCTCCAGAGATTGAACCTGGGACCTTCTGCACGCAAAGCAGATGCTCTTCCACTCGGCTATGGAAGGATGCTCTACAGTTGCGCTACAGAACATGGGGAAGGAGTGTGGGCACGCACATCTCGCTCAATCCATCATGCAATCCAGCCATCACGTAATCCAGGCCTTGACCATCTTTCTTTGGGTCTAGAAACCAGCCCCCAAATTAGGAGCCAGGTAATGGACACTTGACAAAATTACTGGACTTAGTTACAGATATTATGGAAGGGAAAGGTAGATGGGCTTCTATTTATCTGCTTTTTACAAATAACATACCTAGACGAGAAACAGGGCTGCCTGGGGCAAATAAAGAACTGTTTAAATAACTACTTCTGAATATCCTAGTATAGGTACCACCGTTAAATTTCTAGGCGCCATGGCTCCTTGAAAATCGAACTGCCCCACAATGCATGCACTATAAACACATTTATTTTGCACACACTCATGCATCTGAACATAACTAGAAGATGGTAGGAAGACATGCCAGTTGGGAGATGTAAGTACTCCATGCAACTGAATGGGCTAGTCAGGATATCATCTGAAATGGCCCACACTGAATATCATTAAAAGGAGTTCATCACAAGCATACATACAGTGGATTTTTTTTTTTTTAAAGAAAGAAATCTAAGGAATGGTAAATGGTCAAAGTAAACATTGTAGAGCACTTATGGAATTATGGAACACAACTGTTTGCCTGGAAGCAAGACCCACTGAATTCAGTGGACTTACTTCTGAGTAACTTTCCATAGGGTCAGAAAAGGTGATGGCAGGTTGTAAATGGATCTAATATTAACATTAAAAATTAAATTCAAAAAGGAATCCCAACTGTAGTGGTAAAATGCAGTCCATCAAAGTTATAGGAACATAGGGAGCTGCCTTATACCAAGTCAGACCATTGGTCCATTTAGCTCGGTATTGTCTGCATTGACTGCCAGGGGCTCTCCAACATTTCAGCCAAGAGTATTCCCCAGCCCTACCTGGAGATTGAAACTGGAACCTTCTGAATCAAAAGCAGATGCTCTTCCACTGAGCTACAACCTCATCCCTAAGGTGAATATCTTACAGCACTCAGATGTAGTCTCCCGTATAAATGCAAACCCAGGTGGGCCCTGCTTAGCAAAGGGGACAATTCCTGATCACTACCACAAGAATAGCTCTATTCCACTTACAAAGGTCGTTCACACAACTGTGTTGGGAATGGAGGGCGGGGAATTAGGGTCCTAACAGTACTGGGGAATATCCATACTAGGGGATGGGGACACTCTGGGAAGAGCATCTAGGCTCCAAGTTCCCTCCCTGGCAGCAACTCCAAGATAGGACTGAGAGAGATTCCTGCCTGCAACCTTGGAGAAGCCGCTGCCAGTCTGAGTAGACGATACTGAGCTATATGGACCAATGGTCTGACTCAGTATATGGCAGCTTCCTATGAGGGTTGGGAGTGACTCACTCAGGATTCTGGCTTCTCTTCCCCCACATGCATTTTCCAAACATGAGTCAGGAAAAGCAGACCTTAAAAGGTGCCGACATTCAATACCGTTAATTAACCCTGGAAAATAAAACACACAGACAAGTTGAGTGATATGAAAAAAGGAAAACTGCGGAGGATTTTTCTTTTCTTTTCAGGAAAAGGAATGCAGTACTGTGTTGCCAGCAATGTGATGTATAACAGACATTTTGATCGCCAACGCTACGAGGGGTGCTAATGAGAAATAAATGTTAAAATGCATGGGGAAAATTATTAAGTGCAATTAACAATAATAGTATCTGTAAGGCTCCATAGCAATTAGACAATGAAGGAAGGCATCATGTGGGTCGTTCTCCCCCAATCCCCATTGATACACACACACACACACATACACACACACACACCAGTTGCTACCTGAAGGCCTGCCTGTTCTGTTGTGCATCGAATACGTGTTGTATTTTCCTTTCTTTCCCTCCCCCACTCCCGCTCTACATGGTAACTGGACTCAGATTGGGCGCCACAATTTGTAACCCACCAGCCATTTTTCTGAACATAAGCAGCCTCCATTTAAAACTCCCTCACTCATCCGTCTTCATTTGAAGACTGGGTTAAAAAATAAAATTAATGATTGCTATCAGAGAGAAGATGAGCAACATCACCAGTGAAAAGTAGCTCTGCCACATTTTGCCAAGGCTAACATTTTTCACCGGCTGGAAATGGCTGGATATACTTGTAAACATTATTAAAAATAATAACTTAATGTTTCCTTCCTGTGACTAGCTAGCATTAGCAAGGTAGTTTCAATTAGCATTTCCTCCCAGCAATGTGGGTCTTTTTACTTCATTTTATTTAAAAAGGGATTTGTTTTCTAATTTTTTTTACTTCTGCCGTTGTCAGTGGAAGAACTCAGTCGGATGGCTCCGGTCGGTTTCCTGCTATCACTTACAGTTTGCAAAACCCACCGAATGGGAATGTATGGCTTTGATTTTATTTGCTTTAGCATAGCTGTTTGGTGAAAAGGGAAGACATAAGTATACATTCCAGGATACTGTATCATATTACATGAGACTTTTAAAAATAGAAGTAAATAGCCTCATGCACTTAAATCAGGCCATTTTATTTTTGAAGAAACAAAACACACACACACACACAGAGATAAATTAATACAGATGCCTCTGCCTTTGGCTTTTATATAGTACATGTATTATAGAGATAGATCCTCCAGCCCCACATTAAAGATCCATATGAAGTCAATTATCTTACATATCTAACACACGTCTCCAGAATGGACTAATCGAGCATCATTAAAATCATAAGCATTTGAAAGCGGCTCCCCACCATGCTCTTAAAATGGCGCGCTTGCTCTTAAGGCAGATAAGTTCAACTTGCTTCAGCAAAACTACTTTGGGTTGCCATGGCCAGACTGTGTGAGAGCTCAGAGGCTTTTAAAGTCTGGAAACTGCAATTGTCTCTGGGTCATCCCGAAGAGACCATAACCCTCTTCAGACATTATTAAGCAAAGCCCCGCTCACAGTTACAGCTCAGAAAGTGGGGAGGAATTCCCGCCCTGGAGCTGTCACTCACCCTCTCCTTCCGGGCCCTAACAGTTAGGACTATGTTTGTCTGAAGGGGAAAGTTATAGCCGGTGATCAAGGTTGCTGATCACAGAAGCACTGGCCGTCACAGTTATGGTGCTTTCTCCTTCAGACAAACGGTGCCCTAACTGTGACCAATCAGCAGGAGAGGGTGGCTGCATTCACATGACACAGGAAACCAGAGGTGAAGGAGCCAGAGGTTGAATTTCTTGTGTGTCCGAATGTGTGCAACCGCAGTTCTGCCAGAAAAGTGACCCGAGGTTTCCCTTCCCAAACAAAAATTTGGATTCTTGGGTTGTAGTGAGTTCTGCTGCTCCCACCTGAGGTTTGCAATCGGAGGTGTTACGTCTGAAGGCAGAACTGGAGTTAGAGCAAGCTATAACTAGAGTTGAGGGAGGAAGCTCCTCCCTTGCTCCAGCTGTGATTGATTGGCTGCCAGGGCTGTCCTTCATGCCGGAAGGAAGCCCACGCAGCCAGTTCCCCCTCCTTTCGGCAGTCTCCAAGACTGCAATTTTGAACGTCTGCAAAGCATGCGTGCAGTGGGGAGGGAAACCATGGGTCCATTAGACCTGAGGCTTCCCATTATGTGTAACTGCAACCAGTGAGTGAAAGCCGCAGTCAGTCAGTATTGACAATACTGAGCTAGATGAGTCAAGGGTCTAACTGGGTATAAGGCAGCTTCTTCTGTTCCTGTGTTCCTATGTCTCTCTCTGCTAGAGGAATGCCATTTGGCTTGGTATTTTTGTTTAGGCCTAATCCAAATGAATCCCAAACCAAATTCTGAAACAGGATGACCAGTGGGAACTGCTTAGCATGCATAGGAATGTTGCTGACCAGGTTCTTAGGAGAGGAGAGCCAGCCTCATGGTAATAATTAAGCATGGATTGTCCACTTGGCTAAGCAGGCTTTGCTATGGTTTGTATTTGGATGAGTGACTACATGTGAGTGCTCTCTGCTATCAATATCCCCCTTAGGAGATGAGGCCGTAGCTCAATGATAGAGCATCTGCTTGCATGCAGAAGCCCCCAGGTTCAATTCCTGGCATCTCCAGGTAGGACTAGGGGAAGAGACTCCAACTTGTAACCCTGGAGAAGCTGCTGTCCGTCAGTGTAGACAATACTGAACTAGATGGACCAAGGGTCTGACATGGTATAAGGCAGCTTCCTATGTTCCTATGTCAAGGAAAAATTCTCCTTGCTGTTTTTCTGCCTTGTAAATGCAAGAAATTATAAAGGAAAGAAAACTACAGTTTTGTTTGCTAGTGATAGATAGATAGATAGATAGATAGATAGATAGATAGATAGATAGATGTTTGCAAAATTTGAAAATCTTGAAAACAAGCAAGATTTGTTTGGGATTCAGTATAAATGTCGATGTGTACTATACAGATGTACTTGTTTCCCAACTTGCCACAGAAAGGAAACCATTTTATGGCGCGTGTCCAACCCTTCACATTATTTCACTGGCAAACGCTAAAATATCTGTCAACATCATGTAAACAGGCTGGCGGAGAATTTTGAAGAAGGAAAATGAAAGCTGTCATTTATTCTGCGCATGACACCATTTGAACGTTCTTCAAAACATTACGTGTTGAATTGCCATTTAGCATTTTGAATCATTCATCAACATGACAGGACGTGGCATGTTTGTCCATATAAAGTCAAACTAATCAATCCCAGAATGACCAACTAAAATGCAATCAGAAATCTCAACAACCATTGGGCGGGGGGGGGGTGAGAAGAGGGTGTTGGGAATAGTTGTACTGGCAAAGGCTGAAGTGCTGCAGGACCATGTCTCTCCAGACCCCAAGTGTGATTAGTGTCCGGATAGGATAGACAGTTGCTTTGGACCCAAGAATCAAGGCCGGCCCAAAGCATTTTGCTGCCGGAGGCCAAGGACAAGATGATGTCTCCCTTTCTGCAATATTATGTAGAAACATAGGAAGCTGCCTTCTACTGAGTCAGATCATTGATCCACCTGGCTCTGTATTGTCTACACAGACTGGCAGTGGCTTCCCCAAAGTTGCAGACAGGAGTCTCTCTCAGCCCTATCTTGGAGATGCTGCCAGAGAAGCAACCTGGGGTCTCAGATGCTCTTCTCAGAGCAGCCCCATCCCCTAAAAGGAATATCTTACAGTGCTCACACATGTAGTCTCCCATTCAAATGACAACCTGAGCAGACCCTGCATAGCAAATGGGACAATTCATGCTTGTTACCACAAGATCAGCTCTCTCCTCCTTTGCCTAGAGAGCATTTTCAGAGTATGCCACCAAGACAGGCAGTAGCAGTAAAAGCTTTCCTAGCTCAAAACCAGTAAGGGAAGGAAGTGGTGCACCCCAGGGAGGCAAGTGAGTTCTACTCAGGAACATAGGAAGCTGCAATATACTGAGTCAGACCTTTGGCCCATCTAGCTCAGTATTCTCTACACAGACTGTCAGTGGCTACTCCAAAGTTACAGGCAGGAGCCTCTCTCAGCCCTGTCTTGGAGATGCCAAGGAGGGAAATTGGGACCTTCTGCATCCATGCAGGCAGGTGCCCTTCTACTGAGCTACGGCCCCATCCACTAAGAGGAATATCTTACAGTGCTCACACATGTAGTCTCCCATTCAAATGCAAACCATGGTGGACCCTGCTTAGCAAAGGGGACAATTCAGGCTTGCTACCACAAGACCAGCTCTATGACCATCTAGCTCAGTATTGTCTACACCAGGGATTCTCAGCGTTGGGTCCCCAGAAGTTATTGGACTTGAACTCTCATAATCCCCAACCAAAGGCCGCTGGGGCTAGGGATTATGGGAGTTGGTCCAGTAACATCTGGGGACCCAGCATTGAGAATCCCTGGTCTACACTGACTAACAGGGGTTTGGACAAATTCACGGAGATTAGGGCTATCAATGGCGACTAGCCTGGAGAGCTGTGTACTTCTATCAAGCTCAGAGGGGGCACACCCCTGAATATCAGGTGCTAGAGAACACCAACGGAAAAGGGTGTTACCCTCTTTCCCCCACTTGCAGACTTCTCAGATGCACCTGGCTAGCCACTGCCTGAAGCAGGATGCTGGACTGGATGGGCCTTTGGCCTGATCCAGCAGGCTTTTTTCCTGATGTTCTTATGCTCTTAAAGCCACAACCAAGAATTGATATTTTAAAATTTCCTTTCGAACATATCCCTGCTGATCATAATGATTTGCTGGGCACTCCACTGTTTGTTGTGTGACAAGTTGGACTTTGGACAAGGTCAGCTCTTGAATCCTGATTATGTTTTTTTCCCCTTGAGCCAGAAGACATTGATTTGTACATCTAGTTTACCTTGTTTTCTTAGCCATTTGTGACACACTACAACAGTTCCCATCGAAAAAAGTGTCATGTAAATAAATTACAACTTAGGATGTATACATTAAATAATTTTATAAATGAACTTTAAAAATGATGGTATAAAAAAACCCCACGCCATTCCTCCCAGTCTCAATGACTGTAGTGATTATTCTGATCATGTTGTCATGTGTAATGAAGCACAGTCCCATCATTAATCAAAAGAACCAATCAGATAACTAATTTAGGCAATATTCTTTACCACAGGACATGTCGGTCAGTAAAAATGCATTAAAATAGCAAAAGATCGATAGCAGACGCTAGGGACTATATTCACAAACCAGTCTTAAACTTTAGGGTATTGTGTTCTCTGTCATATTGGGCATCCATATTTGAATGATGTACAAAACTTCAGATAAGCATCCAAGGTTTCTTTTCTTTTCTTTTCTTTTCTTTTCTTTTCTTTTCTTAAAGCTAACCGTGAATTAAGAATACTCTTGTGGGAAAGTATGAATGTGGAACCACCTGTTGAAGAAGGAGGAGATGTGGGGTGATGTGGGAATCATTGAGCACATTTTTCAGGCAAGAGATATTGTGATCCTGCTCAAGAGGAGGATTCAAGAGGTTGGTGGGCTGAGTTGGTGGAAAGCCCCAGACCCATCACCCCCCTCCCCAAAGGGCATCATCAGACTCACAGAACTCCTCTGAAGGAGGTGGGAGCTGGCCTTGTGGTACCAAGCATGAAGGGTAGGGAGCACGACTTGTCCCCTTAGCTAAGCAGGGTCCACCCTGGTTGCATATGAATGGGATACTTGAAGTGTGAGCACTGTAAGGAATTCCCCTTAGGTTCTCCACATTTCCAGGCACGAGTATCTCCCAGCCCTACCTGGAGTTGCCAGAAAGTGAACCTGGAACCTTCTGCATGCAAGCATGCAAGCATGCAAGCATGCAGATGTTCTTCCATTGAGCTATGACTCCATCCCCTAAGGGGAATATCTTACAGTGCTCACATGTAGTCTCCCATCCAAATGCAAACCAACTTACTTAGCAAAGGAGACAATTCATGCTTGCTACCATAAGACCAGCTCCCTCCCCAGCTGAGTCATCTACAAATTTCATTCTGCCTAAACCAGCTCAAAGATGCCATTGCCTCCTTAAGAAGTACCTGATTCTCAAGTGTTCAGAATCTGAGGGATGAGTTAGGTCTACCTGTGCTGGATGGGGTTACACTCCCCAAAAAGGAGAAGGTACAGAGTCTGGGAGTACTGCTGGACCCAGGCCTCACTCTGGTATCTCAAGTGGAGGCTATGGCCAGGAGTGCTTTCTATCAGCTTTGGCTGATTTGACAGCTGCACCCATTCCTTGAAGATCATGATCTCAAAACAGTGGTGCATCAGCTGGTTACCTCCAGGCTTGACTACTGCAATGTGCTCTACGTGGGGCTGCCTTTGTATGTAGTTTGGAAACTTCAGTTAGTTCAAAATGTGGCAGCCAGATTGGTCTCTGGGGAAACCTGGAGAGACCATATTATGCCTGTCTTGAAACAGTTACACTGGCTGCCGATATGTTTCTGGGCAAAATACCAAGTGCTGGTTATTACCTTTGAAGCCCTGAACAGCTTAGGTCCAGGTTACCTTAGAGAATGCCTTCTTCTGCATGATCCCCACAGCACATTAAGGTCATCTGAGGAGGTCGTCTCCATTTATCACCAGTGTGTCTAGTGGCGACTCAAACACTGGCCTTCTCTGTAGCTGCTCCTGGACTGTAGAAGGCACTCCCTGCAGAAATCCATAATTTGATTTCATTATTGGCCTTCAGGACAGCCCGGTTTGGCCTGGCCTGGTTTGGCCTGGCCTTCCAGGGTTTTTAATTTGTTGTAAATGTTTTTAACCTGCTGTAACCTGGTTTTCCAGGGTTTTCAAACTGTTTTGAATGTTTTATCTGTTAATTGTTTTATGGTGTTTTATAGTCTCTATTTTTAATTTTGATTTTAATTGTTTTGTTTTAATGTAAACTGCCCTGAGCCATTTTTGGAAGGGCAGTATAGAAATCAAATCAAATCAAATCAATCAATAAATAAAGTGTCAAGGATGATTATTTTTACTGGATACCATCATTTACTTCTATGTTCCTAAACAACAACAAAAAACATATTATTACATTATTGTCTTCTGTTTATGTTCCACACCAAAGCAGGGATTCCTTGTCTGGGTGTAGCATCTTTTATCACCAGATAAGTAGTTTGTTTCCCCCAGTATTTGGCCAAGATCCCAAGAGGGCAGGAGAAAGGTCAGTGTGGAGAACACATGAAGACTAGTCTATGTCAAGATGCTACCAAGTCAAACTCTTGATTAGTGGGTTGCATAACAGACTGTGACAAGGTATAGATTACTGGCTACAACACCACTTCTCGCATAGGGGAGGCCTGTGCTCAATTGCTGAGGGCATCTATTTTATTATATTTTTGTTAAAGGTAGAAAGGAACCTATGATTTGGTAGACTGTTAACCCTGGGACTTCACTGGCAGATTCGGTTTGACCTTAGAAATTAGCATACATTGCTCTTTCCTTCCCATGAGTATAGGATTTTTTTTAAGTAATATGCTTCCAAAGAAGCATATTCTTTCCAAAAGAAGAGCATTTGTTTATTCATGAAGCAGCACATTTTCTTTTAACCAACTGCCCCTTTTGTCACCCCCTAATTTGGGTACAACCACAACAACTTGCAAGACATTCTAACCATCCAAGAATCACTCCTCATTCAATTGACACATGGATGGAATGTGAGAACAGGATTCCTGATTGGCTTGGCTGTGGCATTCTAGAGTCACAGACGGCTTCACAACCCGGAGGGGTCATGGAGCACCGGGATCGGGACCAATCCAGACACTTCTCACGACCGGCTCTACTCAGGTAGGGCTGCCCCACCTTGGGAAGAGCTAGTTGTGATAATGACCTTAATTTCTTCCTGCATCTGCCTATCTGTTTTAGCTTCCCCCCACTCCCGCCTGCTGAGTTCTTGATCCAAAATTTATCAGTGTACTGTACTGTACTATACTATACTATGCTGCAGTATATAGAATGCACTTGTGTCTTTTGGTCCCAATCCTGTCTTGCCCCTTTCCCTTCTCCTGGAATAATTCTCCCCAAAACCTGACAGCCAAGCTATGCAATCAGCAAAATCACATGATGTCACTCTTTCTGGGCTGTACCACTTCAGACTGCAGATGGGAGGATGCCATATTGAAATACTCTCCCATGTAAAAAGATGACCCTAAAGATAGGAGGCTACTATATCTGGGTCTGGGAGAAGGTTCATAGCCTAGCTTTCTTCCTGGTGTGCTAGAATTCTATATCCAGAGGAACTATATACACCGTATTTACCAGAATCCAAGACTCGGTTTTTTTGAATTTGTTTGATTTTAGAAATTGAGGGTTCATCTTAAATTCAGAGTCCCCTTCATTTTGGATAAATACAGATACAGGAGATAGTCATTATGCATGGTTTCACAGATTGCGGTTTCATGTATCTGTGGAAGGACCTTAGAGACCCAGTTTCCTTTTCCACAGCAGGAAATATAGGCAATTTTCACCTATCCTCATTCCCGAGTGGCCAGAAATGACTTCTGATGTCATTTCCTGCCACCATTTTGAATTACAGAGCCATTTTGTGGATCTTTTTTGTTTTAAAAAATTTAAATGACAATTAAGAGGACTGGGGGGCATACCTGGAGGCCTGAAGACCTGGTATGATGCTTTTCTACCCTTATTTATGCTCCCTTCCTGCTTTTTTCTGACATTTTTAAAAGAGTAAGGAACCTAACCCCAGGATTCCCATAGGGTAAGGTTTCTTTATTTGCGGTTTCAATATTTGCACTAATTGTTAGGAACGGAACCCCTACGGATAAAGAGGGCCTCCTGTATAAATACAGAGAGGAGAGCTGGTCTTGTGGTAGCAAGCAAGAATTGTCCCCTTTGCTAAGCAGGGTCCAACCTGGTTTGCATTCGAATGGGGCACGACATGTGAGCACTGGAAGATATTCCCCTTAGGGGATGGGTCTGCCCTGGGGAGAAAAACTGCATGCTTTGGGGTATATATGGAAATGCAGAAACCCCCTGAGAAATTTCACTTGTTTTATGGAACGTCATTTGGCTTCTCTTGAAAATCCTCCAAAGTTTCTCCTTGGGAGGAAGCCTGAGATTCATTCTTCACTTGTTCAAAATTCTGGTTCCAGGTAGGAGTCTCTCCCAGTCCTACCTGGAGGTGCCAGGCACTGAACCACGGACTTTCTACATGCAAAGAAGCTGCTCTACCCCTGAGCTACAGCCCCATCCCATCCCCAGTAACTACACAGCACCCTATCGCCCACTCTGTGTGCCGATTTTATGCACCATGAAATCAATCAGCTCTGCAGGTCCATGCCTCGGGCCATTTTTTGGTGACATGTGAAAATTATTGGATAGGGGAGCTTTTGATATGGGCTGTAATTATCCAATCTGGAATTTAGCCTGGACTACATGGTTTACATCTTCTTACTTTTGCAGTGTGAGATGAGTTAAGCCTCAGATAAAATTGACTTGAAATTTATAGCATGCAGGTACCTCAGGCTGGCGTCTCCAGTAACATAGTTGAGTCAACTCCTAACACAATATTGGGACAATAGTTCAGTATTGATTCGGAGACTGTCACCTCCTGATTTACCAGCAGTACTCCCTGAAATGCTGGGAATCTTTCTAGAGGTCTCTTTCAAAGCAACTGTATGTCAGCATTAAACTGCATTAATGCAATATGTGTACCCTCTAAAAGTCCCCCTTTCAAATTAAAAGCCTTGAGACTGCTCTATATTTTTCTCAGCATCCCCCCCACCAACACCAAAAGCTGCACACATATTAAAAATCATTAAGAGCGATAAAACATAGGATGCAGGTGACGAGTGATGTACAGTGTTATTGGAATTCGCCTGTATGTTTCTAATTAAAACCCTGTCCTTAAAAACAAATAAATAAATCCCGACGTTCCATCACAATGGTTGGCTTTCATATGCAAACAGTTGGGAAAGTAAATAGCGGCTGGATTTTGAAAGCAATGACAAATTTACAAGAGAGGAAGGAAGATCATCTAATGTCTCTACAATCAAAATGAAGCCTGTGCACAGTGATAGGGCATTGTAGTCCAGATTCCCATATACATTAGCCATCTCCAGCGATTATCCTGTTGCCTGAGAATACAAAGGTAGTGTTTCTAGAAATGGAGCACCTTAGTTGATGAGCAGGGATAAGAACATCATCATTATTATTATTATTATTATTATTATTACATTTATATCCCGCTCTTCCTCCAAGGAGCCCAGAGCAGTGTACTACATACTTAAGTTTCTCTTTCACGACAACCCTGTGATGTAGGTTAGGCTGAGAGATAAGTGACTGGCCCAGAGTCACCCAGCTAGTTTCATGGCTGAATGGCGATTTGAACTCGGGTCTCCCCGGTCCTAGTCCAGCACTCTAACCACTACACCACGCTGGCTCATAAGAACAGCCCTGCTGGATCAGGCCCAAGGTCCATCTTGTCCAGCATCCTGTTTCACACAGTGGCCCACCAGATGCCGTTGGAAGCCTACAGGCAGGAGTTGAGGGCATGCCCTCTCTCCGGCTGTTACTCCCCTGCAACTGGTACTCAATATGGGATATGTTGGAACAGGACTGAATGACCAACACAATCCAGTTGTATTGCATTATAATGTTGCTTTGCCTTACTGCAATGCTGCTCTACTGTATTTGAGGGCTATCTTTCTGCACCCCGTTATCTCTCCCTTGTTATACTCCAGGTTATAGTGGGAACCTGCACCAAACCGATTAAAAAGTTAAACCAGAGTTCAGCTTGAGGCTCCCAATGGCATCTGGTTGGCCATGGGGGATTCAGGATGCTGAACTAGCTGGAGCTTGGGTCTGAGCAAACAGGGCTCTTCTGATGTCCAAAGCCAGTGATCTTCACTGTTTTTCAAGCTGGGGCAATTCTGGCAAAAGAGATCATCAGTGTGAGAGCCATTCCCCCTGTCCTGATCTCTGTACAGTACTGTCTTTTTCTCAGTGTTGGGAGAGCCCTTTAAGGGAGATGGAGCCCTCTCTTAAGAACACTGGGAAGGTCTACACTTCCCAGCACCCTATGCAAGATGCTGCACAAGCTCAAGAGTAGGGATGTGCCAAAACGTGATTTAGCTTCCGAATCGCGGCACAGTCCCTTTAAAAGTGAGGACTATCTCAGCCCCTTTAACGTGGAGGAGAGCAGGTCTGTATCTGCTCCTCCTCTGCTCACCACCTCTTCTGTACTGGTGGCACTTCCCCAGCTATCAGCGCGCACTGGCGATGCGCTTCGCCAGCAGCCTGTGTGTGATGCCTGCACGCACAAGGCCTCTGCACGTGCATAGCAGCCGTTTGCATGGTCAGCAACCATGCTGACCATGCAAATGGCCAGCACTGAGCACTCTCCCCCAGCAGCCTGTGCGTGACACCAGCATGCCCATGGTCTCTGCGCATGTGCAGCAGCCATTTGTAGGGAATCTGCTCTCCTCCGTGTTAAAGGGGCTGGGTAAGTCCTCACTTTTAAAGGGATTGCAGCTGGTGCGGCTGGCTCTGAGACAAAGCCACCCCCAAAGTGGGTCCAAGCGGGCTTATTTGCGACTCTGAGTAAAGCACCCAGAAATATGGCACGTGTTACAAGTATGACAATGTGGGAGAGGAAGGGTTAAATGTTTTGGGAGGGATCAGAAGCACTCTTACCCCTGCAGGGGGGAGGGGGGCCTCACGGCTGGAGGCGGCCTCCGAAGCCTGAGTCTGGGCCCCAAGATCACCAAGGTGTGCCACTGAGCAGATGGATGTCTCCTTCAACTTCTAGCATGCTTTCCACTTCCATTGGTGGCCCCTTGGTTCCATGCCTTCTAGAAGACAGCTTGATCTCAAGCTCTTCCGGGTTTCTGTCATAGTGGCATAAAATTCCCCAGAAGAACAATATCTTTCCACACTCTTAATTATTTAATGGCTTTTACCTTTATTTTTACTATGCTCTGGAGTAAGTGAAGCTACTCAACGGTCCCTGTACCATAATATTCTTTAAATATGAAGTTGGATCATGCCTCCTTCTCCTCCTAGCAGAATCTGCTTTTAATATTTCCCTTAATATAGAATCTAAATTATTTTTGGTAATCTATGTCAAGATTAAGTTTAATACATTTAATTGATCTAAGTGGTTTTTATCCTCCTTAATATGACAAATCTCTTGTGTGAAATATTCTTCCTTAATGATCAACATAAAATAGATAGAGTTCATTTTTAATGCAAGTACAAGATTTGAATTAATTCATAGTTGGGGCACAGTTATTAAACTGTATCAGATATATGTACACATATATAAGAGGGGGGATATTCTATATAAACAAAAAGGCATGTTATCTAATGCACTTAGTTGTTATTTAAAAAATAAGTTATCTCTCACGCTTGGGGGAGATCTTGAAAATATGCAAATAATTGTATGGATATAGGGAAATGACTTTCCCCTAAGATTGTACTACTGTGCTTCATTGTGCTATCTAAAGGACTTTATCTGACCTGGAAGTTATGGTGAATCTATTTACCACTGCCAAGATGCCATAGCTAAGTGGAAAATGTGGCAATGAAATTTCAGAAAGGTTGGATTCAAACAATCTTGGGCGGTGGGGGGGCTCCACCTCTCAAAAAGAAACATTTGAGAATTTTCAAGGGAAGTAAAATGACTTTTTATAAGACAAATGCAATTTCTCAGGAAATTTCTGAAGCTCTTTATAAAAATGCTGCTGGTTTCAGAATGGTATGTTGGCATCTGATATTGCTATTTTAATCAAAGTTGCAAGAATGACAATGGGTTAAATTGTCAATGGGAGAAGGTCTCATTGTGAGCAGTGGGCCAATCTGTTGAAAGGTGAGCTTCATCTGTAATGTTCTAGAATAAAAAATCCCAGGATTATATCTGCCCATGTATGCTTTTCTCTCCATTGTACATATGTACTTTACTGTCTTGTCTTTTTACCGCTTGTATGCATGTATGTTCTCAATACTTTACTTTTCTCAATACTTTATTTTTTAAAAAGTGAATGGCCAAAGATAGATACTCGCTATCCTGATTGCTTGTGGTGAGATGAAAAATCACCTTGAAGTGACCAGGCAGGAGAGCTGTTGTACCCAGGAAAAGAGTTGGTTCTCTCTATTTCAAAAAGAGCATCTCGTATGTGACACAAACACCTAATACTTTATTTATTTATTTGATATAACATTTATATCCTACTTTTTCATTCTGCAATATCACAGAAGCTCACAACTTCCTGGAAAACCATAATCAATTCAGCCATAAAAAACAGCAAAGCCTGAAGAAACAAAAGGACACCAAGCCGCAGTTATCAACAGATAGGTTTGCGTTTTTTCATTACTAGCAAGCAGGACTGAACAGAAATGTTTTAAACTGAAGGCACAGAGGAGGTTCTCCCATAACAGGGAGTTCCACAAGCAGAGTGCCATGACCAAGAAGACCCTGTCCATTGTGCCCACCAAACATGGAATATGGAGGAATGGAATATGGTGGAATATGGAGCATGGCCATATGCTGGAACACGGCCATATGCCTTATGCTGTATCAGACCATTGAACCATCTAGCTCAACAGTGCACTCGTTAACACAACCTCCAGCAGGGTAGAAGTCTTCAGCCTGGGTAGGAGAACCAGGCATGCTCTCGATTTTTGGCTGTGTTCTTGCAAACATTAAGGGAGGAAGTGCGGAGGCAGGCTGGGTAAGATGAGTGTGCCTGGCCCAGATTCCATCCCCAGCATTTTACCAAGGTAGGAGGAAAAGTCTCACACGCAATCTTTCCCCCCACCTCCTACCTTAATGTTTGCAAGCACAGGGCTGGAAATCAGGAGCACACCCAGATCTCCTCCCCAGGTTGGGTACTTCTCCTTCCGTGCCAAGGGTCATGGGAACAAGTCCATTGTCTGCTCAGATTGGCAGCTGCTTTCTAGGAAAGCAGGAAGTATCATGGCTGAATGGGGATTTGAACTCAGGTCTCTCCGGTCCTAGTCCAATATTGGCTTTATGTGATTGGAAAAGAAAGTGCCCATTGGCAGTTGCTGTCTTTTGTCCTATCCCACATTGATTGATTGATTGATCAAAATTGTATGCCACCCCAAACTTTTATCTCTGAGTGACATACCCGTCCACCATACCTCAGGCAGTAGTGAATCACAAGCTGGGCCTCTCCTAATTATCAAAGTGTACGGGTAGGACCTTATGGGAAGAGTAAGTCCTTTGTACATAACAGCAAACCATGGGGTCAACGGACCCATCGTTTACCCCCGTTCCTCCCGCCATGCTCCCAGATGACCCTGATCTGGAGTCTGGGAGACTGAAAGCGGGGGAGGAACTGGCTGTGCAGGCTTCCTCCTCCACAGCAGCCAACTGGAGAAGGAGAGATGGAGGAGCTTCCTACCCTCAACTCCAGTTTCAGATGGAAAAAATCATGTCGTGCCTTCAGATGACATGATGCTGCTTTCTGACCTGAGGTTTCAACGGTGAAACCAAAGTGCAACCGAGGGTTCATATTCAGGTTTGGTGTCGGAAACCTCTCATCACATTCGGTTCCCACATTCAGACAACAACAAACCTACACCTCTGGCAGGGTTGCCTCCGGTTTAGCATGATGTCCCCAGGCGGCCCTTGTGTTCAATAGTTCACAAACAGGAAACGTAATAGGATGTACTCAAGAAAAGCTACTTCCCATTGGGGGTATATACTGCTCTTCAACCAAAGTTCTCAAAGTGGTTTACATAGAAAAATAAGTATCAGTCACTTTCACCCAAACAGTATTATTATTATTATTATTATTTCGATTTCTATGCCTCCCTTCCAAAAATGGCTCAGGGCAGTTTACACAGAGAAATAATAAATAAATAAGATGGCTCCCTGTCCCCAAAGGGCTCATATTCTAAAACAAAACATAAGATAGACACCAGCAACAGTCACTGGAAGTACTGTGCTGGGGGTGGATAGGGCCAGTTACTCTCCCCCTGCTAAATAAAGAGAATCAACATGGTAAAAGGTGCCTCTTTGCCAAGTTAGCAGATAATAAGGGAATGCACAAGAAGAAATCAAAGCAATTTAAAACAAAACACTGCAATCTAGGAATTAAAACTTTGTGGGTGTGTGAATTAATCAACTGAGAGAGAATTCCTCCTGACGCTAAAGGAGTATGCCTACCTCCAATTCTCAAAGGAGCTTATATTGCTCCTGCCATATTTTATTTCCCTTTTGTCAGATATTCAAAAATCAGGTTTTCCACTGTGGTGGGAGAGAACTCTGCTTTAGAAAGTCACTTGTGTTATTTCATGTTTTCCTTGTTTCCCCAGATCTGCAGGATTTTTTTTGTTTGGGGGTGGGGGTGGGGCAGGGAGGTGGGTTGCTTGGGCATAAATAATGTTCTGCGACAAACGGTTGATTTCAGTTAAGAGGCATTGATGGTATCTTTCTTCCTAATTTTTTTTTCCATGGCAGTGGTTTCTGTAGAAACCTTTCCTCTCTTTGTCCTCTCCTATCTGCAGGGTATTGACAGCTCTGACAAGACTTTGATTATCTAGTCAGCGGGAGCCTGAAGCTTGTCACTTGTCAGGTGTGAACTGACAAGTCAGGCAGCTGATGAAACAATTGGAAGGAGGTAGCGGCTGTGCGGGAGAAGGATCGGGGTCATTGGGCCCAAAATGGAGATCTGCCTAGGAAGGTGGCATGGATTACGCCCTCATTAAGGACTCAAATAAAGCAGCCGGTGGGAGGAGCCAGCAACACCGGAGTAAGACACAAAAGATGGGGGTGGGAAGAAAGCCAGGATTGTCAACATTCGTTGCTTCCACATGGCTACACTGTACCAGGCTGATTTCCCAGCCTTCCCCATCAAAGTGAACATTAGCTGCAGGTGTTAAGGCCTTCTTTGGTATCTAGCTCCTAGTTATTATAGGGGTGTTAAGTTACAAGTGGTGATGGCAGGGAGTAAAACAGATCTCCTAAGTTGAGCTTATACCTTATTAAATTTGGGGAGATGCTTTATTACTACTACTACTACTACTAATTCTTCCCCTGCACAGCAGAGCTGAGTTGTTGTCAGATAAATCAGGAGCCTGACACTGAATTTGAAGTGCATTCAGGAACGAAACATTGATGAGGATTATGGGTGAAAGAGCCATGCAGACAAATACAGGATTGACTGGCAAGGATCATGCAGGACGTGTTTTTGATAAGAACATAAGAACAGCCCTGCTGGATCAGGCCCAAGGCCCATCTAGTCCAGCATCCTGTTTCACACAGTGGCCCACCAGATGCCGCTGGAAGCCACAGGCAGGAGTTGAGGGCATGTCCTCTCTCCTGCTGTTACTCCCCTGCAACTGGTACTCAGAGGCATCCTGCCTTTGAGGCTGGAGGTGGCCTACAGCCCTCCAAATAGTAGCCATTGATAGACCTCTCCTCCATGAAGTTATCCAAGCCCCTCTTAAAGCCATCCAGGTTGTTGGCTGTGACCACATCTTGTGGCAGAGAATTCCACAAGTTGATTATGCATTGTGTGAAATAATACTTCAGTTTGCTGGTCCTAATTTTCCTGGCAATCAATTTCATGGGATGACCCCTGGTTCTAGTGTTATGTGAGGGAGAAGAATTCCTCTCTACCCACTTTCTCCACTCCATGCATAATGGGGTATTGAGGATCATTCTTGGTGGGGGCACAGCCCCCACTTTGTAGAGGGAAATAGAGGCACACGTGTGACACTCCTATTCTCACACCAAAGACCGGTGCCCAGCCTGTTAGTTTTTGCTGACGGCTGCGCTCGGTCTGCTGTATGTGTTTACTCTGCAAATACTGGTACTGCACTGTTTTAGAAACTAGGGTGGTGTTTGTGATTTCAGTTAAAGATATGCCAGGAAAAAAAGATCATTTTCCCTGTAAACTCTTAGCAGCATATGAAATAGTAAGCATGGTATCTTAATGTTCATGTGCATGCATTGCATTGCCATGTGTGAGAATTCCATGAGAGGCATCCATTCCGCAAGTCAACTCATCCATTCTGCAACCCTTCTGTCAATCCCTGATTGTTTGCTGCCCAGGAAGAACCCACAGTATGGATTCTGATTAATTCCCAACGCATTTCAGTATGTGATCTTTTTCAAAGGAAAATATTCTCTTTAATAAAAACTGGTAAACTATTAACGCTTCTGCAGGTATTTATAACAGAAACCTAAAACTTGGTAAGGAACTGCTCAAAATTCCATCATTGTTGCAGCTAACTCAAGCAGACACAAAAAGAATAAGGCAGCACATTTTAGATTAATATTTTAATACACAAGTTTTCATATAATAACCCACTTCTCCAGATGCAAAGTGAAAGCAAGGATGGTCAGTTTCAGTTACAGGCAGGTATTGATAGCATCTGTACACATTTAAAGAGACATTTACAAAGCAAAGGATAGAGATTGCTGACTATGTGTCTCTATAATGTGCACAAAACCCATCATCTCTAGTCAAAGAGAGATTGACACAATCAAATTTTACTATAAGTTCTTGTTCTGCTATTTCATTTTCTAAATGTCCCCCTGATTGCATCTCTTCAGTAAAATCACCCTGAGGTCTGTGACTGGATGTCCACGGAAGTTAAAATGTTCACCTAGAGGCTTCATAGTATTTTTGGACCTAATATCTGGTTTGTATCCACTCAGTCATTGTCTCAAGCCAACAATTTTTTTCTTACTATATTCTAGGAATACACTATAGATATCTGGAGAAGAGAGAGTGAACAGATTACCTGTTCTATCATATAAGCATTTTTCCCCCTTGAAAAATTGAGAGGAGAGCTAGTTTTGTGGTAGCAAACACACTTGTCCCCTTAGCTAAGCAAGGTCCACCCTGGTTGCATATGAATGGGAGACTAGAAGTGTGAGCACTGGAAGATATTCAGGGATGAAGCCACTCTGGGAAGAGCAGAAGGTTCAAGTTCCCTCCCTGGCAGCATCTCCAAGATAGGGCTGAGAGAGATTCCTGCCTGCAACCTTGGAAAAGCCGCTGCCAGTCTGTGAAAACAATACTGAGTCTGGTTCAGTATGGCAGCTTCCTATTTTCCTAACAACATGCATTCCTAAGATGGTCATATATTAACATGTTATGTGAATATGGAAGAATCCAGGAAACAGTTTCCATGCTGGACATTTTTACAACTCTTTTAGACCTTTTCTGATGTGGTTATTTCTGGATCATAATGGACATTTGTTCTCTGGACCAGTTTACGTAAAGAAACGATGCTTGTTTTCTCCATACACTCACACTGAAAGATGAAGAGATTATTTTTTATTTTGTTACTAGCTAAGGACACTGATTCACTTTGCATGAAATAGCCCATGGTGGCTGGTGGCTACTGACTATGGGACATCCCTACCAGATGGGATGTTCGGGGATGGTACTAGCACCACTCTTCCATAGGGTAGGTACTGACACCAATATTCCGTCCGTCTCTCTGTGTGTATGTGGCGAGAGAGCAGCGGTTTGGCAGTTAGAATGTAGCTGGCAAAGGAGACTAGAGTCTTATTTTGGCAGCTGGCTGGGAGCTCTGAGCATATACTGTTTGCTTGCAGGGCAGCGGTAGATGGAATGCTATACACCTCTAGTGCTCTCCTTTTACATGTACAGTAGAGTGACTCTACAAAAAGTTGCTTCTGCAACTTCTTGAGGAAGGGGAAAGCATGTGATATAGGTGGGTGGTGGGAGCTACAGCAGTGGAAACTGAGCACCACTCCCATCTCAGACTTCCCCACCGGGCTCTCCTTTTCTTGCCTCTGCTTCCGAGTAGTGATTCTTGCCCCTTCCAGGAAACACTGGAGTGTATGGCAAAATCCTAAAAATTCCTGCATGAGAAGTCTCTATTGCATCTTGATCTGATGGCCCAGGCAAAAGCACAGGGAGGACTGAAGGCATGAATCCTGAACTTTTAAAAGGCTGCTTTTAAATGACTCTGGTTTTACAGAGGATGGAAATGCCAAGCAATTCATTTCAATGGGTTCATTTTGCTGGTGTGAAAATCTATCATTCTCGGGTTAGATTTCTGATTCAGTGTTTTAAGGGATAAGAAATCAAATCCGAAAGACATCAGTAATGTGCTGTCATTTATTTTGAAACTGGAGATTAAATTAAAGGATTAATAACAATGAAGCCAGCTTGAAAGCATGGCAGAGTGGGCATTGATCTGTGTGCGTCGCTCACTACACCTTAGTGTTCCTACCCGAGCGTTTTATTTATCATACTGTCACCCTGGTATCAAATAGCTATTCCAATGAAGATCATTGATTGGAAAGTCAGAAGGAGCTTTCCTATGGAGCGGGGGGGGGGGAGAAAATACCTTGCTACTGCCTTACAATCAACCTTTAAAAGAAGCTGCTGAAGAAGACCTGGTCTGTTCATGCAGCAGAATGAGGTGGTATAGTCATGACATGGTAGAGTGACTATACCACCTCCAACTGCAGATGGGGGGGATAACATTTTTCAGTGCCCCCGGATATTAAAAACAACAAAAGCACTCCCTCTAAGTAGAACATGTGTACAGCAGGAAGTGGACTGGGTTAGAATTGGGCCACCTGATGTACTCAGGTTTCTCCTTCCTGCCACATCACCAATGTGCTCGTGTGCATGTTGATAAAACCCTGGAAAACAGCAATACTAATGTGATGGTACATATGACTATTTGAAATTCTGTGTTGGATGTTTTATAGGGATGCGTAAATTGATTCTAATTTGAATAAATCCAAATCAAATCTGGGTGAGTCAAGTGATTCGAATTCAAATTGAATCACCCCTTAAAAGGGCAATTCTATCCGATTCAAGAGCCATTTGGCACCTTTTTTAAACCATTCAGGCCCCCTGATTGGTTAAAAGAGGTGCCCAAACAGAGTCAAATTGATTCAAATTTGATTTGAATTCAAATTGAATTTTAGACCAGATTCAAAATTGATTTGAATTTTTTTTTAAATGGAATTTGATTCAAATCTGAAATCAAAAATCAATTTCGTGCACATCTCTAGTGTTTTATTTCTACTGTACTGGGAAGCATATTGGGGAGGGGAAATGCTAACAATTTTGGCAAAACTGTGTATGTTTTAGTCCTGGAATTAATTTTAGCAAATCTCATAAACCCTATTCACACATTATATTGAATGCATGTCAATCTGTGTGCAGATCTGTATGCACAGTTATTCACAACTATGTTCAATGCATTTACAGTAGTACACTTCCTAGTTGTACCCTCCATTTGAGGGGGCTTGTATCCTGGTTCCTTTTAAAACGAACACAGGCACAGTCATTTACACAAAAACAGCTATATGTGTTAAAAACATGTGCAGGTGCATCTATAATGTCTGAATAGGACTTCTGTTAAACCAGAATTCAGAAGGCGTTGAATTCAGGAGGGGAAAGGGCAGAGGGAACAATCAAGGAATAGAATTGCTCAGTATGGTGATGTCACAACATGGGGCAAGTAGGTTATATATATCATAGGGAAGGATAGGAAAACTCAACACAGGAAGGTCATTTTTGGTGGCAGCTGTGTGCGGGGTGGGTTATATCTCTGGAAGGAAGGAAGGAATCTGGAATTGTTATGACGCATAACTGGAGGACCTGTAGGCAAGAAGGAGTACCAGCAGACTCAGGGTAACTCACAGAAACATCAGAATCTGAGGGGTGGGATCCTACAGGGCCCCAAGACCCCTAAAACTGCCTCATTGTAACTCAGTGGAGTGGAATGTAGGTGTCTGGGGCTAATAGAACTCTGTGGTGAGAGTGGGAAATTTCTCAACTAAGAATACTTCCTCAGGACCAGCACAACCCCTTCTATTTCTGAGGGGGAAAGGTGCTAAAAGTTATAGCATGCTCAGGCACAGGCTCAGATAACACATACACTTGAGAGATATACTGCAACATTTTGTTGTGGGATACACACACACACACACACACACACACGAACAGCCCTGCTGGATCAGGCCCAAGGCCTATCTAGTCCCGCATCCTCTTTCACACAGAGGCCCACCAGATGCGCTGGAAGCCACAGGCGGGAGTTGAGGGCATGAGGCTGGAGGTGGCCTATAGCCCTCTGACTAGTAGCCAATGATAGACCTCTCCTCCATGAAGTTATCCAAGCCCCTCTTAAAGCCATTCAGGTTGTTGGCTGTCACCACATCTTGTGGCAGAGAATTCCACAAATTTATTATGCGTTGTGTGACTGTTTGCTGGTCCTAAGTTTCCTGGCAATCAATTTCATGGGGTGACCCCTTTTTCTAGTGTTATGTGAGAGGGAGAAGAATTTCTCTCTATCCACCTTCTCTACACCATACACAATTTTATAAACCTCTATCATTTCTCCCCGCAGTTGACTTTTTTCAAGACTATAGCCCCAGGTGTTGTAGCCTTGCCTCATAAAGAAGGTGCTCTAGGCCCCTAAACATCTTGGTTGCCCTCTTCCGCACCTTTCCCAGTTCTACAATGTCCTTTTTTAGATGTGGTGACCAGAACTGTACTCAGTACTCCAGTACTCTATGTATGCATTTGACAAATTTCTAGACCCCCGAGAGCTCGGGCCTCATGGCAGTGTTCATGAAATACATGCTTTGCCCTAAATCACAAACAAGACAATCCCAGTTCAGGCAATGAACTTGCCAAAATTTAGACTGACATTTGGATCTGTCTCGGTATGATCAGACCTCAGGCCTATATAAAACTGTAACAATTTGTTCTCTTAGTCAAGATTCTATCACCTTTGCCAATATACTAAAGGCATTCAGTCAGCATCAACAGTGTGCCCTTTAATTAGCAAAAGTATCAAAAGGATGGGGGTGTCCTTGTTTTCTTTTCTCCCCACCCCCCTTAGAAACCCTTGTGCATTGTGTTTCTAAAAGAGAACTTGCGATATGAAACTATCATTGCAAGCTATCACTGTACACATTTTTTTTTAAAAAAAAGTTAAATCCTCCAGTTAATATAAAATAATTGTGGAACTGGTAGGCAAATTAAAGATGGTTGTTATTGATTCCAAAAATACTTTTGCTTTCAGCAAAATACATTTTTAATTACTTTCCTACTAGCTGTCATTTTTCATAAACCAGTCTAGACAACTCGTGCCAAATCATGCAAAAACTGATTTCAATGAAATGCCTTCCCCCTAATATCAAAGATCTGAAAATATTCATATTTCTTATATATCTGAATCTAAAGTAACCAGCAGAAGAAAAAGACGCTCTCATTCCACATGCTACTCTCGCAAAACCCAAAGTTCTGTTTAAGAAATAATTGCTATTGCCGATTAGTATAAAAAAAAACCCTGAATCTGCCTGTTTAGAGGGGAATTTTAGAAGATAAATGAGCAGAAGTCCATATAATATGCAGCTTATTTTATTTTTGCTCTTTCCTTTTCTAATAATTTGTCAGCCACCGCACACATTCAACCCTTCCCCAAAACTGATTACTGCAAAGATAAAAATCCAGCAAAATCTGCATAACCATAGCTTGTAAAAATATGCATTCTCCACTCTGCCTTTATGCTTATTTATCTTGAGCACATTGAGATGGACAGAGAAAACGAGGAACAGTCTTAACTTATATTTCCTTCACACTTTCGACAGGAATAATTAAACTGAGTGGTGGCAACAGAAAAAGAGAAAGAAAGAGAGAGAGAATGCAGAATGCACGCACCATAGTACAGAATGAAGATTTTGCTTTTAGCGTCAGAATCAATGTCCAAATCTAAAATTGATATAATTGACTGTTAATTAATTCCCTTGATATTTTCATTAGCACATCCAAGCAACAAGTCTTGTGTTTGGCACTTTTGAATTATTCAGGAAGAATTCAGATTGCTATAATGAAGGCGTTATGTGCTTGCTTCTATGCCTGCTAATAAAGTTAAACGCAAGGTGTGTTTTTACAACCACCCCCCTCCCACCCTCAATACTCACTGAACAAACAATGCTAGATTTTTAAATTCTGCACTTAGCAATAGTGCATGGCTCAGAGAGCAGGAAGAGGAGGTATCCAGCATTCTTGGTTTTTTTTTTGTTTGTTTTTTGGTTTTTTAAATGAAACAGACTACAGATATTACCAGGCACGGCCGCTTAATTTTCTGACATCAAGATTTTTAAAAATGGGAAATGGTGTTTTAAGATCAAGATGCAACGGATGTGGTATTCTGTTTGGGAGAGGAAAGCCTTCTATTGTCAGAGAATACAATGCATTCTCTACACATTTCACTACAAACTGATTTTTCTTCGCCTGTCACATTTGCATTCTGCCCTCCCCCAAGAAGTTCAGGGTGGTGTACATGAGTTTGCCTCATTAATCAATGCCCTAATTAGTAAATTAGTGTTTACTAAGATCAATATTGGAGGGCCCGCTTTGTATTCATTTGCGATCAGAATTGCAGCGGGTGGACATGATGGACGGGGACTTTTTTGTTGTGGCCCCAAGAGTGTAGAGTTACCTTCTGAGGAAGGGCTATCTAGCTCCATTTTTTACCCAATGAGTGAAGATGGTTTCATTTCAATGGGCCTTTGGCACCTCTTACAGAAGTTACTTCATTGCTTTGCTGCAATATCTTCCTTTCTCTGCAATTGTGGTTTTTGGTTTTTATTCAATTGCATTTATTTGTTTATTGTTTATTTATTTTTACATATATATATCCCTCTCTTCCTCCAAGGAGCCCAGAGTGGTGTACATGATTATGTTTATCCCCACAACAACCCTGTGAGTTAGGTTAGGATGAGAAATATATGACTGCCCAAGAGTCACCCAGTGTGTTCCATGGCTGAATGGAGATTTGAACTCTGGCCTCCCTGGTCCTAGTCCAATACTAACCACTACACCATGCTGGCTTTCAATCATATTCACTGTGGATTTTCACATTTTTTTAAGGCATCTCCAGCCCCTCCATTTCAATGGCTTCCATCACAGCCAATCACAGGAACAACGTCTTCCAGTGTCCCAGCATTCTAGTAGCACCAGTACATATAGATGATTGCAGGGTGCTGGAACAGTGGCTCAGACCATTCCTTGAGG
The DNA here is from genome assembly GCF_027244095.1 of Hemicordylus capensis. NCBI lineage: Eukaryota > Metazoa > Chordata > Lepidosauria > Squamata > Cordylidae > Hemicordylus > Hemicordylus capensis. The sequence goes on from NC_069665.1 coordinate 19,716,699, forward strand.
GGCGAACAGGAAAGGGTTATAAGCCAACCAGTGCCGGAGTTTCTGGCACTGAGAGAGCATCTGATAGAGGTTTCCTCTCTCAATTCAGAGCCAGAGAGCCTCCCATTGTTCAACTTCACCCCGCATTGCCCTAAGGAACATCACACCGAGGGACCTCTTGAAGAGAGCAGTCTTCAAAGACCAAGGATCTGGCCCTTAGAGGAGAACCACAATCTCCACCCCCACCCCACCCCAATCCCCAGGAAAACCATCACAGTTGAGCCTGGATCCAGTTACAGCTGTGCAGATGGAGTGCTCCGCTGGAGGTTCACTGGCTAATACTGGAAAAACATACTCATGCTCATTCCAGTATCAGAAGCATATCCTCTCACAATCTGGGCTTGCAAACCAATCCAAACCTTTATACAAACCTTAGGAGAAACTCTTACATTTATCCTGGTTACTACTAATCATGGATTACTATTAACCATGGATAACACCCATGCAGACAAAATGCAACATCACTATAAAAGCAAACAATTGAAGAGAGGAGAAAATTTGCAGGGGAGGGGGGGGTTGATCCTGTGGGTCTGCAATATACTTGCACTCTCCTAGCCAAGGTTAGAAGAACGTCGCCATGGTTAGGAGCTTGGGGCTTAGAGCTCGGTTAGAGCCTTTTTGGTGGTTGCACCCAATTTATGGAACAGCCTCCTCTGTGAGGCTCACCTGGCTTCATCACACCAAGTGAAGACCTTTTTATTCACTCTGGCCTTTTAGATTTTGATTTGCAAATTTGATTTTTAACTGATTTTAAAAGAGTTTTTATATTGCTTTGTATTGTATTTTGTATTCCCTTTTGGTCTGTTATGATTTAATGTCTTCTGTGTTTTTATTTCATGTTTTAATGCTGTGTTGTGAACCGCCCAGAGAACAATTTGTTATGGGGCAGCTAAGAAATCACGTTTTTATTATTCTTATTGTTATTGCTGCTGCTGTTGTTGTTGTTGTTAGGCTGAGTGCTACTACCTGGAGCAAAATCACGCAGGTGCACTGCTATGTATATGTTCTTAGGAGTAAGCCTGTTGATGGGACTTACTTTTGAGTAGACATACCTACAACAAGACATACCCAAGATCATACTCCCAGTCAACTAGATAGTGGAGGAAGGATTTTAGTGCCAATACAGGAAATCAGACACAGCAGTGCTGGTAGCCACACAAGTTGTGTTTCATTCCAGTTTTATGTTATAAGGTACTAAATGGTGGGAATCACATAAATCTTGCCTCCTCCAGAAGAGGAGGCTGCAGGGGACTGGATGGTGTGCTTGATGGATGCACTGTCTTTAATGCACTCGCCTCTTTCCTAAGGGATCAGGAGTTTGAATTTAGCTAAAAGAAAATGAGCTGATTCTCAATTGATGACCTTAAATGTTCATAAGCAGAAAAGACTTGGATCTGTTACATGGAAATTAAGCATTGCTCCAGTCACCTGTGGACCTTGCCAATTATTCTAAAGAAGGAGGTTGCGTTAATGGACAGAGGAGTCCAATGTTGAATAATACTTTTGAGGCACCATTCCTCTTTTCTGATCCCTCCTGTCTGTCATAGTCCCTCCTGCATAGGAACACAGGAAGCTGCCATAGGTCCATCTAGCTCAGTATTGTCTACACAGACTGGCAGCGGCTTCTCCAAGGTTGCAGGAAGGAGTCTCTCTCAGCCCTCTCTTGGAGATACCAGGGTGGGAACTTGGGACCTAGATGCTCTTCCCAGAGTGGCTCCATCCTCTGAGGAGAGTATCTTACAGTGCTCACAGATCTAGAGACTATTCACACGACTGCAGAAAATCAGGCTAGCCTCCGCGAGCCCAATTTTCTGCAATCGTGAGAACCACTGGGCTCGGCCATAAGCCCGGTGGTTCTTGAGCGTGTAACCTGCTCAAGTAGCCCGCCCCTAAAACTGGGTTTGCGGAGCGAGCGCTCTGCAAAGCCAGTTTTTAAAATTGTGAGTAGCTGCGGTGCAGCTCCGCGGCGCGACTACTCACAAAGAAACCCCCGGAGGGGAGGCGAAAAGCCGCCTCCCAGCTCCGGGGGTCTTGCCAGCATGCCCTGCATGATCGCGCAGGGCATGTCCCCGCTCCCCCCAGCCCCTGCCGGCTCTGTCATGGAGCCAGCAACCGTGTGGGTGGCCGATCCCACCCTGCTCGTGTGTGGGGAGAGCGGGCTAAGCCCGCTCCTCCCACTCACTCTCGCAAACTGGGTCTCACTGATCGTGAGACCCGGCTCCTGGTCTCCCATTCATATGCAACCAGGGTGGAACCTGCTTAGCTAAGGGGACAAGTCACGCTTGCTAGCACAAGACCAGCTCTCCTCCCTGTATGGCCATAGCCATACAGATCTAGGTTTAATCGAGGTTATTCTTACTGACTTTAACATAATTGTGTGAACCCATGCCAAAGCAGGAATCTCAGATTAATCTCAGGTCATAAACCACCTTTTATGCACAGAGAGGCAGTTAGCCTGCCCCACCCCCCACCCAGCCCAAAAGCAATGATTTGGTCTCACCACAGAGGTTAGGACAAGAATCAACAGTTTTGAATATACAGAGATGTAGTGAAACAGTAGGAAGAGTTTTCCTAACTCTATGGCCTGGTTCACACAAGTGATCGAATCTGGGTTTAATGTGGGTTGCTGATAATAACGTGACTGTGTGAACCCACAGAAAGGTGGTTTGTGATCTGAGATTCCTGCTTTGACATGGGTTCACCTAATTATGCTGATGTCAGCAAGCATAATTTGGATTAAACTATGATTTGAATGATTGTGTGAAGCAGGTCCAAGTGTGTTTCAATGCTAGGAGAAGTCATGGAATGTCCTTATATTGAGGAGGAGGAGAACTGGTCGTGTGGTACCAAGACCACTCTTTCTCTCGGGAAGAGACTGAGAGCTGGTCTTGAAATAGTGAGCATGAATTGTCCCCTTTGCTAAGCAGGGAGCCAGGTCTCACGATCAGTGAGACACGGTTTCTGCTCATGATCAGAGAGGGAGCCCTGGGTGGCTGGATTGGCTGCCCACACGGTTGCCGGCTCTGTCCAGTATGCCCTGCGCAAGCACGCAGGGCATACTGGGGAGACCACCGGAGCCGGGAGGTGGCTTTTCGCCTCCCCTCCGGGGGTCTACTCGTGAGTAGCTGCGGCTACTCACAACTGGGAAGCCCAGGTTTGCAGAGCGCTCGCTTTTTTGCATTTATTTGCTTGTGTACATTTATAGTCCACTCTTCCTTCAAGGAGCCCAAAGCAGTGTACATGGTTCTATTTACCCTCAACAACAACCCTGTGAGGTAGGTTAGGCTGAGAGAGAAGTGACTGGCCCAGAGTCACACAGTGAGGTGATTCTCACGATCGCCAAAATCGGGCTAAGGGAGCCTAGCCCACTTTTTGGTGATCATGTGCTGCAACAGGAGCTGTGCAGCTCCTGGCAGCAAATCTTGCTAATTCCCCCTCCCCTTAGCCGAGGTTAACAGAGTGAGTGCTCCATTAACCTCGGCGTTTTGCTTGTGTGTTGCTGCAGCATGTGGTGCAGTCTAAGCTCTAGCCTTGATGCCTAGCTTGAGGGTTTGCTGAAGACAATGAGCAGCTGTGGGAAACAGGATGCTGTACTAGATGGACCTTTGGTTTGACCCATCACAGCTCTTGTTATAGTCCATGTGAAGAGGGTCGACATTCAGCTGGGGGATGTTCAAAACATTTAAGAAACTGCGCTAAGAAAAGGATGCACAGCAGGGGTAAGGTGATCTATTGATCATCTTCCAATGTTAATGATTCCAACGCAAAATGATGACGTCTTCCTCCTTTTCTGCACCCCATTCAAAACTCTCATCTGCTGGTGCTGTGAGATCCCATTGTGCCTGGAAGCAGCAAGAGACGATCTTATGCATTTCCTTTCCCGGTACCTTGATAACGTGGAACATTATGTAAATCGGGAGTATGAGTCTATTCCTGCAGATGCAGAGGAGCGATTGGGTATAAGGAATCACAAAGCCTTCTCTGACAACCGAGGCTCAATCAATCTGGCAGCTCTATCAATGGCCTCAGGATGGCTGCCTGATTGACAGCCAGCAGATGGTGGAGGAATGAGGTTGTCAGTGGAGCTGCTGATTGCCCCTGAGTTGTTTGTAATGACAGAAAACAAAGAATGGCTGCCCAGGGTGATCTCTTGTTTTACAAGCTAGGCACGAGACTAACAACCACCATTCCTTATAGAACCACTTAGCCAACAAGGGACTCTCAGGAAGGGAATGGCTCTCCTCTTCTCAAATGCAATGCCGTTGTAATCAGAAGCATGGATCTATTTTGCATTTTGCCGCAATGTACAGGTCCCGTTGCAGAATTGTCAGCCTGCTGGAGCAGCGATTGTGAAGATACCACTGTTCAGATCTCACTTCCAGCCTTGATCTTCAGGTGTGGCCTGGAGGAAAGTACAGAGCTGTGATCCCCTGTGAAAATACAGAGATAATAATCCTTACAGGGATGTTGTAAGGATTCAGAGAACGGCCTTACATATACAGAGAACCTTACATATGCAGAGAACGACCTTATAGGAATATAAGAAGCTGCCTTCTACCGAGTCAGACCATTGGTCCATCTAGCTCAGTATTGTCTACACCAGGCTTCCCCAAACTGTGGCCCTCCAGATGTTGCTGAACTACAGTTTCCAACATACCCAGCCACAATAAGTTGTGGCCAGGGATGCTGGGAGTTGTAGTTCAGCAACATCTGGAGGGCCGCAGTTTGGGGAAGCCTGGTCTACACAAACTGGCAGAGTCTTCTCTGGGGTTGCAGGCAGGACTCACTCTCAGCCCTACCTTGGAGATGCTGCCAGGGAGGGAACTTGGAACTCTGTTGCCAGATTTGGCTTTTTTAAAGCCAAATTTTGGGTTCCGGCCCATTTGACTCACAAGTATACCCCTGAGGTTCTGGCCACCCTGACTTGGAACTTCTGATGCTGTCCTCAGAGCAGCCCCATCCTCAGAGGGGAACACCTTGCAGTGCCCACACATGTAGTCTCCCATTCAAATGCAACCAGGGCAGACCCTGCTTAGCAAAGGGCACAATTCAGGCTTGCTGCCACAAGACCAGTATGTGAGATCACATAAGAAAAAGTCAACATGAATGTTGAAATTGCCACTGAAATTCGACTGACATGGAATTCAAGGAATTTGGAAGCACTTATGAAGGAATTCAAGAGTTTGGGTAAGACCCATGGGTAAGGCACAATCATAATGAATACTGAATATTATTATTGTTGTCATTTCATCAGTTATCTGTAGACTGTCATTATGTATATAAGAGGAATGTGTGTGTGTGTTTTCTAGTTCAATTTAGGTTTACTGTAGCAAAGAAAATTTAACCAGGTTTTATGTTTGATCTTGATGGCCTTGAAATATTAATCACACACATGGCCATTAATTATTTTTAAAACCAACTTTCTTCAGAAAGCGTATTAAGAAATAAGTTTTTAAAATTGTTAGAAAATGGAAAAGGGAAATATTTAATTAAGCAAGATGTTCCATGGCCAATCGAAGTAAAATTAAGTCATGGTAATGTGCGCAGCAGATTTAATTATTTGTAAATATGGTTAATGAATATTGCTCTGGGCAGACGTTTTATAACCCTAAATGTTTTACTGTCATGGTTGGCTTTAAAAAAAAAACTCTTCATGGATGCCATCTTCATTCTGATAATTTCGCTGCTGTGTAATTTATTAATTGGTCAGTTCCATTTGTGATACTCCTGTCCAGAGTTATCGTAGGGACAATTAATAATATGCAGTATTTGTATAGTACTTTTGAGTACTTAACATATGTTAGGCTTGTTCACTTGAACATTAACTGGGTAAGTTAGATCACCCTGTGAGAATCATGATCACCCTGTTGTACTGTTTTTGGTGAATCCATTCCTTGATCCAGGCCAGCTTTTGAATGGGGCTTTACTTACTTGTATTCCAGTCCTGGAGTAGAGCTGGGGCTAACATACAGCCAGCAGCAAGAGCATTGAAGGCAAACTGCATTTGCCTCTCTGGAAATAATATCTGTTTCATTAAACTGTTAATATACCTGATTCCACTCCACTGCCTTGTCCTTGAGTACCACAACTCTTTCCCTTGGATTCTACACCTATAAGGTGAGTATCATTATCCCAATTTTACAGAAGCTGAGAGGAGGCCACTAACTTAAGGCCACCTATTGAGTTCAGTCTGGAGCTAAGATTCGAACTGGAAACTCCTTGATTCCTTCCTCTGTTCCTCAGCCACTGTGTGACACCAGCTCCAAGTTCCCTCCCTGGCATCTCCAAACAGGGCTGAGAGAGACTCCTGCCTGTAACCTTGAAGAAGCTGCTGCCCGTCTTTGTAGATAATACTGAACCAGATGGACCAGTGGTCTGACTCGGTATAAGGAAGCTTCCTATGTTCCTGTGCTCCAGAGGTCTCCATCTTTTCTCCCTTGCCTCCCCTTATGCCTAGGACTGCCTCCCAAAACATTGATGTGATGCCCTCTTTTCTACTTCCTTCAGAAGCCACCGTTCCTGTGAAGCCTTGGGCACACCTCCCCGTCCTCTACTGTAACAAAGCCTAACTATCTTATCATTGCTATATGTGTATATTCAGCCTCTGTTTATCTCTGCTTCCATTTCCCTGTCTCCTGTGTGTTGAGTTTTAGCTTGGAGGCCTGGCCTCAGGGCGAGGGCTTGCCCTCTTGTACTTTGTAAAGCATCGTTCGCGCTGACAGCACAATAATAATAACGATTTTGACCTACCTTCGGAGAGTTGGGTAAATATTTCTGTGAGGATGCCTGGGAAGCACTTTGAACATCCCAACCCACTCTATAAATGCTAAGGAGTATTATATTATTATCTCCTCATTATCAGTTGTGTGGAGAATCGACTGATAAGATATCAGAATGTCATCCAGAAGTGGCACCGTCTCTGGTAAGGCATGCTGTGTGGAAAGAGAGTTCAAAGGAAAAGTGATACCACTTTGTAATGCTGATATTTTGCTGAGTTATTTATTTTGAGACAGGGGAAAAATATTCAGAGCTCTCTAAGAGTGAATAGAGGTTTACCAGTCTGGTTAAAATGATGATTAAAACACACACACACACACCAGAAAAAATGGAAATAAATGTGTAGTCTCCCCCTGTTTATTCCTGCTTTAAATTCTCTTTTTCTATTATTAAATTTTAGATTGGAAGATGTCAGGAGTTCAAAACTTCCAACCACAGAATTCCCATCATGTCATCTCTAGCTTGAAGGTCTGTGAAAAGAGATTTTCACTTGGCACCTGGGAGAAAAAGGAATTGGCAGGCTTCTTCACATGATTATTTTGAGGTAGTTAGGAGCCCAGGCAAGGTGGTACTGCAACCCATGAATGTCACCTCATCTGGGGTCTCCAAACCCAGCAAGCAGACAACCACAGCTGCTGAGGGTGCTGGTGATGCAGTTGCAAGCTGCAAGCCCTGTCCCTCCATGAAAGGTCCCCCAAGGTCCCAGCATGCTTTGCACTGCCAGCAGCCTGGAAAAGCTTCATGACATCAGTGACTGCCCTCCTATTGGGCACAAAGAAACAGGAGACAGATGCAGCTCTATTGAAGCTGCTTGGGTGGGAGGGAAATACATGAGTGCTGATTGTCACTGCCTACCCTGATTTTAGCAGCCGTGTGAACCAGCCTAGTGTCAGGTAAGCCTGTTTATTTATTGATTTGATTTGTATACCACCCTTCCAAAATGGCTCAGGGCGGTTTAGGGACTGAGTTCCAAAACTGAGTTGAAGCTAGGTCAAAAGAGAAAATTAAATCCATCTACTTGAATGAGTGACATTTGAACAATCGAAGGGCAAGCAGAAAATGAACCGGATGGTTTGTGGGGAAAACTGACATCAGAAAAATGGGTATTCCAAATGGAAGCCGCTCAGGAAGTAGTGAAATTCAGCAAGTGGACTGAATAAACTTCCAGCTGAACCAAAAGCATGGGAGATCTTGCCTCTCCGAAACACTTCCTAGCTTAATTTTGAAAACCAGGAGATTTTGAATCAAGTGTGAGGAGTTGATGACCTGCTGACTGGCAATCAAAAAATACTTACTGAGGTTGAGGTTCCTTTAATGCTGTTGTGAGGGGATATCAACCATTGACACAATGCAGGAAGATGGGGGAGGGAGAGTGCTTTCTTAAGCACATATGTGATTCTAAGTAAATCTGAACTGTTGCCTGGGAAATGTTTGCCAATTAAAAAAAGAAAGTCCTACAACACAATCACAAGATGATATGTATCATATGGCCTCCTGGCTGTTGGGGATGTGTTTTGCTTTGCATAATTGAATACATTTGCAATACCTAGAATGTGTGCAGCAGATAAGAAAAATCCTATATACTCATGAAGAGGAATCACAGAATCACACTCTTTTGTACACTTCCTTCCCCCCAAGTGGTGGAGATTCTGGCGGAGCCTCTACAAGGTCAGTTTCCTTGGAGGAAAAAGCACTGGGGGCTTCATGGCCAGGATCCAAATGGGTACATGTGGGTTCTGGACTGGCGTGCAGTGGCTGTTAGGCTTCTGCTTGAATTAGCCCCATGAAAAGCCCCTTCCCCAAATTGAAGGTCCTCTGGAGTGGGCCACAATAAGACCCATGGGCCTTCAGAAGGACAGTTTTACCTTCTCACTGTGCATGAATTCGTGCTCGCCTATAATTTCCTTCCAATACTTTGCAGTCAAGGGGAAATTTAATTACTTTATTTTATTTTATTTGTCAGATTTGTACACTGCCTCAAACTTTCATCTCTGGGCGGTTAACAACAACATAAAACAAGTTTAAAATGTACACAAAAATCTTAATCTAAAAATCAAAACAGATTAAAACTTTAAAGATTTTAAAAAGCTGGGAAAGCTTGGGTTTTCAAGTGCTTTTTTAAAATTGTGAGAAATGGGGAGGGTCGTATTTCAGAAATGAGGAAATTGTAGTTCAGAAATGAAGAGGAATACAAAGGTGTGGGTCTTTTCATGGGGAGCCATGACACCAAATATCTCAACATTTGAGGTGCAGGGATTGTGGAAAATCAATCATGGTCAACAAGAGCCAGCCAATGCGAAAGGCAGCAGTGCCTGAGTGAAAGGAAGAATCCAAGTGGATCAGAGCCATTATTCCAAAGGTAAGTAAATGCATCAAAAGTAGGGCCGGAAGTCCCATCACTCATCTCTGGCCGCTCACTGTTACAGTGGCATTTGTCTGAAGAGGCAAACGCCATCGGCATGATGGCAGGTGCTTCCATGATCAGGAGGCTGGGTTGCCCCAGGCTTCAGATAATGGAAGCACCCATGTTCACACAGACATGGTGTTCCCCACTTCAGGTGAATGGAATCTTGTGGTAGCAAGCATGAACTGTCCCCTTTGCTAAGCAGGGTCTACCCTGGCTTGAATTTCAATGGGAACCATGTGTGGGCACTGTAAGATATTCCCCTCGGGGGATGTGGCCGCTCTGGGAAGAGCACCTGCCTGCTTGCATGCAGAAGGTTCCAAGTTCCCTCCCTGGCAGCATCTCCAAGATAGAGCTGAGAGAGACCCCTGCCTACAACCTTGGAGAAGCCACTGCCTGTCTGTGTAGACAATGCTGAGCTAGATGGACCAATGGTCAGACTCAGTATAAATAAGCTTCCTATGTTCCTGTGCTGTAACCATGAGCAGCACACTACTGGGGGTGAGTGACGGGCCAGGGGCAGGACTCCCAGCCCTACTTTTGACGCTTCTGCTTGCATTCAGCTTCTTCAGAATTATGTTCAATCAGGGCTCTAGGGGTAACTCTTTCCCAGATTGGTGCTAGCTCTGCATGCAAGTGCTGAATGTAGAGAAAACAAAAGCAAGACTAGAAAATGTGTTCCCTGTAAGAGGGATTCCCAGATGTTGTTGACTACAGCTCCCATAATCCTCAGGCAAAACTATTGCAGCTGGGGATGCTGGGAGTTGTAGTCAACAACATCTGGGAATCCCTTTTAAAGGGAGCCTTGGTGTCAACACAGGGCTGTGTGGCTAGCTGACTCACACTAATTCCCCCTGTGCCTGAGTTCAGACTAAAGGCCTAATTTGGTACTCCAGAAATCTCTTAGCCACATAGCCTATCAGTTCTACAGTGCTGCAATTGTTCTCTTGAAGAAGTTTGATCTCTCACCTTGGCAGATGGGTATGAAGTGTGAATTGTATCCCAGGTGCTTGCCGAAGAGTAAGGGTCTGCTGGTGCCAGGCCCACTAATGTTCTAATTCACTACACATTTAGAGTTTGATCACTGCTACTATTCCATGCTAGCAAGCACAGTTCTTCTTCTTCTTTTTAAATGAACAGGTGTTGCTGGGATAGCTACTCAGAGCTCATTCCCAGCTTCATCCCTCCAGCTGTTTTGGGACGACAACTCTCAGCATCCCCAGCTGCAGTAGCCATTAGTCCAGGATTCTGGGAGTTGTAGTCCAACATCTGCAGGAGGGCTGATATTGTGTAGTCTTGCTCTAGCAGATTCACTCCAGGGCCCTTTTTGTGCCCCAAAGGACACAGTACTCATTCAATTGAGACAGTAATTGTTTTCAAATGAGATTCTAATTTGCTGGAAATTTTGGCTTCAGGCTAGAGAAAGGAAATAGGGTTCAGGTGGAAGGTGACAAGAAAACCAGCTTAAGAGGACTATCTCAGGTGATAGCCATGGGCAGCCCAAAGTATCACAGCAGCTAAGGTAAGGCACCAAGCCCCCCTTCAAAGCTGGCCATTGTAAACTCTGAAAGTGGTGTGGAAGGCAAGAAGGAGAGAAGGTTGTCAGCAGCCACCTCCTTTCTCCTCATGCTTCCTGCCAGCTTTGCAAGGAGTGTGAGGATTAGTACTCCTTGCAAAGGTTGCAAGAATGATTAAATCCTAGGGATGTGCAAATTGATTTGAATTCAAATAGATCCTATTCTAATCTGGGTGATTCAAGTGATTCAAATTTGAATTTGAATCACCCCTCAGAAGGGCAATTTGATTTGAATTTGAAACAAATATTTGAAATTCGATTTGAATTTTATTCGAGAGCCATTTTGGCACCTTTTAAAAACCATTCAGGCCACTTGATTGTTAAAAAAAGGCACCAAAACAGGGTTGAATTGGTTCAAATTTTATTCAAATTCTAATTGAATTTTTGGAACAAATTCCAATCTGATTCAACTTCAAAATGAGTTTTTGGAATTCAATTTGAGTTTGAAATAAATTGAAAAATTCATTTAATGCACATCTCTATTAAATGAGCCATTTTTGGAAGTGTGGTATATAAATTAAATAAATTAAGTTAAATTAAAATTAAATCGGTCCTGGAGAGCTATCCCAATGGTGGTGGCAGGGACATCTTGCTGTCACTCCAATAGTCTCCCACCTGAGGTGACTGCCTCACTTTGCCCCATGAAAGGACTGCCCTTGAAGGTAAATACTGGAGCTAGATATGGCATTCCATCCAAAGGCAGCAAGTAGTGAAGAAAAATCAAGCTAGCTAAAAAAGATGACTCCTTTTTGTTAATCTTGGGCTGCATTGCTTCATCTCTAGACAGAGAAAAGGGAGACTTTCCTTTTCTTTCCTTTTTTAAAGAAAGAAAAGAGGCCTCCCCTGAGTCTCCGTTGCTGGGAATAAATACCCCTAGCTCTGGAAACAAAATTAAACCTAACAAAATCCATTTCTTTTATTGGTGTATTCATTCTTTTATAGCTTTAGAGCTTATGTTAAACGAATCCAAGTCCAACTGCAGTCAATCTATTGCCGTTTGCTAATGCGGGGGGACATATTGAGAAGATTATTGGCAAGTCTCGAAGGTTCTTAGATTCTGTTTTTAGCTTTATATTAACTACACAGAACTGCTAGGATCCTACCAAAAAAAATAAAAAATTAGGAACAGCAAAATGTCAACTTCAGAATCAAATGAGAGGGCCTTCTGTTCAGGGGGTGAAATCCAGAAGTATATGGGTCTGTTAAAGATCTCAAGGGTAATGACGTTTAGCCCACCAAGATAGAACTCATCCTAAAAGGCTGCCATATCAGCAGTCAGTCATATCAGTTTCGACCCCTTGGCTGAAATTGGGCTGCCCCACTGTAATCCACGCCACCTAATGGTGCAGCGGGGAAAGGACTTGACTAGCAAGCCAGAGGATGCCGGTTCAAATCCCCGTTGGTATGTCGGGCAGCAGCAATATAGGAAGATGCTGAAAGGCATAATCTCATATGGTGCGGGAGATGGCAATGGTAAACTACTACTACTATGACGATGGATATTTATATACCGCCCTTCAACCAAAGTTCTCAAAACAGTTTACATAGAAAAATGAAAAATACGTAAATAAGATGGTCCCCTGTCCCCAAAGGGCTCACAATCTAAAAAGAAACATAAACCCCTCCTGTATTCTACCAAAGACAACCACAGGGCTCTGTGGTCACCAGGAGTTGACATCAACTCAATGGCACACTTTACCTTTACCTTTACTCCACACATTCCAGCACAGCCCACTGGCCAACTGAACTAGACAATGTACATTTACTGCTCCATAGGGATGAGTTAAAAGCCCCTGAGGAATGTTGCTAGTCATAGCTGAAGTTTTTATCTAAAGCAAGAGTAGGTTGTATCTAATAAATTACAAGAGAGCAGATTCAGGCTAGACATCAGAAGGAATTTGCCAACTCTAAGCACCGTTTGATAGTGCAACACTGCCTCATGCATTGAAACCTACACTATGTTCCTGGTTGGGGGAGATTGCCTCTTGAATGCCAAATGAGGATCTGGCTGGATGAGAGCCCCAGCAGCTCACATGCTCCATCCACTCAGGTCCTCTAGCCAATCAGATTGCCTCAAATGCTGCATTAAGAAGCTGGGGTGGGCCAAACAAGCCACACCCAGGACATACCTGGGTGAGCAAGCTGCAATACAAATACAAAGTATATAAATGAAAAAAAGGAAATAGATGTTATGTTAATATTTTAATTGCTTTAATGTTATGTTTTATGTTCAATTTTAAATGGTTTGCATTTTGGATGTAAACTGCCATGAGCTGTTCCAGGATGGGTGGCATATAAATGAAATAAACATACATACATACATACATACAAACATACATACATACATGCATACCTACAATAAACAATATTACCAGATTATTGTGACTTCCATGGTCTGTGTCCTTTAGCAGATGTTAGGGCAGTTCACACAATTGTCATTAAGGTAGGAGAAGACTCCTATCCTAACATGGGAGCTGGGTGCACTCCCGATTTCTGTTCGTGTGTTAGATAAAAACAAAGCCGGAGGCAAGGAATTTGATCATCAGTCAAGCCCCAGCTGGGTAGGACAATTTCCCTACCTACCTTGTTCAGAAGCTGCAGACTGAATCTGGGTAGGAAGCCCTTGTCCTTTAGGGTTGTGCTTGAATCACCGTCGGCATGGTGTTGCCGACCACGTAAATGGGGCCTACGGATGCCATGTGTGGGCTGGTACTGCGCAGGGGTACTTGGGCTGAGCGCCACCCCAGCAGGAAGCTGCATGGAGCGGTGGAGAGCAGGTGAGGACCTTCTCTCCTTTTTCTTAAACCTCCCACTACCCACTCCCAACCAGGGCTCGAACCGGTGTTCGAATCACGATTCAAGCACTCCTCTATTGTTCTTCCCAGCTGGGGCTTGACTGACAATCAAGCAACCTGCAACCGACCTTGTTTATATCTAACACGTGATCAAAAATCAGGTGTGTAGCTAGCTCTCAAGTTAAGGTATGAGATTTATCTTACCCTTGTATCGATCATGTGAACTTCTCTGTTATCGTCTTGGCCATAGCAATTTAGTTGTTGCATTTCTATGATTCTGCTAGCTGTCTAGTTTCTTTTCCCTTCATCCCCATGGGCACATCGCACTTTGGTGACTGCTGACCCACAGCTCTGACACAAAGCAGGACCCAGCTTGAAATCTGTCAAGCCAAAGCGACGTTTATCACAAGCTTGCTGTTTCTTCAGCGTGGTCCACCGTTGCGATACAAGCCATGAACGAGCCATCGGCGAAGGCATCTTGAAATCACATTGATGTATTCTGGAACAAGAAGGAGAAACAGGGAGCAGCAGATGGAGTTGGAATCAAACTCTTAAGAAGGAAAGATGGCGTGTTGGTAGCGTCTCGAGTTAGAGGAGAGAAATGAAGGGAAAAGATGCTCCAGGATTCTCTGGACCTGATGCTGCTGCCATTAAGACATCTGCTCGTTTAATATGATTTTCAAAATGTTTCCTTTCTACAACTGTTGCTCCTTCTCTAGGCTTTTCTTTCCCTCGTTTCAAACTGTAGGAAAGGGGCATTGGGCCCTTGACCACACTTTCCACAGGTGTGCAAAAAGTGGAATTGGAAGCACCATCAACATGCTCTCTGATATCTAGCAAATTAACAGGTGATTTGAAAATAGATACAGTGCCCAGTGGATCAATAGACATGTTCCTATTACACAATTCACATGTACAAGTGTGGACCCACAACAAAATGTTGCAGTATACCCCAGTATATATGGGTTACCTGGGCCTGTGCATGGTGAAAAAAACCAAAGCTGGCCACAAATTAGGAGTCACAGCTGTAACTTGAATCTTACTTCATATGCAAATTTTATTTTTCACAGTATTCACAGTTGTTGTTGGGTTTTTTGGCGGGGGGGGGTCCTGGTGCTTAGTCCCAGCTCCATTTCATCCTGTTGTGACTTCTCGCTCTTTTTGTCCAAGCTCATCCTACCAACTCACCACCAAGTTAAGTTAGCTCCACCCACCTGGTTGTCTGTTAAGTGCCCTCTGAATCCTCGAACATTCCTCTCTTTTGAGTTGGCACCCTTAGATTTTTTATTTCTCCAGATTTTTGTGAAACGGATGTATCTGCAGATTACCCTAAATCTGCCAATACCTCGCTCTTGCCTGCACATGCTCCAGTTATGCACCCATACAGTTCATAAAATTTCCTTCAGAAATTGATATTTCTCAGGCTCATCACAGATATTTAGCTTCTGAAGCTGTGGAATACTGATGTCATGTTGGGCCATGATATCATAGGTCCCACCACCATCTTCAGTGAAGTACAAACCTGCAATGGCTAGTCTAGGGTTTTGCGGACGACCTGACTTGCATTTCCACTAATTCCCTGTATGCAGCTATTCTTCTACTATTCTTAACTGCTCCCTTCAGAGGAAGTTTCTCCACAGGTCCAATGCATCTTGGTGTTTGAAGTCTTAAGCACTTGAGGATTTATCATGCTTAGAGTTGCACTGCATCATAGGTTTGTGGTCTTTGAGCTGTGTATACCCTTAGCCAGTTCTCATGTGCATAGTTCATTCTAGGTAACACCTGATATTACAGGTTTGAGTGAGCACTACGTAATGATAATGGATGTCTGTATAAGGGGCTAGAAGAGGAAACCTTTCCAGTGGATTATTTTCTGCGTCATTAATGGGATTTCCTGCATTTAACCAAAGTGATCCCCAGGTGTTCTTTAAAACATCAAGAAGGATATTCTCCCACTTCTGTTTTAAAAAGAGGATATTGAACATTTCCATGGGACAATGGAAAATGCTCCATTAGATCAGTGCCAGGCAAGGACGCCCCAGATGTTTTATTCTAATACAAGTTTCATACTGTCCTGACAAACTCGCTTAGCAAGAAAAGATTCTGCACATGTGACAAGTGCAAAGGTCAGTTTGTAGCTGGCCCATTTAAAGAAGATAAGTGGGAAATTTAGATTCTAGTCCTCAGTATGGAGACATGCACCTTCCTAACTAATTAATTAGAGAGCACCCTTTCTGGCTCACTCCTCAACAATTATCCAGACAGAGAGAAATCGTGCGTAATCAAAGGCCGCGGAAAGGTCTCCATATATTTTACATTGGTCATCAAATACCATGAGACATTTTTTCAATTTGTAGCCAGAGATGGGCTGTTAGGTTGTAGCCAAATAATGAGTAAAATAAAGAAAAGGACATTCCTGCCATAAATTTTATCGTGGAAGGGAGCCAAGATGCCGATGTGGTTGATCCTCTCCTTGGAGTTAGTCGCAAAAACTAGGATAGATTTATCCCTCTGCTGGCATAAGATCTGATGGGAGGACAAAGGAGAATTTAATTATGCCTGGCTTTGTTGACGGGGGAATGTTAGCCTAAAGTAATGGTTGTGGTCTCCTTGCCCCCAAACAGAAAGTCAACTTGGAGGGGTACGAGTGGAGAGTTGCAAAGGAAGACAAGTGCAACTGCAATACTTAGAGCAATAAGCCAGAACAGGGCTGGAGGCAGAGGGAGAGAATGAGGAGCAACTTAAGGGGAAGAGAGCTGTCTTATGGAAGTAAGCATGAATTGTCTGCTTTGCTAAGCAGGGTCTGCTTTGGTTTACACTTGGATGGGAGACTGCATGTAAGTGTACGACATTCCTCCTAGGGGATGGGGCCATAGCTCAGTGGTCGAGAACGTCCCAGGTAAAGCTGGGAGAGTCTTCTGACTGAAACCTTGGAGAACTGCTGCCAGTCAGTGTTAACAATACTGAGCTAGATGGACCAGTGGTCTGACTCAGTACATGGCAGCTTCCTATGTTCCCAACTCCTCAAGTTCTTTGCGGCGGGGAGGGAGGAAAGACATTTTGGGTATTGAAGATATGGGTTATTAGGTTTTGTGGGGGAGTTACATAAAATTAGGGGGAACTCATCAAATTCTAGGGGGGATCTACACCCATGAACCAGAGCGTTAGTTTGTTCATTGGTGCCCTCCTCTTTCTTGCCATAAGGAAGGTCACAGACTCAATCCCTAGACTTCTTAGAGAGCCAGTGTGGTGCAGTGGTTAGAGCCAGGGTGTCCAGAACCTAAGGGGTATACTTGTGAGTCAAATGGTCTATAACCCAAAATTTGGCTTTTAAAAAGCCAAATCTGGCAACAGAGGTTAGAGCAGGAGTGGGTCTCCAACTTGGAACTTGGGTCCCCAAATGTTGAGCTATAACTCCCAGCCCATGATGGGAATTGTCGTTCAACAATGTCTGGAGACCCACTTTGGAGAACCCCTGGGTTAGAGTGTTGGAGTAGGACTGGAAAATTCCAGCTCTGCATCCCCATTTAGCCATGAAACTCACTGGGTGGTTTTGGCCAGTCACTACCTCTCAGCAGAACCCACCTCAGGGGACTGTTGTGAGGATAAAAGGGGACAACCGATATGCACCACCCTGAGCTCATTGGAGGATGGACAGGATATAAAGGAGGAGGAGGAGGAGGAGGAAGAGAATTGTTATTTAGTTAAAGATGTCTAGTAGCAAGATTGGAATGACGGGGGAGTTACATACCTGAGATGCTGGAAAACTGGTGGTGCTCAGATGAGAAGGCACTGGGCTAGATAGATCCAGAGGTGTACCTAGGTAATTTTGGAGCCTGGCCCTAAAGGCCTTTGGAAGCCCCCCTCCCCTGCAAATTAAGCATCATCATGCTCGGCCGGGTGACCACACCACCTGGGACGGACTAAAGAGGATTTGCGGGGCCTAGGGGCTATGGAGACCCTGGTCTCCGGCCCCAAAGTCCAGGAGTGAGAGCGCCTCTGGATAGATCAGTTGTCTGACTCAGGATAAAGATGTTTATAGATGCCCACCCATATATGTCTCCCCACTGTATGTCCAACACTCTCTTCACTGCAGAATCACCAGAGGACATCTGATTTCCTTTATGCACCACGACGGCATTGCCCACACTCCTCCACATCCGCCAAATCAAGTGTGGGTTTCATCCCCCCCCAAAAAAAACACCCCAACAACAACCAGGAGAGGAGTTTGAGCAAAGGGACCTGGGCAGGAACAGGAGTGATAATATGATCGCCAGACCGCTCCCACTGAATTGCTACTGTTCAAGGGCAGTGGAATTTCTCTGGGTTGCAACCTGGCAATCCGGCTTGTACTGGCTTTGATACGGTCAAAGGTCGGGTTCACACAGCCATTTGAGTCTAGGTTTAAGGCGGGTTGTCGCATTAGCATGATTGTGTGAGCCCCCAACAAGGTGGTTTATGGCTCAAGATGAATCTGAGATTCCCACCCTGGTGGGAATCACACAATCATGCTAATGTGGGCAACATTCATTAAACGATTGTATGAAGATAGCTTGTACCAGACCCATAGCCGGGGTGTGTGCGTGCAAGGGGGCCCCCTAATTTTCTCTCCCCCCCAAAAAAAATATCTTTGGCAAACAAATAATTTTCAAATAACTGAATGTTGTTTTGCACTTAGGACTGATAGGGGAGAAATCAGTTGCCCGTCCTACTCCCCCACCCCCAACATTTAGGCTGTCTTGTACTCACTGAAAGCAGCAAACGGGGACAGAATCCTGTTTCAGGCAAAATAACTAATTACAGCAGAAATCTGATTCCACCCCTCCGTAAATAGATACGCTTACCTGAGTCGAACTCTTACTGTTACAGTCTTTAAAGCGCTGGGAAATCAAATGGCATCTATTGTAGGCCTCTGTGTAAATAGTTCCTATAATTCTCTGGCTTCTCTGTTTTATATTTTAAAAAAGCATTATGGGCCACAGCTTTGCACAGATCGCCCTCACAGAACAATAGCTCAGGTATGTGGCTAATTGCTGGCAGCCATGTCCCCTTAGAAGCTTTTGAGCAAAAAAGATCTCTGAACTGCACCACTTTTTGATGCAGTTCTTATTCATCCTTTCTTCATTTATAAGACAAATAATTTTGAAGATGTATCTAAAATTACTTTACAACCTTTTAATCACTGGAAACTGTGTATAATTACTCTACCTGCACTCAGGTGCCAAGAGATGCTGTGAAATACTTGGCTGCTCAACATGTGTGGAGAAAATGCTTCAATTCTAGATTAATTAAAGAATTTTTTCCCCCCTATTCCTGTCCATTAACAGCCGCCATGCTTTTGCTATGGATGGTCATTATTACAGACAGAAATAGGAACATAAATTTTTGGATAATGAAAATGTCAGCCAGAGGAGCAGTCTATCATACTGTGTGCTGATACGGCCAGACCCTTTTTCTGCTGTCTCGCATTTTTTGCTTTGTTTCTGAAAGACTAAACTGGAAAAGCAAAGCACCCCCTTATTTATAGAGACCTGTGAAACACACTTTGAAATGAGGCAGGGCTGGTTTCCTTATGTATGAAACTGGCCCCTTTAATTCTATGGATTTCTGTCCTCCCGTACACCGACACCACACGTTCCAGGTGCTTATCCACCAAGTGGATATGCCGTTTTTGCAGTCTGACCCTTTGTCGTGCATTTCCCGCTTATTATTATTCTTCGCAAAGACTGACAGGATAAAGTGGATCTAAGCAATAACACGTGGGCCTGAATCATTGGCATGCATATGACATGCATGTTGTTAGGAACATAGGAAGCTGCTTTATACAGAGTCAGACCATTGGTCCATCTAGTGCAGTATTGTCTTCACAGACTGGCAGCAGCTTCTCCAAGGTCACAGGCAGGAGTCTCTCCCAGCCCTATCTTGGAGATGCTGCCAGGGAGGGAACTTGGAACCTTCTACATGCATGCAGGAAGGCGCTCTTCCCAGACTGCCCCCATCCCTTAAAGGAATATCTTACAGTACTCACACATGTAGTCTCCCATTCAAATGTAAACCAGTGCAGGCCCTGCTTAGCAAAAGAGAGAATTCATGCTTGCTACCACAGGACCAGCTCTCTTCCAGACCAGAAATATGAATGCTATATTGCACATCTTTTTGCCTTTTTGCACATCAGCATTTTTTTTCAAATCTGGCCGTATTGGCTGACCTACAGAACAAAGACACACCAGTCCAGTAAGAGAGCAGTCAAATGGAAGTTCCCAATTATGGGTGCAGTGGAGAAGATGCTATTTTTGATGGTACCCTCTGTGCCTGCCACTGGAAAATATGTCCTCAAGGGTTATGCAGCCCTCGGACATATTTTCAGGTGAGATCGAGGGCTTCCTGGGGTTTGTTCATTGTATCAATAATTGGAGAAGGTATCAATAATTGCTGCT
Organism: Hemicordylus capensis; assembly: GCF_027244095.1. Taxonomy (NCBI): domain Eukaryota; kingdom Metazoa; phylum Chordata; class Lepidosauria; order Squamata; family Cordylidae; genus Hemicordylus; species Hemicordylus capensis. Next base: position 19,736,727 of record NC_069665.1, read on the forward strand.
TCGCTGCTACACTGCTGCAGTTAGTTGGGAAGTTCTGTTAGGCTATTCTCTCACTGAACCAGAGCATCCTTGCTCTGGATGCTAGCCAGTGTTTTCAACCAGCAATGGGTGACTTCCCCTCAGCTCACATTGGACTAGCTCATGAAATAAGTCAAGGTATTACTCACGCACTCACCTAGCTCAGTGTTGTCAATGTCTGCATAAAAACATAAGCTACTTAATCAAGGGCAACTCCAGAGGCGAGGAAAGGGTGGAAAGTGTTCCCCCCAAAAGTAGTTTGCCTCCCCATCTGCCCCCCCCAATTTCTGTTTCAGAAATCAAATATGTGGGACCCAGCTCACTCACCCATAAATGCACTGAGCTCTAAATGTTCTGAGCTCTGTGTATCCCCTCAGGTTCCACCCCCAACCCCCCCCCGATGCTGCCTTTGTACCAGAGTTGCCAGAACCTAAGGGGTATACTCGTGGGTCAAATGGGCCGTAAGCCAGAATTTGGCTTTTTTAAAGCCAAATCTGGCCACCTAGCTTTGTACCTAATACCTAGTCGACCATTGGTCCTTCTAGCATTATGGTCCAATAACGGACCATTGGTTCATTGTTGTTGTTGTTGTTGTTGTTATTATTTTATAAGCTCAATATTGACTCCACTGACTGGCAGCAGCATTCCAAGGCTTCGGGCAGGAGTTTTTCTCAGCCCCACCAGAAGATGCCAGGGAGTGAAACTTCAACCTTCTGCATGCAAAGCAGATACTTTACCACTGAGCTGCGGCCCCATCCCATTGACTGGCAGTGGCTTCCCTGGCTTTCAGACAAGGAGGTCATTCACACAATCAAAAACTGTGTTTTATCTGGGTTTGGGAGCTGTGTGTGCTCCCAGTTTTCAGTTGTGTGGAAGCAAGGCAGGAGGAAAACCTGGGTAGAAGTGATTGTGTGGAAGCAAGGTAGGAGAAAAACCTGGGTAGAAGTAATTGTGTGGAAGCAAGGTGGGAGTAAAACCTGGGTAGAAGAGATTATGTGGACACAAGGTAGGAGGAAAACCTGGGTAGAAGTGATTGTGTGGAAGCAAGGTGGGAGTAAAACCTGGGTAGAAGAGATTGTGTGGAAGCAAGGTAGGAGAAAAACCTGGGTAGCTTTTCCTCCTACTTTGCTTCCACACAATCACTTCTACCCAGGTTTTACTCCCACCTCACTTCCACACAGTCAAAAACTGGGAGCACACACAGCTCCCAAACCCAGATAGAACACAATTTTTGATTATGTGAATGACCTCAAGGAGTCTTTTCTCTGCCCTACATGGAGATGAAACTAGGACCTTCTGCATGCAAGACAACTACCACAGGGCCACAGGTGACACTGTATTGCATGCCTTTTGCTCCTAAAGGAAATCCACTGACCCTCCCACAATGGTCCTCTCATCTGCTCATAGAGCAATCTTTTCGAAGCTGAGATGTCCAACATCTTTCAAATTCTGTGTTCTACCTTAACACATGATGCTTCCTCTATCATGGTGTTGAAATCAAGGTAGGTAGAAAACATACCCTTTTGATTTAACTTTTACTGCTTAATGAATTTAGTGTTTGGATTATAAGCTCCAGCGGTGTTTCAGCTGTTGATTAGTTTTATTAGCTAAAGCACCTTTTGATGCATGGCTTGAAAGGTGCTATAAAGATAGTCTATGGTACGGTTGTGCAACTATAAGCGAAGCGACATCGCTTGAATATTCATTAAATCATTAAGTAATAAAATGATATGGAAAGAGATATAGTTATGAATAATCCCCCCAGGGAGGAAATCTTCACTTTGGGAATTGTTGTTCATTTATTTCTTTAAAAAAAAAAATCAAGAGCTATCAAATGCAAATCTCTGATGACTTTCCACTTTCAAGGCATGGAAGCAACAAGCGGAAAAGAGGTGTGAGGTGGAGGAACGGATGCCTTCCTATGAGCTTGTCGTCAAAGGTGATCCATTTTGATAATCAATTGAGGGCTGCAGGTTTGTTTGTTTGTTTGTTTGTTTGTTTTAAAAAATGCAGCTTTTGACCTTTGAGTAATTGTGGAATTTTTAAAAAGTTGGCTTTCCATATCCCTTTTTGATTGGTGTGCAATGCATACTTGCCTGTATGCATCTATATAGAGCAGTTCGCCCATTTTTCTTCTTAATCAGGCAAACAATGCACATTCCAAACTCATGTTTAAAAGATCAGCAGTAAAAGTGTGTATTGCCAGCACACATATCTATTTTTCTGAATTAACCAGAACCTTGATTCTTCTTACCTGGTGCTTTATCATAATAGCAGAAGAGGCAGGAAGGATATCTCCTCCACATACATAGTGAAATGGCCAGCTGGATGTGGTCAGTACAAAAGGCGTGGCGCGCACACCTGAGCAAAACCCCATTCTCAGGTTCAATACCCAAAATCTCAGTTCACTGACTTCAGCTAGGGGTTCCTTCTCTACTAGGGACCTTGAGAGTTGCTGAGACATTGCTTTTCTTTAAGAAACTGAAAGCAAAATTAAAATGGTGATTCCACATGGGCACCATATAGTGTTATATTATCCAGCAATGTCCTTCTCCATGGTTAAGTTCCTTCTGTAATGTTGGTCGCATTTGCACCGAACTGCGGGTCCACTCCCCACCCACCCCACTCTCCTGCCTGAATTCAGACATAACGGAGAGCGATCTCTCTGCAGTCAGGGAGACAGCGGAGAGGAGGGAAACTGGCTGTACGGGCTTCCTTCTGGCATGAAGGACAGCCTGCACAGCCAATCACAGCTGGAGAGAGGGAGGAGCTTCCTCCCTCAACTCTGTTTGAAGGGAATACAGCCTGCGGCTCCAAATTCTGAAGCAACACAGGCTGTGTTTAACTTTGAGTTGGGGTGATGAAACTCACTACAACCCATGGGTACAAATTGAAGTTTCAAAAACAAAACCTTGGGTCAGTCACCTCATGGAACTGGGGTTTCCTGCATTCAGACATCCCTAAGAAAACCTCTGCCTCCTTAAATTCAGGCTCCGCATTATGTGTGAATGTGGCCATTCACTGGCAAAGTCATTCTGCAAGGATCCCCTGTAACTTTGATTAAAACCTTCCTGCTTGCAGGTTCTGCATCCCTGACAGTCTTTTCTGTTTTGCACAGCTCAGGCGATAGTGATCAACTGCCCTTTAATTAGTCAGTTTCCCTTTCCCATAAAAGGCTTAGTTGCTGGCTATTCAAGATGGCACCCTTCAGGAGGCTGGTGAACCCTGCAACTCCTGCTGCTCCATTGAGATTCCACAGGTGGTAGCAAAACAGTTTTTAATGCCCTCCAAATGAATGAGGAATTCCAAAATGAAATAGGGTGTCCTGAATGAATCCTATAGGGATGTGCATGAAACGTGATTCGAATACCGAATCGCAGCACATGCTTTTAACACAGAGGAAAGCAAGTCCATACCTGCTCCTCCCCTGCTCACCACCACTTCCTTAATTGCACGCATGCATGCACATGTGAATTGTGTTTAGACTGTGAATTAGAATTAGACTGTGAATTGCCCAGGGACTTGCGTATGGGCCAGTATAAAATTGTGTTTCTTAAGCAAGTAAATACATAAAATAGAGCATTTGCTCTGCATGCAGAAAGACCCAAGTTCACTCCCTGACAGCATCTCCAGGTAGGGCTGGGAAAGACTCCTGCCTGAAACCTTGGAGAACTGCTGCCATTCAGTGTAGAAGATACTGAGCTAGCTTGACCAAGGGTCTGACTTGATATACAGCAGCTTCCCATAACCTGTATTTTAAACAAATGAAATTGTAAGTTATGAAAACAAGTGGAATTCTGAAACAAAAATTATTTTGCAATGTCCCCACCAGTTGACATCTCTTTGCGATTCTGGAGCAGTTCTGTGGATGGTCCAATAGATGTCAAGGTGAGAATTCACGGGACACACGCACACACGCACACACACACACACACACACACCCTGCCAAGTTTTCAAAGGTTCTCTTTAGCTTCAGTCTTGATATGTGTCAGGAAATTACAACTTCTGGTGACTTTGTGATGTTAATATATATATATATATTGCATGAATGTAATCTTGGGAGAATTATCAGGTGCAAATCTCAACTACATGGTTGGCTATTTGCACATTACAAAGACGAATATTCCTGCCATTTTCTAGCTGTTCTCAATGCTCGTTTTTTTAAAAAGCACACACACACGCACACACACACACACACACACACACCCCAAGAGACAAAACATGGTCAGTGGCCTTCAGAGTAATCCAGTGATAATGTTATATTCCTAGTAAAACAGTGACACCTTATGCCCACTGATGTTAAACTGATCTATTGTTCATAGTTACTGTAGGCATTTCTTGAGCACCATTAGAGGGGAAAGCACAGTCCTTCATGAGCATGGGCCATAGGCCATTGGCTATCCCTGTGATCACTGCCCATTTCGAAGAAGGCATCATGTGAGCCCTGCTCGGTTCACAGTGTCTCATTTCTAGGTGGTGGAACTTCAATTCTTACTCAAAATCAAATGTGACTTTCCTAAAGGAGTGTTGGAAATCAACCCTGAGATAATGATTTTACGTATATATGCGTATAAACTTACTAAACAGTCCCAAGCACCCTACAATTTGCAGACAGCCCACTTACTCTATAAAGAGTCCATCTAAATGACCTTATTTTTATGCATACCACCTGCACATGATTATAACCTGCGACTCTGTATAACCTGTCAAAAATTATAATTTATGTTTTTAGAAATGGTTAGCCCATGGACCTGTATTGCCCACACTGGTGGCCACTGACTGGGAAGTGCAGGGTCATAATTGTCTTTGGTAATACAGAAACAGACACCTTAAGTGGCACAGTGGGGAAATGCTTGACTAACAAGCGGAAGGCTGCTGGTTCAAATCCCCGCTGGTACTATATTGGGCAGCAGCGAAATAAGAAGATGCTAAGATGCTGAAAGGCATCATCTCACATTGTGTGGGAGAAGGCAATGGTAAACCTCTCCTATATTCTACCAAAGAATACCATAGGGCTCTGCGAGCGCCAGGAGTTGAAATCGACTTGACGGCACACTTTAATACAGGAACACAGAAAGCTGCCTTCTATTGAGTCCAACTCTTGGGCCATCTAGCTCAGTCTCCTGCATAGCACATTTCGGGCACACACAAAATACGTTTGCCAGGCTCTCAGTCAGGGGCGTAGCTATAATTGGGCAAACGGGTTCAAAGCACCTGAGCCGTGCCCAATCAGGAGCCACCATTCGCGGCCCTGACACGCCCCCCGCGTCTGATGTCAGACACGGGGGCAGTAGTTTAGTTCCCGAGCAGGGGCCACGCGGCCCCTTCACGAGCTAAACAAAGGCTGGTGCTGCGCTCCTGGCTTCAGGGGAAAGTTGCTCCGCGCAGCCCCTTCAGCAGTTAAGCTGCTTCTCCCGAACGGAGCCTCAAGGATCCGTTTGGGAGCCAGACCACGCCCCCCCGTGTCTGATGTCAGACACGGGGGCGTGGCTATCGCCTGTGTCTGATGTCAGACACAGGGGGCAGGGCTATTGGGGTGCCCGCCGCGGCCGCACACGGGCCACTGGTGGGCTAGCTCCGCCCCTGCTCTCAGTATAGCCATCCACCTTCTACTGCCAAAGGAGGTTGAGATGGCCTCAGAGTCCTCAGCTGGGGGAGCTTTAAGGTTGACAGGCAGGGCTTGTTCACCAAGCCTAACTTGTTCACCAGCCAAACCCTAGTGTGGCTACCCACAAGGCTCAGTCAGAGTCTCAGGGCTCTGTCCACACCAAGCCCTCCTCCTCCTGCACTGGTACCTCATCACTGGCTGGCTCTCCCTTCCATAGCTCCTGACCGCTGGGGCAAGTCTCACGAGATCTCGCCTTGCGATCTCGCGAGAGCCGCTCCTGATCCTGCGAAGCGACACCATCAGTTGATGGTGAGGAAACATCACCCTGCAAGGGCCAGCGTGGATGCCTCAAGGTGGGCATATTGTCGTCTACTTCTCTCCCCACCGAATAGGGCCCTCCCTGCAGGACCCAGGTTGGGGAAGCCATCACATGAAGCTCGCCATGCTTGAATAGAGCCCCTTGCATGTACAGCCATACCCCTGGGGGCTCCGTCCAGGTTTTCCATCCATGTGCATAGGTCAGGGGGTGGAGCCTGTCCCTGTGTGGTGTCTGGAAACTGCTTTGTAGTTGCTGGTGTTTCCCCTGTCAACATAAGACCTGGCCGTTAGTATAGAGAACTTAAGTGAGATTCATTGATGGTTTGTTCCAGGAGAGTTTACAGCACCAAATACTCCAGTCCAGTGTGTTGTCTACACCAGGGGTTCCCAGATGTTATTGGACTACATTGTGGCTGGGGATGAAGAGATTTGTATACAACATCTGGCAACCTCTGGCCTACACCATTGTTGCTCTGTCTTTATTGCTCAGAGCCAGTGTGGTGTATTGGTTAGAGTGCTGGACTAGGACCGGGGAGACCCGAGTTCAAATCCCCATTCAGCCATGATACTAGCTGGGTGACTCTGGGCCAGTCACTTCTCTCTTAGCATAGCCTACTTCACAGGGTTGTTGTGAAAGAGAAACTTAAGTATGTAGTACACCGCTCTGGGTTCCTTGGAGGAAGAGCGGGATATAAATGTAATAGTAATAATAATAATAACTCCTCTCAACCTGTGAGTTTTTAGCCCATTGATCCCAGAGGAGTTCTCTTCCCTACAGGTGGGTCTCTCACATGCCTATGATTGCTAGAGCCAAGGATCCTTTCCTTACATAGGAAATAGTGGCCAAGGGTGTCCAATAAGGACCTGGGAGACTCGGATTCAAATCTGCCCCCAATCCTCAAATTCTGATTAAGTGACCCTGAATGTAGCAGGCTAGCCTGCCTTGCAGGGTTGATGTAGGAACTTGTCAGCAGCCCTAAGCTCCTGGAAAGGAGGGCGAGATTAAAAAAATATACTAAATTAAAAAATATATAGCATCACATCTTTTGCATTGCTTCCATGGCAAAGGAAACAAAATCAAAGTTCTTTTCAAGAGAGAAGCCTGGAAATTATGCTGTTAAAGCAGGGCAGGGGGAGGGAGCAGCCGTGAAAAAATCAGATATTTTTCATTTTGTTCCATATACGAGATTGTTCCTTATGAGATTGTAAGAACATCTCGCGTATGTTAAAAAGTGGGTTTTTCAATATCCCTGGAATTATATACCATACTGTGTTTTTCTGTATAAGTTGGCTGGTGTGCATTTTACATGTAGAACGCACCCAGAATTGTATGGGGGTGGGTGGGCTGGTGTGGGGGGGGGGTAGACGGGGAGCTGCTAAAGAAAACATGCGGTAAATGGTTGCTTTAATAAGTCCTGTTCCATTGAAAGGAAATAAAACCTGAGTATTAATGAGATATAATTATATATTTAAAATCTTTTTTCCCTGGTGCAGTATACAGAATTAATGCCAGTAAACTCACAAACTGCAACATTCTACTCCATTACATCTGCAATGATTAGAGATAGTTTGAACATCTGGCATATAATCTGTGATAGAAAACAGCATTCTGCACTTTAATGGACGTCTGGAGGGCTCTACACATATCTGGTTTTATTTCTCTCGCTTAACTCTTTCCTGGAAAGAAGAGATGTGATGCCTCAGCACCTTTGTTTCTGAGCTTTTCGGGAGGGGGTTGTGCTTTTTAAAAAAAAAATGGTGGGGGGTAAGTTTTCATAAGCTCAGCCAGCCTGACTTCCATATTCACTTTAGCAGGGCTGTTTTTGAAGAGCATTCAGGCAGCAGCTGGATTGGAATAATTGCCTTTTGTAGTGATCATGGTCACACCATTACACAAAGAACTTCTCTAGGAACAGAAGAAGCTTGATCCTCAGTATTATCTGCCCAGACTGGCAGCGGCTTCTCCAAGGTTACAGGCAGGAGTCTCTCTCCCAGCCTGATCTGAAGCTCTCGGGGAGGGAACTTGGAACCTTCTGCAGGCAAGCAAGCAGGTGCTCTTCCCAGAGTAGCCCCATCTCCTAAGGGGAAGATCTCACAGTGCTCTGTCTCACGTGTAGTCTCCCATTCTAATGCAAACCAGGGTGAACGCTGCTTAGCAAGGGGACAATGCATGCTTGCTACCACGAGAGCAGCCCTCCTCCCATAGAGTGTAATCATACTCTGGCTAACGATTGGCTCGATTTAGAGCCAAGGGCGGTAACTCTAATCACATTACCGGCCCGGGCATCTTAGCTTCCTGCCACACCTGACCTGCCCAGGTAGGGCATGCAGAAGGTTCCAAGTGCCCTCCCTGGCAGCATCTCCAGATAGGGCTGGGCCTGGGAGAGACTCCTGCCTGCCACCTTGGAGAAGCTGCTGCCAGTCTGGGTAGACACAATACAGAGGTAGATAGGCTGATGGTCTGACTCGATAGAAAGCAGCTTCTGATGGCCTAGGGACAAAACAGGGGTTAATCTCTGCTTTCCTGGGATCTAGCCTCTATCACAGTCCCTATCTGTATTCCCTGGTTTGCGCATCGGTAGAGGAGGTAGCAAGCAGGACTTGTCCCCTTTGCTAAGCTAAGCAGGGTCCACCTTGGTTGCATATGAAAGGGAGACTAAAAGTGTGAGCACTATAAGATATTCCCCTCAGGGGATGGAGCCACTCTGGGAAGAGCAGAAGGTTCCAAGTTCCCTCCCGGGCAGCATCTCCAAGATAGGGCTGAGAAAGATTCCTGCCTGCAACCTTGGAGAAGCCACTGCCAGTCTGTGAAGACAATGCTGAACTAGAGGGACCAATGGTCTGACTCAGTATATGGCAGCTTCCTATGTTCCTAAATTGAAAAATAAAGCAATACAAAGGTACAGATGAACACAAAGCGGTTTACAATTTAATTGAAACAATACATAATTAAAATTCAAAAGTAGACAATATAACTCTATAAATAATTATCTCTATTTAGAAACTGAATAACCCATTAAAATAATACCTAAAACACAAAGCAGCTGCAGTAAAAGCAATACTTTCATTCAAAAGCCTGCATGAAGAGCGATGTCTTTACTTTCCCCCCTAAAGGCTTTCAAGGAAATTGAGGAGCGGATGCCAGCCGGGAGAGCATTCCAAAGCCTGGGGGCAATGACTGAGAAGGCCCTGCTCGACAACCAAGCCTCTCTCACCGCAGAGCAGAGCCCCCTCTGATGATCTTGTCAAGTGAGCAAAAACCCTTGGGAGCAAGCAGTCCTTCAGAAATCCAGTGCCCAGACCATTAAGGATATCTTTTAATCTGGCATTTGGCCAATGAGTAGCCCCCCCCCCATCTCTCTTTTTAACCTGTATTTATAGTTTGTTTTTATTGAAGTTTTACAACTGTTTTTGTCTTCTTGTTAACCGCCCAGAGGCCTTTGGATGAAGAGTGGTATAAATAAATCAATAAATAAGCGGGGCGGAGGGGGGACCTTGACATGGAACCCACAAGCCTGACGTCCCCCTCTGCTCTAGGCACTTGGCCAGGGGTTCCTGGTGGTGGCTTCCTTGCTGGAGAATCCCAGTGTCCTGACAAAGGAGGGCCCATCTGGTTGACTCCCTTCTGTCTTTCAGGAAACTTACTAAGTTGTTTCTGTTGAGGAACATTTGGCTGCTAACGTGGCTGATGTAAACCCGCTGGTTGGATTTGTTTGCGTGGTGGTTTTAGACACTATGTAATATGCGGTTTTTCACCGTTTGTTGATTTATACTGCTGGGAGCCTCGGAACCAATCTGGAGATTAGAGGAGCCACAGCTAGTGGTAAGGTACCCTCTCACTACGCCACCCTGTGGCCACCATTAGAAGTGTTTTAAAGGCAGGGTTCCCACCTTTGCTTGTAAAGGGGAATCCTCACCAGATTCCATTCTACAAGCCTACCCCTCAAACTGATTCCACTGTCAAATGGAGCCAGAAGCCGGTTCTACTAAAACCAGCTTGCAGTCTGGCAGTCTGGTTCGAATTCTAACCAAACTGCCGGATAGAAGAGATGGAAGGGGTGACATATTGTGCTCTGCTTCCAGCAACAAAAGGTCATAGCCCAAGACTGGACTACTGACTGTTCTTTATTTAGTTGTCAGCTAAGAACATAGGAAGCTGCCTTGTACTGAGTCAGACCATTGGTCCATCCAGCTTAGTATTGCCTACACTGACTGGCAGCAGCTCTCCAAGGAGTCTTTCCCAGCCCTACCTGGAGATGCTACCAGGGACTGAACTTGGGACCTTCTGCATGCACATCAGATGCTCTACCACTGAGCTACGGCCTCCATCACCTATCTATCTCGTAGTTCCTTCAATGGCTCTGAATGGTAAACATCTCTAAAACATGGATATGTAAATGTGTTTCAGTTTAATGGCTTAATTATTGATTGATTGATTGACAAAACAGATGATCAATGAACGAAATGCTTTCATCGGTTGACCTAGAAGCTCAAGCTGAGCAATGTTTTTGGACGTGTTAGGAATTTTATAAACAAGAGGCCACATGGGCAACATAAATATTTATCATGGCGGGGGGGGGATGTAACAAATGAACAAGGAAATCATTTTCCTCGTCGTTAGTTAATCAAGCGTGTTGAAATGCAGGTGCACTCCCCTTTCTGTTCTAAAAGCATTATGTATATATTTATATATACATACATATACGCACACAATTTAATTTGGTTCCCTCTCATAATCTCCTGCATGCTAAACTTGCCAGTCTCAGCTAAGGTTTTGGATATCTGTACATTTTTGATGTCCCTGAAGTACAACTCTGCAAGAGCTTGACTGGCACCGAGTTTCATTGAAAAAATTAGATTATTTCTCTGCTCATGTAGGGTGTGTTTTGCCCCAAGCTAAACAGGCTAAGCTTTAGCCCTACTGTGTTCTTTGGGGAACATCAAGAGGCTTTGATGAAAAGTGAAAGAAGATGACAGATCGAGATTTTTTCTTATGTATTGGACGATTATCTTATGCCAACACCTAACAAAGACTTGAAATTGGACTCTATGGCTGCCTTCAGACATAACGCAGAACCGCAGGTCCAATGGACCTGCGGTTCTGCACCCCCCTCTCCTCCTGCTCTCCCATCTGCATTCAATGAAATGGTGAGCTGCCTCTGTGCAGTCATGCTGACTGCAGAGAGGAGGGGGTGTTGGCTTTTAATGAAGGACAGCCCTGGCAGCCAATAGCAGCCAGAGTGAGGGAGGAACATCCTCCCTCAACTCCAGTTCCATGGGGCCAAAACTGTGGGGCCAGGGTTCATATGTAAGTCTGGCCACCACAGAAATTGAGTTTGCGGCTGCAAAACTCCTCTCTGAACCAAAGGTTCAGTTTGGAGTTTGGAGAGGGAAACCACGGATCCCTTTCTGCCACAAACTCAATTTGCCCACATTCGGACATACGGCTACAGAAACCGAAGGTGAAGGGGCCTCCAGTTTCCCGTTGTGTCCGAATTCGGAGTACATGCCGTAATTAAGACTGAACTACTTGCATTGGTAAAGATCAGGACTACTGTCGAAAGAGCTTAAAAGGAATTAATCTTATATCGTATTCCTAGTTTGGGGAGAGGATCCCAAAGATGTATTTGTGGTGTTCAATGCAAACAGAACAGTGTATATATTGATTTATTTACTGCAATGTATTTGCGTTATAATGTGACAAATTTATTTATTTACATCAGATTCATCCTTCAAGGAGTCCAGAATGGTGTACATGGCTCTGCTGATCCTCACAACAACCCTCTGAGGTAGGCTAGGCTGGGAGATAAGTGATTGGTCCAGGTTTACCCTGTGCATTTTATGGCTGAACAGGGATTTGAACTTGAGTCTCCCTGGTCCTTGCCCAGCACTATAACCACTACATTGCACTGTATTAAAAACAAAAGTAAAAGACAATCAGGTAAAATGAAACCTGTGAAACCAATTCTGCCTGATAAGGCCTTACCAGGGGGCGAGTCACTTTTCAGGAAGGCAGCTGACGGAAACAGAAGTAATATGCAGTCCAAGAGATGTAGCCCTTGAAAAGTATTGCTTTATTATTCAATTTAGGATCATAGGAAGCTGTCATATACTGAGTCAGACCATTGGTCCCTCTAGTTCAGTATTGTCTTCACAGACTGGCAGTGGCTTCTCCAAGGTTGCAGGCAGGAGTCTCTCCCAGCCCCATCTTGGAGATGCGAGGGAGGGAACTTGGAACCTTCTGCTCTTCCCAGAGCGGCTCCATCCCCTGAGGGGAATATCTTCCAGTGCTCACACTTCTAGTCTCCCATTCATATGCAACCAGGGCGGACCCTGCTTAGCAAAGGGGACAAGTCATGCTTGCTACCCTTTGGTCTCCAGGCAGTGCACAAAACAACAAATACAGTTTTTAAAACTATTTTAAAATCAACAACTTTAGTTAGGGAGTGTACTGCTGTATTCATGTTCAGCGTAAGGTATGAATGACTGTACCTGTGTACACTACACAATCATGGGGAGAAGTGCTGGTCTTGTGGTAGCAAGCATGAATTGTCCCATTTTCTAAGCAGCGTCTGCCCTGCTTTGCATTCTCTCGCTGACTGCAAAGAAATTGCTCCCCTGAATGTCCAAATTCGGGCAAGGAGGAGGGGGAGGCACAGAACCGCAGTTCCATTGGACCCATGGTTCTGCATTACATGCAAATGCAGCCAATATGTGAATAGGGTTACTATGTCTTCTCCTTGTGGGTAAGGTCACATGAACCAGGTCTTCTGGCTCTACCTGGTGAAATCTCCTTCAATGAATTCATTGACAGGAACTCCTACAGCTGTCCTATGGCTCCTCCCCCTTTCTTTCATGGTCCTATCCATATCTACACGAGCTGAAACTGCACCTTGAATCTATCACACCCCCAGCAAGATATTGCTGGTATTTGTCCACTCCAGCTTGCCTCAGCCATTTTTCCTTGGGTGGGTCATTTGGAGTAGAGAGGTCCTGTCAGGTGCAACCTGCCACAGCATTCCACATAAGCTTAATCCCAGCTACACAAAGTCAGCTCCAAATACAAATTCAAAAGTCTTATGCCACTTCCAAACAGACAGTCAGATGTTGACAGTCGCCCAGAAGAAGCAAACTTTACTGTTAAGGGGCAGTGCTCTCAAAAGGAGATGGCAAAGCAGTTTATGCCACATTGGATCCTGTGCCCTTCGTCCCAATGTTGGAGCATTGAGTTGACCTGAAATGCAAATGCACTTTGGGATGGGATTGTTTTTGAGGAACATGCTCCATTTGAGGACATGCTTGGGTTAAATTAATCTGGTAATGTAATACGATAGCCTATGATATTAAAGACTTAGTCACTAGAGTGGTGTAATGAAAACTACAGTTACCAACCTTCACAGAACGGGGAATGCTTGTAATTACCTTAACTGTAGGTGTAATAAGGTGTCCTCTGAGCCTATGGACCTTCTTGGAATGGCTAGCCAGGGGATTCAGAAGTATTAATGGATACATTACTATAGTGCCGCTCAAGAAGCCTGACACACACACGTAATGTAAAGCAAGAGTACTAAACCAAGGCTAATCGCGGAGAACTCACACTGTCTATGTACAGAACATGTGGAACGCATCAACCTGTTGACTTGACTTGATTCATGTGTTGTAGGTAAGTGGTATGGGTGTTGGGGAGGGGAAGGATGCCGTGTGTGGGAAAGAAAACTTGGCCTCCCGAAGAAACCAGACTGAACCCATTAGAGCAAATAATATAATGGGAAAACAGCAGCAGGATGGTCTCTGTGGATTGTCTTCCAGGCAGGGCCCTGTTTGATGGGAATCCTCAGTAACCAAGCCATAGAACGTGGTGTGATTTTGAGTTATTTAAATGCACATCTCAATTAGAGAGAGTAAATCAGCTGGAGAGGGAAGCAGAACATGCCCCCAGGACTGTGAAATGACCCACTGGAGGTATCTTAAAAGGAGTACGGCCTCTGCTTTTTATCAGCTAGATGATTGGCCTAGTAGGGTCAGGAACTTGTGAGTTGCATTTAGGTATGAAACATTTGTTTCAGGTGGTTTTCAGCGAATCTGGTGGCCAGTTCACTTTACAAGTCTCTTTAATGTTTTAGTTTTGTGTACCTTCAGCCTTATTTCTAAAAAACAGTAATTAGCCCAGAAATGTTAACATATTACGCATCCAAATCATATGCACATCTTATAATCTAGCTATTTGTATAATAGGCTCAGTTTAGGAACATAGAAAGCTGCCATATACTGAGTCAGACCATTGGTCCCTCTAGCTCAGTATTGTCTTCACAGACTGGCAGCAGCTTCTCCAAGGTTGCAGGCAGGAATCTCTCTCAGCCCTTTCTTGCAGAAGCCAGAGAGGGAACTGGGAACTGTCTGCTTTTCCCAAGAGGCTCCATCCCCTGAAGGGAATATCTTACAGTGCTTACATGTCTAGTCTCCCATTCATATGCAACCAGGGCAGACCCTGCTTAGCTAAGGGGACAAGTCATGCTTGCTACCACAAGACCAGCTCTCCTCCCTCATTGGTTGCTGGAGTGTCTGTTTTATTAGAAGGAGCTGTTTCACAGAGTGCAGCCATCAGACCTACCACTGCTATTCTGAATATTTATATACTATTTTTCAACAAAAGTTCTCAAAACAATTTACACAGAAAAAAGAAATACACAAGATGCTTCCCCATCACAAAAGGGCTCACAGTCTAAAAAGCAACATAAGGCAACCAGCAACAGCCACTGGAGGGATACTGTGCTGGGGATGGACAGGGCCAGTTGCTCTCCCCCTGCTGAATAAGAGAATCACCACCTTAAAAGGTGCTTCTTTGCCCAGTTAGCCTAGGGACCTGTGGCTTTCTAAAGGAAAACAAGTGTGCCATTTTAAAGGCTATAAGCCATGCTTGCTTCAGACATTCTCTGGGAACTTGAGAGACTCCTCCACAGTCCCTTAAAAAACGAGCCTCCCCCTGCATGTCTGAGCAATATCTTTGCAGTCTTCAAGCAATATTGTTGACAATAAAAATATTATAAAAAGGGATACTTGAAACATGCCGTAGCTGTGTCTGAAAATTAAATATCCCAGCCATTAATTTTTCCATCTCCAAATTACTGAAAAGCAACAATCCACACTAAAGGCTAACCACTTGTAAAATTGGATTTTTGAAGATTAAGTCTTTTAAAAAGTAATGCTGGCCAAAGGGAGGAATAGGTGTGTGGGTGGGGGGATGAGAACAATGCTTTATATGTAGTGCTCCCACCCTACTGCAGATGCTACGATTCGGGCTGATCGCATCGGGCTTTCCCCCCAGACGTGATTTAAAAGAGTGGCGATAGTAAACCCCACAAAATATGGAGCACAGAATGATTCAGGCCATTCGTAATGAGATATTGATCTTCCTGCCTCTGGGTCACAGGTTCAAATTTGCATAGGTTGGTAGTGGCTTTAGCAGAAACTTCATCATGATCAGGGCGGCTTCTTTTAATGCCATAAGATGTGTGCAGAAGTCATGGTGGAAGGGGTATAGACACTGTGAGGATGCCAGTTCTCCTATCGGGCTGTCACTGTTTCACTGTGAAATAGATTAATCTGTCACCTGCCCCATGACATGGTTGCATGCACTTTGAAGCCGTATTCATACGTTCTACTTTGGTGTAAAACCCACGTACCCCACCAGATTACATTAAGCTTGTTCAAAACGACTGCTTGCTGCTTTGCGGGGGCACCCAGCCTGGGTAAGAGAGAAAGAGCATTAAGGTACATACAGGGGCATATCTAGGGGTAGGGCAGGCAGGGCACGTGCCCCGGGCGCCACTTGAAGGGGGATGCCATTTTTAAAAATTAATTTTATATATATAAATGGCCACCATACATGTTCAAATGGTCCCTGAAAAGCCCTAGAGGCCAGCGAGGGGAGCGGGAACCTTTGCAGACCCACCCCACAGCCTTTAGGGGCTACAGGTTTTTGTTTTTTTAAAAATAATATAATATAAGTCACTGTACACATATTCAGTTTGGCACTATGTACAGAGAATCAGGGCTTGTGAATACTGAGCTGAAGCTTATGAGCTAGGATTGTATTCATTTGCTCTTTGCTTCTTGTTATAAGTTAGTTAAATGTGATGTCTTAATAATATGGCTATTAATGGTGAGTTTGTCTTTCAATCAGTGTGAAATTAGTATTAATTAGCCTTAGTATTAAGGCCCACTGGGAGTATCTTGCTCTCTTTCTCTCATTTTAACTGTCTTTCTGAAATACTAGAATATGTTCCAAGCAGTGACACAATTTACTCTGCATATCTTTTAATTATTTTCAGAGTAAATAGGGAAAAGTCAAATTCTCCATTTCTTTTAAAAACTTATGTAATAGTGATGCTACAATGCATAGCAGAGAATTAGACATTAGTTTTCCAAGTATACCTCCACATAGTATTTGGGTATTTCATGAGCCCCAGCATACTGAAGTTTGCAGTTTTCTAAATTGTTTCTGAAAAAATAAAAGATTAACGAGCTTGACTTGTATTTTTCAGCTGATATTATGGTAAAGTTATCTGTTGGATGTTTGGACAAGGGGCACAATTTCAGTGCTTGCCCTAGGCACTATTTTCCCTAGATATGCCTCTGGGTACATAGGGAACTGCCATATACAGAGTCAGAATTCAAATCACAACCCAACAGATCCAATGGTATAATCAATTCAAAAGATGCATTAGAAATGAAATACATCAACCTTATAAATCATAGAATCATATAGAAATAGTAATTGGTCATAAGATGTAAAAATACCAATAAAACATGAGCTACACTAAATAACATCCAATCCAAATGGAACTATATAGCCAATAATATATGCCAAAACAACACCAACCCTATGATAAGCTGTTTCAAGCCACTTTATCAAGTGTCCATGTATAAGTTTGTATTGTTTCTCATGAACGTCAACAATATCTTCACTATGACAACTAACTCGTTTTTTTTTTCTGTTACCCTCCTTTGTTCTTTCCATTGTGTCAATCTTCTGAGAATGGGACGTTGTAAAAATGATCACTTTCTCTTTTTTCCATATCTGAAGCATCAACTGAATCTGTTTGTTCATCCGTATTATCCAGATCAGAGGAATAACTTGAAGTCTGAAAGGAAACTTTCTTATGACCAAAAGAGTGGTGTAAGCATGAAACCAATACTGTTTTATTACCGTATTTTATGGACTATAAGACTCACTTTTTTCCTCAAAAAATATCCGCCAAAATTCAGGTGCGTCTTATATGTTTTAACAGTTTAATATGTTAAAACTCTGAAAAACTGGATTAAAATTAAGGTGCGTCTTATAGTCCGTAGCGTCTTATAGTCCGTAAAATACGGTATTATAATCCATTTGGTCGTGTTTAATTTTAAAAATGTTTATATTCTTTAAATCCATAAGATGTCTAAATCTCCCTTAATGCTATCTATCTTCTGAGACAAATGTTGGAAACCCAGCAATGTCTCCATTTCAGTGATGCTATCTTTCACAGTCTCAATCTCGGAGTTACATCGATCTGTAATCAACAACATTAAATCCATGGAACATTCATTCAAAACCGAGGCCCACTTATTCTTAAATGTGGAATCTCCAACAAATAAACCCTAACCCTAACTGGCTACTGCCTAACACATGATCATTCTCTCTACCTCCTAGGAGAGAGATGGTCTTGTGGTCGCAAGCATGAATTGTCCCCTTTGCTAAGCAAGGTCCAGCCTTGTTTGCATTTGAATAGGAGGCTACATGTATGAGCACTAAGATATTCCTCTTAGGGGATGGGGGGTGCTCTGGGAAGAACATCTGCCCGCTTGCATGCAGAAGGACCCAAGTTCCCTCCCTAGCAACATCTCCAAGATAGGGCTGGGAGAGACTCCTGCCTGCAGCCTTGACAAAGCCGTTGCCAGTCTGTGTAGACAATACTGAGCTAGGTGGACCAATGGTCTGGTCTGATTTGGTATAAGGCAGCTTCCTATGATGAAACCATATGTGTGTGTGTGTGTTTTAAGGGGAGGCGGAATCACCGTGATGTATGCTCCATCCCCCTCCATTAATCTTTGCTCTCTCACGTCTTAAGATTGCTTCTTGAACACAGGAGAGTGGAGCACAGGGCTGCACAACTACAGCACTCCTGCAGACTACAACTCCCATAATCACCAGCTGTTGCCCACTGTGATGAGAGATGATGGGATTGTAGTCCACAAATGGCTGAAGATGTGCAGCCTGGTGTAGTCCAGAACACCCAAGTGGAGGGTTCACAAGCATCCCCCGTTAGGCGGGACCACAAAGAGCAGAAGATACATCACTTGTGTGTCTTGTAGAATGCCTAGAGGAGCAGGAATAGCGGGCACAGCAAGAGTAGTAAGAATAATAGAACATATGCAGGTCCGTCCAAGACTATATCACAGTGATGTCCTAGTTAGGAATGAAAACTATGATTAGGCTTGGTTCTTCAAAACTCAAGGGCCAAGGAAGAAGCTATCTCTGGCTCTACTATATTTTCGAAAACACAACTGGACTTCCTCCTATTGCATCAGCTAATTGTTCTTGCTTTTACTCAGTTTGCTTTTGCTCAATTTCATCCCATTACTGCTGGCTATACTCCCTTCAGCCACTCGAAGCAAATCTCTCCCACTCATTGGCAGGCACTAACTCCATCTGCATCCAGTTGTTAAATGACCGTCTTGCTGCTAGAGCCAGCTTAGCCAAGTTGTATGCATTTTGACCACTTTGACTCTCTTATTAGCCAGCCCTTCCAGCTATTTAATTAAGTTGGTTCCTCTCCCCCATGCCCCAGTCTCCTCCACATTGGCTTGGTTCACAACAAGAGTTCTGATCTAGAGGCTTAAGGTGGGTTACCAACATTAGCGTGATTGTGTGTACCCATGCCAAGGTGGGAACCTCGGATTCACTGCGGGTCATAAACCACCTTGGTGTGGGTTCACACATTCATGCTGAAGCTGGCAACCCACCAAAGATCATGTGAATCAGGCCATTGGCTAGTACCATGAAGATTCTGCACACTATTTACTGCTGGAGATACTCTATATCGGGGCTGTGTAACTTGGGCCCTCCTGCAGATTTATTTATTTATTTTATTTTATTAAATTTATACTCCGCCCAAACTTATGTCTCTGGGCAGCTAACAACAATTATGTTATGTTATAGAACATCTAAAGTTCTATGGGCCTCCTCTGCGTGCACAGAGCTCGGTGTAAGACGGGGCTGCCCCACAGATCTGTATGTGCATTGAAAACTGGGGTCATCTCCAGTGGTGGTCCATTGGATCCAGGAGCCATGTGATTACTGGCCAACAAGATCCCTTCGCCAATAATGTCTCGGTCTACTGTGCTTTTTTCTTGACATCACGATCTCCTCCCCTCCTCTTCATTCAGCTATGTGTGGGTTGAATTCTTCTCCCTGTTGTGTTCAATCATATTTATCTTAGCGGCTTTTTATGCTCAATTCCAGCCTCTTTTTCTAACCTCTCTGAGATCCTTTGTGCTATTACTCTGTCCTCAGCGGCACTTGCAACACCTCCTAATTTACCATCATCTGCGAATTTAATTAATGTACAGTTTCCCCCATCCTTCAGATCATTAATAAAAATGTTAAATAAGGCCGTGCCTACTACTGATTAAGTCTTTGAAGAAGAGAGGAAGTTACAATAGGATGCAAACTCATCATAAATTATTGGCTGGGATTTTTGGTTGCCGTATTCATCCATGGCCCATTTGTTATGGATGCCAACACAAATCAGCCAGTCTGCTTCATATGCAAATATCTGTCTCTGTCTTCCACTCATATTGACTGGAGACAGGCCCAGCCTGAACGATCATGTTGCCCAAAAGGGGCCGCACCACATAGTCCAAGGTGTTTCGCTCAGACAACTCTTGTTGGGAAGAAGAATCGGTCTTCTGGTCGTCGATTGCCCCTGTTGCTAAGCAGGGTTTGCCTGGGTTTGCATTTGGATGGGTGACTAGATGTGAGCGCTGTCTGCAGCTTAGTGGTAGAGCATTGACTTGGCATGCAAAAGGTCCCAGGTTCAATTGTTAGCATCTCCAAGTAGGTCTGGGAAAGGCCATGGAGAGCCGCTGCCAGTCAGAGTAGACAGTACTAAGCTAGAAGGGCCAATGGTCTGACACAGTTTAAGGTGGCCTCCTATGTGCTTCAACCACATGCAGTTTTGATCGCAGCAAAAAAAAAAAAAAAAAAAAACCTGGATAAGATAGCGGCAGCCTTGCTCCAGCACAGTTCAAGAGTCCTTTCCCCCTCTAAACTAGAAACATCTAAAAGAGGTACACTGTTCATGCAACACATGCCTGGATCTGAACATGTGAAGGGGAGTGGGATGGTGCCTGTGACCTGCCCCCAGCCTTGTTACTTTCATGTAAAGGTCTGAAAGGAATACAAATATCTATATTCCGCTTTCAACATAAGTTCACAAAGCGGTTTACATAGATATAATATAAAAATAAAATGGCTGCCTCTCCCCAAAGGGCTCACAATCTAAAAAAGAAATGTAAGATAGACTACAGCAACAGCCACTGGAGAGATGCTGTGCTGGGGATGGATAAGGCCAGTTGCTCTCCCCCTGCTCAATGAAGGGAATCGCTTTGAAAAGGTGCCTCTCTTGTTCAGTTAGCAGGAGCCTAGGGAGAGCCAAGTTGTGAAGTACCTGTATATGCTATCCTCATGCAATTGGATTCAGGACCCTTCCTTGTGCAGGGCCCTGAAATTTCCCAAAGTTTGAAATTCAGAGTGATTGTCAAGGTTCCTCCCCAAGATAAGAGCCTGGTCTAAGGGCACATGATAAAGCCACCTTGCTGCAGCTAAGCAGGTCTCTGTGCAGTCAGTGCCTGGATGGGAGACTCATGCACAGGAATGGATTAAGCTTTTTGCTGCCCATAGGCAGAGGCAGCCAAGGATTTGCCACCCCTCTCTGGGAGTGGCCATGGCTGGGGAGGGGAGGAAAAGGTTCCCCCTTTTAGCCCTCACCCCCCCACCCTCCCCACATCTGCTGTGGCTGCTGCCACCCCCCATCCTGCTACGCAGCAGTGTTTTTAAAAGGTAAGAGGAGGAACTTTCCCCTTGCCCTCCCTCACCCTTCCCGCAGACACTATGGCCACCATCCCCAGAAAGGGGTTGCAAAATTTGCCACCCCTCAAATTTTGACGCTGTAGGCAAGTGCCTACTTTGCCTATTGGGAAATCCTCCCCTGTTCATGTATCCCACCCTTGGGGATGGGGCTGTAGCTCAGTGGTAGAGCTTCTGCTTTGCACGTTGAAGGTTCCGGGTTCAATCCCTGGCAGCATCTCCAGGAAGGGCTGGGAGAGACTCCAGCCTGAAACCATGGAGAACTGCTGCTAGTCGGGGTAGACAGTACTGCGCTAGAGGGACCAAGGGTCTGAGCTTTCAAGGTCCCTATGACAAATATGTGAGGACTTTCCAGGGAAGCCAACCCAGTTTCTGTAACACGAGCAAAACAGGGGGCTGCTACGCATCTCTAGGGTTGGCACTGAATGTTCACACATTGTGAAGCAATTCTAAGGTTTCATCCCAAGAAGAAACAGCTGAGAATTTGCAAGAGAAGGCAAACAAATTTCTGCAAGATAAGTGATATTTCTGAAAGGGTTTGAGCCCATTCCAATTCCCAGTTACATGTAAGGCCAGTTCACGGCTTTCCATGGATGTGTCGGTCAGGGGGCGAGACCAACGAACAGTGTTCTCTCTCATTTTTTTCATCTGTATGCGGAATGTATTTTGTTCTGGGTGGCAGTATCAAGGCAGTGTGCACACACATGCATTCAGAGTGGGGCCTTCCTGATTCGACCTGAGTGGGATCCACATCTATATTGTACGAATAAAGCAAGGGTTATCGGTAACAGATAATGGCTGACATACTGTGCAGCATTACACTGCCAGTCTAATGTTGCAATTGTGCAAGAATGCTCTTGCAACCTATAGATGTGGACATGAAGAAGCGTGGGAAGAGGATGGGGTTGTGCTTTGTTGGCAGTGTTCCCTCTAAGGGGTGCTCATGTGCATCCACTCACACTTTTTTTAAAAGTCTGTTCTGTTAGTTTTAGATCCCACTCAGGTTTTGCAAACTCAAAAATGTGCCAGCATAAAGGTAGGGTTGCTCATGTGAACAGCCACATTGTTGTGGAATAGTGCCCCCACTGTTAATCATGGGGATCCTATCATGCAACTGCAGTTGAGTAATTGTGCAAATGCAACATTGCACCGCTATCCTATTACTGTGCAGTTTGTCACCCACTAACTGATCTGGGATAACCTTAGCCCAAATAGAAGGAAACTAACTGGTGTGTGTTTTTTTTCTGTGTAAGGCTGGAAATTGCCTAATAAGTTCCATGATGATATTAAGTTGGGAAATAAACCCAAAGGTTTTTATTCCGCCCCCCGCCCCCCATTAAGACACCAGGGATCTCAAAGTACAGCAGCCCCAAGTCCCATAATTTGCAACAGCATGGCCAAAGGTGGGGTCTTGTGGCCTGCTATTCACATACCAGTGCAGGTGGCTCCATCCGTGAAGAAGGTGGAACTTCAGCTCACACTGACGCAGCAAGATGCAGCAATTTCAGGTGATTGAAGGAGCTTCACAAAATAACTCTAACTCTTGCAAACCCCCAGATTGTGCCAGTGAAATAAATTGGGAATTGAAAACAGGCGTTTTGTGAAATATCTCTTGTTTGCATATTGTACTCTGAAAATACAAATGCAGTGTGTGTTTGTATACACACACACACACACACACTGAATTGGGAGATTGCACTACAAATGATTGCCCGTAATCACTCTATTTCAATGGCATCCTCTCTCTCTCTCTCTCTCTCTCTCTCCTTTTTTGTTGTATGGAATTGTGATGAGTGGTAAATAAACACTGATCTTATTGAGCATCAGCCCGGCTCCTGCTTCACTCTTGAGTCTTCCTATGTTGTTGTGGTGCGAGACAGAATGAAATCGTCTTCGCATTTTATCAGGGGGCTGTGCCAATACTTGCAATTATATTGAGTATAACATTTTATGGTGGCAGAGTAATGTATCTATGTTATTTCTCCAGTGAATCTATGGAAAGCAAAAAAAAACACCTCCAACTTTTTGTTAGTGGCCTTGAGTTCTTTGTTGTTGTTATTGAAGTTAATAAGGAAAATAATGCACTTTCAGCCATCATAAAGAGGAGTAAAATGTGTCCCAAGAATAACAGACTATTTCTTGCTGGATTACACTTTGGGTATTGAAGAATTATTGGCATTTCTGACTGCAACCAACTCGAGAAGTGCCCTGTTCACTGTAGTTCTTTAACTTCTGCACCCAACGGCTTCTCTCTTGAGCTATGGCTGCTGGTGGCTTCTTCTGCAGATACTGGCAACGTGCAATTTGTGTTCCATGTTCTTGTATTCTATCTGGTATAAGATTTCCTTGTGTCTATGCGGGAAGCAGCTACGTATAAGACATTTGGTAATGGGATTTTGACCCTGCAAAGCATGAGAGCCTACAAAGCTTGTGAATGTTCCTGCAACTTCATTTCACTGCATTACTGGGCCTACATTCCTGAACTGCTTTCTACAATTGCTACTGCTGCTTGTTTAACCTGTGCAACCCCAGAAGGTCATTTTTCCTTCTCAGTCCAGGACTCTGTTGTTCACTGGATGTCAATTGCAGCATGGCAGTTGACATCCAAGGAGGAGAGCTGGTCTTGTGGTAGCAAGCATAACTTGTCCCCTTAGCTAAGCAGGGTCCACCCTGGTTGCATATGAAAGGGAGACTAGAAGTGTGAGCACTGTAAGATATTCCCCTCAGGGGATGGAGCCACTCTGGGAAGAGCAGAAGGTCTCAAGTTCCCTCCCTGGCATCTCCAAGATAGGGCTGAGAGAGATTCCTGCCTGCAACCTTGGAGTAGCCACTGCCAGTCTGTGAAGACAGTACTGAGCTAGATAGACCAGTGGTCAGACTCAGTATATGGCAGCTTCCTATGTTCCTATCCAAGACTGCAGAATGGCTGTGGAGCTACTATGATGTCACAGAGGACTTGGGCGAAGAGAGCGGGTCTTGAGGTAGTGAGTGTGGATTGTCCCCTTTGCTAAGCACAGTCCCGCCTGGTTTGCATGTGGCTACTCATGAGTAGACCCCCGGCGGGAGGCTGAAAAGTCTCCCCAGTATGCCCTGCACGCTCGCGCAGAGCATACTGGAGCTTCCGGGGGCCGTGTGGGCTTAGCCCACTCTCCCCGCAAAACCGGCAAAAGCGGGTCTCACTGATCGTAAGACCCGCCTCACTGTGTGAAAAAGTACTATTGGAGCAGAAACTTGCCTTGGATAAAGTCATAGAGATGGCCAGGAGGGTAGAACATGCTCCACTGTGCCAAATCGCTCTCTTTGGTACCCCAAATCCAAACACCTGAAATCCAGGCTGTTCAGTCTCAATCCTTCCAGACCAGCAGAAGAAAGGAGCAGCTACTACTGCTACTGATGTGGAGACTCTGCCCACAAAGCCAATTGTGTTCATTGCCCTGCACGGAAAGTCACTTGTAGCAGGTGCAACAAATGAGGACACTTTGCTAAGGTTTACAAGTCGGATTCATGATATAAGGCTGAGGCAAACCACTTCCTGACAGCAATTTAAGTGTGACTGGACCAGAGCGTGCTTCTCCACATGGTCAAGTAAAACGGGCCAAGAGGAGATCCCAGAAGACGAGGATGAAGGAGTAGTAATTGCGCAAATAGCTTCATCCACTCATGGAGTGATCATATCTTCTGAATGGAAAGTGGCCCTGAGTGCTGACCAAGTGCTTACTGAACTTAAACCTTACATAGCTAATGGATGGCCACACCAGAACAAGGTGTGGCCATCTTCAGGAACATCTTCAACCATGCATGCACATAGCAAGTGAGCTGTCTCCTCTTCTCAATGAGCTAATGCTGATAATTGTTTGTTTGGTGGTGCCAACCTCCTTGCAAGCAAAAGTGATCAAAATTGCCTATGGAGGTCACCTGGGCATGAGCCTGCGTCATTATTTATATACCACTTTTCAGTGAAAGAGTTCTTAAAATGGTTTACATAGGAAAAATAAGGTGCCTGTCCCCCAAAGGCTCACAATAAAAATAAAAATTTACAACAGCAATAACAGCCACTGCAAAGGATACTAGGAAGTAAGTAGTAAGTGTATTGTTGCAACCACTGGCTGTAACACAAAGAAGCTACTATGCTGAGTTGAATAGGGACAGTTGCTCTCCCCCTGCTAAATATAAAAAAGAATCACCACTATGAAAGGAATCTTTATGCCCAGTCTGCCCGCCACTCACTCACTGAATAGAGTAAACAAGACAGCCCAGTGTGGAGGAAAATCTTACTATTCCCCTGCCTTGCTGGATTTCTGAACAATACGGAAGCATAGTATGAGAGCCCTCACCACTTGGCAAAACAGCCCAGATGATGGGCTTGCCAAGGTGCCACCCGTCCAATCGTCCGTCCATGCATCATGCTGCCCCTTGTGGCAGCCTGCTACATTGCAAGGAGACTCCTAGACTTCTGAAGCCCCGGACAGCCCCCACCCTGGCCCTCCCCTGTAGCAGGAATTACAAAAGATTTCCTGACTGATGCTAGCCTGGCTTCAGTATGAAGGTCTTCAGTGGGTGCACTGTCTTGCTATTTCTCCTGATAGGTCTGCCTAGTGTGATCCTTGGCCCTCTGGCTTGACCTTGACCTTCAGTCTGTTTCTGTCTGACTCAATGGTTCCCAACCAGGGTTCCTCCAGACGTTGCTGAACTACAACTCCCAGCATCCTCAGCTACAGTTGATTATGTCTGGGCATGCTGGGAGTTGCAGTTCAGCAACATCTGGAGGAATCCTGGTTGGGAACCACTGCTCTGACTCCTGAATGCTACTTGGCTTGACCTACTTGGCCAGCACATCCCTGGCCTTGACCCACTGACTCTGGACTGGCTACTCTGTGGATTATCTGGTGCCTCCTTGACTCGCCCAGTTCCGGCACTGGGCATTCTCTCCTGGTGATGGCTACCTGTGCCTCACTCCTGACAGGCTGTGGCAAGTTATCACTTATCTATGGCCATCTGTAGTTTCCCTTTAACAAATTGGATGTTAAATTTGAAGGTGAGGGGATTGCACTTCAGTTCCAAAATCAGTATTATATGGGCAGTTGTGGAGTCCGAGCACAAACAATCAATGTTGTCTATTCAGTCTATAAACTTGCAGCTGCGGATTCCAGACTGGTTTTTAATGAAGAATTACCTTCCGTGCCAGGACAACACTTCATACAGTATTCTGGGTTTGGAAATGGTACCTCATTCATTAAAAGCTGTTGCCTGGCTCTCGTGCATATGATGATTTGTGGCCTCACCTCACGGCCTGTCTGTAAACGTGTGTGTAAATGCACACACCAAACCATGTGCTGTATAAATAATTGCATGTGAGCTAAGCAGTAAAACACAGAAGATGTATTGGCACTTTTGACAGACAAGAATGAAATAGCGTTACTTTGCAGGGGGGTGTTATATGTTGAATGGATGACTCGCATAGTGAACATTTTGGAAAGTTTTTTTCCCCCTCTCCCTGCCCCCTCTAGGTCACACTAGTGTTATAGTTAGCAAATTGATAAGGTTCCTCCGTTAAGCTTTATTACTTCTGACATGAGCCTATGACACTTTATAAAAAGAAGTAATCCAGAACAATCTCTAGGTAATTAACACCTAGATAAACAAACATAAATTTCTATATTGCATTTATTTGGACTACCACTCAAATATGCGTGAACCATGCTTTTTTAATTAAAAGATAAATCTATGTGACACTTAGCCTCAAACTTAATTATTCAGCATAGTATAATAAAAAATACAGCCCATTAAATGTGTCTTGCTCTGTATTTCTGTATTAACAGCAAAACAGTTCACTCTGGGATCATTTAAATTTCCTTCCTCCTCTTTTTCCTGTGATTTCCCTGTTCACCGAAGCTGCTCACACCATTTTAGAAAAATAACAACAAAAACATGACTTTAGCAACACCAACAGGTGAGGAACTAGAGGCTTTTGTGGGTTCTTTGGTAGCTGTAATCCTAAATGTCCAAGCAAGTTTTCTTCTTTAAATATTAGATGGCAACATTTTTTTTTCTGTCCCCACACCTCTGCCTACCATCTTCCTGGGGAAACCCCTGCTGGAATCTGCCAAGCACCGAGATCCAGAAATGAAAACAACACTAGTTAAGCGTAGCTTTGCTGGGATCATGATTATGGTACACAAGGTAAAGTTTCTCTTTAAAAAAAAAAAAAAAGTACAATGTGGTTACAATACAGTTATTAAACAGAAAGGAGAAGTATTCTGTTTCACGATGGTGGGGTTATAGGCCTTATAAAGGTTTCATCAAGAAACACTATCTTATAGCTTGGAGTAGATTTCAAATGTTAGGTGGAGAAATGGCTGGTCAAGATGTTCACCATCAGCACAGGAAGGCTGCTGGTCAAGCTGAGATCTTCCTAAATGGCGTTTTCCCCCTTTTGGTGAGATAATAGTGTTTAATAATATTTGCAAATGTTCTGTCTCCTATTGCAAAGGTGGGCTCCATGCGCCATGTTCCTTGATGGAAAGGCTCATAACATTGGGCTGTTTTGAAAGGCCAAATTGACAATTTGATCATGGGGCTTCTGCCATCCATACTGGAATGTTCATTATGATTTCAATCAAGATGCATACAGACCATCTGTCCATACTTTTACTAACTCAGGGCCAAAATGCACACTTGAAAATGTTCATAAATTCCTGGAATTTATTCATACAGTCCTGGAAACAATGGTAGAAATTCCACCTCTCATTGAAGCAAGTGGTTCTATAAAACCTTCACATTTCACTAAGTGGCTCTTTCACCAGATTCTGGACTGGATCTTTTCATTAGCATGAGATCATAGCTACACAACTTCAGCTCTCCAGCTGTTGCTGGACTACAATTTCCATAATCCTCAGCCACCATGGCCAATAATCAGGGATGATGGAAGTTGCAGTCTAACATCTGCAGGAGGCTGAAGTTGTGCAGCCCTATTAGAAACAGACCAAGATGAAGTCAACCCAAAAGAGTGCTTCTAAAATGCAAAATTATACTCTGAGGACAAAGCCCACAAGTTCACTTTGACTGATATCTAATACAAGGTAAGCATTCTACTACCAAATTGTCTCCCATATGAGAAAGAAGCAATGGTCTATGATAGCAATTTCACATGTTCGGGTTATCAAGTGATAACAGCAATTATCACATGTGAGATGTCAGTTCATCTAATGTTAATTAGGCAGGAAAGGCTGCGAAACACCAAATTATATGTGGCTTCAATCCAGCAAATGTTTGGAACACCAAACTCATACTAAAATAACTGGAACTTAAGTAATTTAACTAGGCACTCTAGTTCCATCAATACACTGGGGCTATTTAGGAATGGCTTACTTTGGCTGTCTTCCTTGCCAATTAGCTTGATATTTATTTATTTATTTAACCTATTTCTGTACCGCCCAAAACTTGTGTGTCAGGGCAGTTTACAGTTAAAATCATTTAAACATTAAAATCATAAATGATAAACGTGAACTTTTTAGGCTCCAGCTCAATCTATTAGAAAGTTTCCACCCGGAAACAGTTTTTTAGGAAGAAAGCATGATTTGCTAAATGCAGTTGGGAGTGTGCTCAAAATTAAAAATGTCAACATGGGAGAGACCCTTGTTGTTTGTGGGTTCTCCATTCACAGATTAACAGATCCATGGTTGGGTCTAGTTTCTTTATTTGCAGGGCAAAAATAGAGCTATTTTCACCTTTTCCGCAGTACTCAATATGCAAGAGAATTCCATTCCATGGTACAACTGGATATGGAAACCATGAATATTGAGGCATTGCGGCAATGGGAATTGGGGTTAGGTTCCCGGTTTGAAGAAAATGGTTAAAAAAAACATTTAAGAGGGGATGTGGGGGGAAGATTCCTACCATCTTAGCTGCCCCCCCCTCCGTCTCACTATGCCTCCAAATTGACTGAAATTTTTCATTTCTTTTTTTAAAAAACTGAGTCATTTTGAGACTCTGAAACACAAAATGATGGCTGGAAATGACTTCCTCCAGTCATTTCTGGCCACCCTGACCCGCTGACATGTGAGGTCAACGTGTTTCCCCCCTTTTCCCTGCATTTCCTGAGGTCAGGAGTCTTTTACCTGACCACAGATACGCAAATCCTCAGGTAACGAATCTGCAAATATCGAGGCCTGGCTGTATAGCTAGATTTAAGTTTTTAGAACAGAGCTTGCTTTTTCCCAGGGGCCTAGCTACAGTTAAACAAGATGGGGATATATGTCCCTGGACCACTGAGGGAGGGAGCATCAGTCCACTGGCTGGGTAACCGTCTGCCCTCCTCCTCGTGGCTGTCTGAAGCAGCAGCCAAGGATCCATCTTCCTTTTCCCTCCCAAGGTCCCCTCCAGCTCCGTTATGGCCCTGCTCTCTCCATTAGTGAATAACTTCGAATCCTGCTCTGAGGGCGTTTGAGGTCAACTACATTTGCACCTCCTCCTCCTCCTCCTCCTCCTCCTCCTCCTCCTCCTCCTCCTCCTTATTATTATTATTATTAAATTCAATTTCTATACCGCCCTTCCAAAAATGGCTCAGGGCGGTTTACACAGAGAAATAATAAATAAATAAGATGGCTCCCTGTCCCCAAAGGGCTCACATTCTAAAAACAAAAAACAAGATAGACACCAGAAACAGTCACTGGAATTACTGTGCTGGGGTGGATTGAATGTGGACTGGAACTGGGTTTCTTTACTGACTCGGAGGAGATATGCAATATATCACCGTAATGTATATATGTAAACCACATGCAGACTTGTATGCTCCAAACCAGACTATAAAATGGTGCCACAAGCACAGAAAATGATACTTTGCTTTCCTCTACAATAAGTTCCTTTGATTAAAGCCCAGCAAAATTTACCTAAACCACTAGGAACCACTGTCTTTCTGCTTAGCTGCATGTGAGTCCTTTCATGAGATGGGAATCCCAGCACAGTGAGTCGGCCTGGACCATGTGGCCCATAGACTAGGAACAAAGGAAGCTGCCTTCTACCGAGTCAGACCATAGGTCCATCTAGCTCAGTATTGTCTACAATGACTGGCAGCGGCTTCTCCAAGGCTGCAGGCAGGAGTCTCTCTCAGCTCTGTCTTGGAGATGCCAGGGAGGGAAATTTGAACCTTCTGCATGCAAGCCTGCAGATCTTCTTCCCAGAGTGGCCCCATCCCCTAAGGGGAACATCTTACTGTGCTCACACATTTAGTCCCTGCTTAGCACAGGGGCCAATTCATGCTTGTGACCATAGGACCCGTTCTCCTCCCAACAAGTGTAGGTGGACTTAGTAACCTGCGCTTCCAATATTCCCGGATTTGCATATCCACTGTTCAGAAATAATGCCCAGACCTCGCCATTCATGGTCACATATCTTGCATATCTGCAGTTCTTGTTGTGAGCCTCTAATCCCCATATATGGCCATGCTCTTCCCACATGTGCTTTGTGGGTTGAGAAAGGAGTCTGGATGATTGTTTTGGTGGTGTGTTTTGTGTGTTTTTCCTTGGGGGAGATCTTTAGCTTTTGGCAGCATAGTGGAGGCTTGGTCTCCTCTGGGAGTGTTTTGGAGCCATTTCTCTTAGCTTTTGCTAACTCCACTACTGTTTTAATTTTTTGTTTTGCCACCAAAGGAAACTGGATAGAGTGCTGCTAACTCCAGCAGTGGGGTGAGGGAACTCCCCTGTGTGTGCTAACTTGACCTGTCTCTGACGCTGCGATACCTCTAAAGTCCTGAACTTGAGCTTGAACTTTGTAGGGTGAGGAAACCACCGCTTGGGTGCTTAATTGACCTGTCTCTGATGCTGTGCCACCTCTAAAGTGCTGAACTTGACCTTCATGGGGTGAGGAAACCACCCCTTGGGTGCTTACTTGAACTGTCACTGATGATGCCTCTAAAGTGCTGCACATGACCTTTGCGGGGTGAGAGAACTAGCCCGTGGGTGCTTTCATGAACTGCCTCTCATGCTGTGATGCCTCCTTGGCAACCAATGAGGCTGCTGTGTGCTGGATGACAACAGCAGGGGGAGGATTCTTTGAACTTACATTACCGCACTATATTGTACTTCATGCCTTCCTGGAGGGACTGGGGGAGGGCAGCTGGAGAGTGGGAGAGCATAATATCCGAGGTGACCAGCATTTTTCACTGGTGGTATGAGGATTTTTCAGGCCTTTTTCTGAGACTCCAGAACCTAACCTCCAATTTCCATTGACATAACGCTTCATTATTCATGATTTTGTTATTCTTGTTTGTGGGCGCAGAACCTAACCTTCACAAATAATGAGGTCCACCTGTATATACAACGTGTGAGTTTGGTTACAGGCTCAGTTCTAATATTACATTATCCTGCTGAGAGGAAGCTGATCTCCATAAAAAGGCCTGCTGCATCAGGCCAAAGGGCCATTTGGTCTATATACCTGCTTGTGGTGGTGGCCACCCACAGGTCTGGGCAGGCCCTCCCATAGGGCTCAAATGCCATTGCCATTTCCCACTGTTGCTTCAAGAAACTGGTATCCATGGATATTCCATGAAGCCAAAGACATGTCATTGATGATACTAGACTCATTAATAGATTAGCCAAACATTAACCCTGTTCAGGCATTCAGCAGCAAAATCCGTGAACATTACAGAGCCAGAAGTGGGTCTGGAAATCAGTGCTGTCAACCCTGGCCAGGCTATTCATGCTGAGGGTGTTTGTCTGAAGAGGCAAGCGTTCTGATCAACCATATTTGCATGATCAGCAGCAGCTGGATAATTAGGGAGCTGCCTTATGCAGAGTCAGACATCTAGCTCACTTCATTGACTGGCAGCAGCTTTCCAAGATTTATTTCCCAGCCTTACCTGGAAATGGTGCCAGGGATTGAACCTGGGGCCTTTGGCGTGCAAAGCAGATGTTCTGCCACTGAGTTATGCCCCATCTCCAACATGCAAAACTCCCAGCCTATTCTCTAGAGAGTTCAGAGTATCTGACCTTTCCATATACCCTAAGCCAAAGGTTCCCAATCCGTGGTACTTCAAATGTTGCTGAACTATAACTCCCATCATACTCAGCCACATAAAAATGTAGCTGGGGATGATGGGAGTTGTAGTTTAGCAACATCTGGAGTACTACTGGTTGGGAACCCCTGCCCTAAGTCATCAGTAAGGAAATCTAACTTCACTTCACTGATCACCAAAGACTTAGATATATAACATGAGAACAATCATTAATTCAGAATTATTTCTATCAAATGTGTATGCTGCCCCAAACCTCGGTCTCTGGGCAGTTATATTTATATCATTTATATGGTTCTGCTTTTAAACAAGTCCCAATCTGAACTACGAACCAGAAATTAAAATAGTGAAGAATGGACTGAGCTGGAAAATAATCCCTTCAGGTACATGATCAGTACAGCCACATGGTGTCACTGCTCGTGGACTATACCATTTCAGCACAAACAAAAAGTATGTCCTGAGAAAGCTAGGAGATCATCCTTTTCCCTGACCTACTAGTCTTATATGTATAGGATGAGTTTTGTAATATGTGGGAAGATTCAAATAAATTACCACCCCTCTTGCAGTCTGAAATGGTATAGCCCAGCAGGGCAGTCCACGTGATTGTTCTGATCATGTATTTCAGTTCTGATTTTAGTTCCCTGTTTTGGTGAACAGAACTATGAGCTCATTTTCTTTTGTATGATGTGTTTATCGGAAGCACTGACTGACTGAATGTCTATATTTCCAATGAGCTGTCACAAGAGCCTTTAATTTTCTTAAGTTCAGGTGTGACAGTCAGACTTCATACAAGAAATATGATGTGTCTGATAGAATATGATGGTTCGTACACTTTAGGTTCCTTCAAAATGGAGGCCTTTGCATGCATCGTTGCAGGAAACCCCACTGTTTTCTAAAGTCAAACTTTTGATCTATATAAAAAATGCTTCCTTTTACGAGAAAACAAGTCTTTATATATTATTGTGTCTGATAGACACTGGCAACACTTTAAGATCAATATTGGATAGACACTTTTTCTATTGTACATCATTGATATTAGAGAAAACAATTATTACTACATGCTAAAACAGATTTCAACAGTCTTTAATTAAGCTATATCTATATCTATATCTATATACATACATACTGTTTATAGATTTGGTCAGAATAATAATAAGACTGAGCAAACACCCAGCGTATTACACTCCAGTAACTGCCTAACAATTGTGACTTTACTGACATTAACACGCCTCCCCCCCTCAAAAAAACCTGACAAAGCTGCAGAAAAAAATGTTTGCAACTGTTCCTAATAAACATAAGCAAGCAGGAAAACTTCTCTCTTGTTTGTTTGTTCCAGAGGTAGAGGTTTTATTGCGTAAAACACTGGATAAAACTGTACTGCTTCAAAGACATTTTTATTCTAACAGCAGAAAGAAAAACAGTCATTTGCTGGGGGGAAAAACAACTTTTAATACTTCTATACCAGAATAAAGTTCTGTCAACGGATGTATTATAATAATAAATAATGACCAAGAATAAACTTTAAATACAAAGGTTTTTTTTCTTCTAATCGTTACAAGCATAGCAACAAAATCCTCTACTCTATTGATCTCAGATTTTCTCCAAGATAAGATTTTTTTTCCTTTGCGTAGGAATGTAGACAGTATTTTGACCAATATCACAGACTACAGAAGTTACAGAGAAAAAACTTGACATGTTTAGATATGAGAAGCATGATGATATTCAGAAACTGACAATGTTTCACTGCTCCTGTCACTTGTTTGTATTCCAAGTTACAAATGTTCTGGGGGGAAAAAAGGGTGGATGTCAGAGGCAAAAGATAGGGACGTAGCACCAGACCAAATGGATTCAACACACACATCACGAAGAACGGGAGAGATGTTTCCAGTGTCACAAACGGAATTATTGCCTGTCGTATCTGAAAATGCTCAGAAGACACGAAAGAATACTGAAAAGAGCTCCAAAAAAGTGCAAGAAATGGAATGTGGGATCTTTTTTTTTTTCCTCTCTTTTTTTCTCGCTAAGATACTGAAGGCGGCGCAAACACACAAAAGCAAGCGACCGACACAGTCACCAAACACAGTAGTGCAGTTAAAATCCTAAAGCTTACTACAGTCAGAAAGTCTTCAATTACATTTCAATCCTTTACCTAGGATCATAAGAAACAGTTGCATTAAGTTTATCAACTCGATTTAAGTAAGGCAGTGAGAACTATGCTAGGAAAACAAACAAAACAAAACAAAAACCCAAACCACCGAGAATGCCAGCTTGCCCTCTGCCAGATGGGGGTCCAAGTTACAATGACCTCAGTTTAACTGAAACTTCAATTGGATGGTCTTGTTTTTATTTTTTCTGACAGCGTATGCAAACCGTATTCCTTATTAGCCTGAGATATTTTTTTTCCAGTCTCAGGGTAGCGCTACGAATTTTATTTACATTGATTGCAGTTTAGTGTTTTTTGTAAACTGCTGTAGGCAGAGCTGAAGTTTTTAAGGCCCTGGGGTATAACTCTGTGCTCCCAGCCTGCAAGGATATATTGACTTTTTTTCTTTCTTTTTCCAACGTCTGAATGATTTTGTTTTTAGAAGAAGTTAATACTTCTCTATCATCGTAAACAGCACCAATTTTGCCTCTCTTGGAGGAAGTACACAAAAAAGACTAAAAATCATTCTGTTCAGGTGGGCGTAAGAATAAAAACCTTTAACTGGGATTATTCTTTCTCTTTTCTTTTCTACTCGGCCATGTATTTCATTAAAATCTTTCCAAAGCTTCCTAGGCGGGAAACCACAGAATCAATTTGGAGGGGCCAATTAGTAGAAAAGCTAAAATCTGCAAAAATATAGAACATACTTTTTTTTCCTTCTTACAAAAACAAAGAAATATTAGCTAACACTTTTCCTTCATCTTTTTTTCCTCACTAGAGACAAAGAGCAGGATGTCTGGATTCATATATAAGGTCAAATTGCTTTAAATGAGATTGCTCTAGTTTTAAAAGCACACAACAACCTTCCTGCACAATGTCCATAACACTTAAAAACAATCCCCCAAAATGGTTCTAATTAATGAAAACTATTCTTGACTGGGGAATCCTTCATTCAAGTTTTTTTTTGTCTTTTTAAAAGCAAAAAAGAAACCAACTTTCTATTGAATAAAAATCCTTCTTTTCTGCACCAGTATCTTTTCTAGATAAGGCTAGCAAGCTTTCCTACCCAGTACGTTCTTTATTATTGTATTTCTAAATCTCTCTATAGCAACCTACTTCATTAAAAAGGAACAAAATAGGAAGAAAAACATTTCCCTCAATACTGCAAGTTGATCTAAAAAACAAAACAACCCCCCCCCCCCAAGACATTATACAGCAAATCCACAGTCGCTTTGATTGGACTGCAGATATATATATATATTTTTCCTCTAACCCTTGATTCATTTGGCCGTGTGTGTGTGTGTGTGTAATATATATATATATATATCTTTCAAAAATTAAAATGTAATAACAATAATTTTCAATATAGGTCAGCGCTGACCATAGCTTATGGGCCGTCTAAAATTTCTCCTGTAGTGGGAACCCCACTCGAATTGATTTTCCTCTACAATGACAGCTCCAGTCAGACTGGCACCATCTCCGTCTACCAACACATCTTATTACTATGCTAGGCAAATGACAGCGGTTGGTGTCATCTTAAAAAGGTGTTTTCAACAATGAGAACACAGGACCCCCACCCCACCATCTTCAAGGCAACATTAAATCATTAAGATGGCATCATTTTTCTGGCAAGAGCAATATTTCTGGACAAGGACTACTTTCAGGTTGGAAATGCCCCCTTTATTTCAATATTTTTTTCAAAAAAAAATCTTACAACCTCCTCACGTTTAGGAGAAAAAAACATCACTTGATTTATCCCCACCTACATTGTTTGGAAGTTCTTGTTGCCAGGTAACAGTTTAAGAGCCATTTTCAAGGGCTGAGATATTTTTTTTTCCTTTGCCTTTTTAATATATATCTATATCTATATATCTTTAATGTCTTAAACATCCTGTATACTTCTGGGAATTTGCACACAATTCGTTTTCCTCAGAAGGCAGTTAAGCAAACTCTCGGTTACCCAAACGAATCTCTAAAAACGGTGTAAAATAATATTGCAAGATACAGATTGATTTGTTCTGCTGCGTTACTCTGGGGCTTTGTAGCCCTCCTCTGTTAACTCTGTGGAGCTCCCAGGTTTGACAGCTGCAGGTTCCTCTAAATTCCCAGAAGCCTCGGAGTCAACTCTGGAGCGCTTGAACCTGCGATCTGGATACTGGCTGTTGTCAAAAGGCATGCGATGGACACAAAGAACGTGGGTCTTCAGATTTCCCTTCTGAGAGGCACTGTAAGGGCAGTATCTGCATTGGAAAGGCCGGTGACCTGTACAACAGACAAACATTGGGTTAGTATTTCCCCCCCTCACATCCACAGTTTTTCTGTAGTGCAATTGGTGGCGTGCAAAACCGTACCCACTCCTCCTAAGTGGCCTGATTCATACATCTTCATACAAAAGCCAATTTACATATGGCTTTTCTACCAACGCACTTGAGGTTGTTTAACATAATAGTGTACAATCAAACAGACATTATACAAAAGGAAAAACAAGAGAGGGAGGGGAGAAGGAAATAAGAACATTCTGGTACCATAAGAACAGGCTTGATGGATCAGACCATAGGCTATCTAATCCAGCACCCTGTTTCATGCAGTGGCCCACCAGATGGAAAGCCCACAAAAGGGGATGAAAACAGGCAGCCCATAGGCATCAGGATTAGTAGCAACTAGTCCTCCATGAATGTCTAAGCCCTGCTTCAAGCCATCCAAGCTGGTGGCCATCACCATATCCCGTGGCAAAAAATTCCATAGATTAACTATGCAGTGTGTGGGAAAATACAGGAAAATATGCACAATCCCTGTTCATCCTCACAATCACCTGGTGAAGTAGACTAGGCTGAAAGAGAGTAAACCCAGTGATGTCATAGCTGGAAAAAACATTAATCCGGGGAAATACATCTAGGTCAAGAATATTCAACAGCCTGGGCTATAAACCTAAAATATCCCTCTATGGTTAGGATGCAGTCGAAGGTAGTCTTGATTAAGCCTCACTGAAATAAATTAGACATGACTAACTTCAATCCTGTTTATTTCAATGGGGCTCACCATGACTCACTCCATCTGGATCCTGCCTTATGTTTGACAGAATACTGACCTAGCCACTAAGTAAATGAGGACTTGGCTCCAGACAGCTTCAACATCACAGTTGTGATTGGTTGCCATGACATTTAATTACTATATTATAAACATCTCTCTGGCTTTTGTCCAGGACTACTGGAGGTAGAGGAAGTAAAACTTGGGAAGAAGAGCCCCAAAGTAAACTATGACTCTGTTCAACCTTAGCAAGCACATCTAGGGACATACAAATTGCTTGGATGAATCAACCCAATTGCCCATCTAATTCACCACTCTTATCTCCAGTAGCAGCTATACCCTAAGGAAGTTCTCCAACCAAAGCACAATGGGTGGTAGCCTCCACCCATTGGGCACTACCACCCCACCCCACTCTTTTGGCCCCAGGACCCGTTTTTCTTACCCGAATCGATTCGGATTTGGATTCGGGTAAATCCGAATCCGAACCGAATCGGGGGTGATTCGGGTGAGCAAAATTCGGGCACAGAACAGGGGTGTTTCGGTTTGGGTCCGAACCAAAACACCGAAAATACCGAATTGCACACCCCTAAAGCTAAGGCTTGTCAAACTTGGTCTGCAGATGTTGTTGTTGGACTACAATTCCCATCATCCCCAGCCATAATGGTCAAAGGCCATTATGGCTGGGAATGATGAGAGTTCTAGACTAACAATATCAGCAGAACCAAGTTTGACAATCCCAGAGGAAAGCATTCAGCATCTGGTAATCAGGAGCGTATAGCATCTGAATAAGAAAATGTCATTTTTAAAATCATGTATAATAGCCATTGATATATCTATCCCCCCATGCATTTGTCTAATCCTGCCTTAAAGCCATCACCCCCATCTTGCTGCTATGAATTCCTGAATGCATGTTCAACTATATTTTCTAGGCCACATTACTTGTTTCATACAAAGGTATATCAGGATGGGTTCAAAAACAGATATTTTCAATCAGTTATGCACACCAAGATGGGAAAGGAACAAACAAGCAAGTGGGCCATAGCAATGGGTTCATAACTAAAACATGGCAATCACATTCTCCAAAGGTTCTGCCCAAGAAAAAGAAGTGAAGAGTGCTCATGTCGAGCCCAGTCGTTCTGTACTATGCAGCCGTCTTAAAAAGGCTTCATTTTGCCCTGGATTATTCTGAGCCAGCCTGAAACTTCCTGCTGTATCTGGTTTGAGAGGTTATGTTTCAGCAATCACATTTCAACCTATGCTGGGAAGTTGTTGATGTGTTTTACTGGAACTTTATGAGCTTTGTCTCTCAAATTAACTTAAACCAGGGCCATCTGAGGTCAAATGCACTTAGCTTGCTTTAATTTGCTGAAATAAATGAATAAATAAATGTGCCTGACCATCTACATAAAAAGCCAAGGCTACTGGAAGACATACATGAAGCACAAGGATTTCCCCTCCCATTATTTCTGCTGTTGCTTCTCCTGCATGTCCACATGCACTTCTGCCTCACCAGTAAACACACATGGTAGAGGCAGACTGAACCCACATTGGACATGATCCAAAAATGCACATGCAGAATTTCATTGCACAGATCACCTGAAAATGAGTTATGAAACTAATGGGCCACATAGGTCTATTGTGCTGAGCATAGGAAGCTGAGTTCTACCGAGTCTGACCATTGGTTCATCATGTTCAGCATTGTTTACACGGACAGGCAGCAGCTTTCTAAGGTTTCAGGCAGGAGTCTTTCCTAGCCCTACCTGGAGATGCCAGGGATTGATCCTGAGAGTTTCTGCCTGCAAAGCAGATGCTCTTCCATTGAGCTACAGCCCCATCCCTATGCTGGATAATACTGCATTATGATTTTGCCCATATATGCCTCATATATATTCACACACACACACACACACACACACACACACACACACACACACACACACACCCATATCTGAGAGGGTGCAATACATTCACAGGCATCAAGTCCCAGCTAAGTTCCTGTCCCCCAAAGCCAAGACACCGATAAATCACTATTGACCCATTTTGCAAAATCAGATTTGTCTGCTTCCATACCCAATACACCTCAGAGTTAAGATAAAGAGGGACAACCAAATAAGATGACAGTTTTAACACCAAAGGAATAATACTGGGGAAAGCAGGGAACAAAATTATAAGCAGAAGATAGGTATGGCTCAGAAATGTCTGTAGAAGGATTTTAAAAAGTCATTAAGGGAAAAATTGCCCATTGGAGTCCTTCAGCTGAATTTGCTTATTACCTCATGGGCCTATATAATCTATGTTGTAATGTGCTAAGGGATTTCCACAGAGCAGCAATGAAGCCTCTGGCACCCATTGGCTGAACTGAAGTGATGCCATGGGATGTCCATGAACATTCTATTTGCTGAGGGAAATTTTCAGTAGCAGAACGTTCACAATAGTCCAGTGAGTTGAAAAGAAAGAGAAGTTTGGCTGAGAAGAAAGCTCCCACAGACACCAGGGACAGCAACAGGAATTGTTCGAATGAGATAGGAGGATCAAGGTCTGAAATGAGGTCTCAGGAGCAGGAACCCAAAAGTCAGAAGGAGGGGAAGAGGGCAGAGCAGACAGAGGATTGAAAAACAGGCACTCAAGGGAAGGAGACAGAAAGGAGGAGACAGAAACCAGAGGAAAAGTAAGGCAGAACACATATTATGGAAGTTCAATATACATAGCTGCTGCATTGGAGATATTTTAAGGCAGGGGCACACAACGCAGATGCCCTAGTGGGCCAGAACCAACCATGACTTGATGTGCAGGGGCCAAGGTCAATTTTCTGCACATTAATTATTACATAAAAATTAATCATTAAAATTCTAATGAATGCATGGGGGCAGAAGGTTAGAGTCGGGGGGAAAGGTGAAGGGAAAGAGGGATGGTGTCAGTGAACTCCATCCCAGCATGGGGGGCATCTGGTCTCAAGCGGCCTATGCATTAAGCCACTGCTGCTCGCCAGCAGGGCAGGCTAAAAGTTCTTCATGGTTCCTGCTGTTGCGGCCTACCTGTGGGTCAGCAGAAAAGTCACCGCAGTCCGGATCTGCCCCTTGGGCCTCATGTTGTGCAGGCCCCATGGCCACTGCACAGTGGTAGAGCATCTGCTTAGCATGAAGAATGGCCCATGTCCAATTCCTGGCATCTGCAAGTATAGCTGAGAAAAACTCCTGCCTGGAACCCTGGAAAGCCACCGCCAGCCAGAGTGGACAATACTGAGCTAGGTGGACCAATGGACTGACCCCAGAGATGGAAGCTTCCTATAATCCTAAAAAGATTTTCAGATTGGGAAAAAGAGTTCTGAATGGACAGCCAGCAACAGCCAGCAACAGACTGTAGCTGCCCATCCACTGCAGCTTGAAGTCTATGAAGTTCAGATCTCCCCACCTCCCACATGCAAGTTGCATTCGTTTCATTCAGTCAAACTAGATAAAATAGCAGCTGCCCGTCAGCCCATGAAATATTCTCAACATGACTGCCAACTCCTGGCTCTTAAAGAGGACTCGGAGGTGGGCTATTGAAATCCGAACCAGACCCAAACCGAACCAGGCATGTCCCCTCCACCTGAACAGACACCCACCCCCCGGCTCGAGCCCTTGAGCCGAACTAGTTCTATGGTGAACTGGCTTAAGGTCGAGCCGGTTCACACATCCCTGATGGATGACCTCCCACCTGCAGTTTTTTTCTATCTTCTCATTCATTTTCCATAGCCAGGTAGTGGTGTCCACATCCTGACTGAATCTTTCACACAGCCTTAGTGCTATATATTGCTGTCCTTTGAGGGAATGGTTACCTTGCCTCATAATTCTGTGTCATGCACACTTAAAACATTCAAGCAAATTTAAGGCCCTGAGAACCGATAGTGAGACCTGTTTTCCAAGCGTATACCTCTACCCACACAACCGGGTGACAGTTCCCAAGTATATTAGTTTTAATCAAGAGCACTAATAATTAAAGCATTAACGCTCCTTCATTAATCAATTTACTAAAATAATTTTTAAGAAGGGCCCCCAAAGAGTGAACTAAATAGCATTTAATTATGCCCCCAAATGCTTTCCCCACTTAGTATCATTCTCCAATTGGAAAAAAAAAAGTTTGAATATTAATATCCTGACAAATACACTACACATTTGGCTTATTAATTCAATGGCATTTAACAAGCAGAAAAAGCATCCGTGGCACCTTAAGTGGTTTATCAACCCTCCGCTGCATTGTTTTTCTATCACTAACTTTTGGGGGCCATCAAAATTTCACATCACTGTCATGTGAAAAGTTAAGTACACAATAAGTTAATTTGTATTGTCACTGTGCAGTACGACAGCAGTAAAGAGCACATCAATTTTTAATCCGGTATGAATAATATATAAATATGTATACACAGTGAGGGTCAAAAAGTGTAAGAGCAAAAGAAGTGGTACATTGTTTACAGCGGCAGTCATATGAAAAAAAAATCCTGGAGATCAGTCTTACAGAAGATAACAACATTTGCAATTTGCTCATAACTAGGGGGCAAAGCAGAGTGCCCATTTCTCTTGGGTAACACCGTCCATTAATTACTGCTCAAAACTGGTTGTGGGCAGCACGATCTTAAAATAACCAGGCCTAGATAAGCAGGCAAGTAATTTATACCATTTTTATCAGATGGTAGTTGGGGAGGATTTGGGGGCTTCAGGCTCCTTCTTTTCAAGCCATAGATCATATATATATATACTAGTTGGGATGTATCTTCCAATGTACAATTGTTTGAAAGTCATTTTCAGAGAATACTTTCTCAGAGTTCAGAAGGCAAATGTCATGCTGCCATCCCAAAAATTAACTTCGGCAGTGGGTGAGGTGGATAACTTACTTTTCACATTACTAGGATTGCCTCAGAAGAGTAGGATATAAATACGAGAAGAATGCACTGGTTTGGTGACCTTTGGCAGGCGTATCTTTCATGCGTATTGCTGACTATCCTGACGTAGTCAAGATGTTCAGTATCAGCCATCTTCTGGCTTCCAGCCGATCTCCTAAGTACATTTTCCAAAGGTTTTTGGTAGGAAACGGAAATCCCTTTTGATGGGTCTACTTGTAGCCGACTTGAAAGTTTTTGTAACCATGTTACACATGGTGCTACCAGAGT
Organism: Hemicordylus capensis; assembly: GCF_027244095.1. NCBI lineage: Eukaryota > Metazoa > Chordata > Lepidosauria > Squamata > Cordylidae > Hemicordylus > Hemicordylus capensis. Next base: position 19,779,125 of record NC_069665.1, read on the forward strand.
GAACAATTTCTCCATAAAATCCTGCAAATATATTGTGCAGTGCAGTGCAGTTTTAGCCCTGGCTTCTTGAGTGTAGGCAGTCATGTATACTATAGAAATAAACTCTTAATTTCATCTTCCAAGGGACCTCTTAGAAGGGAACTTCCTAGATTAAAGACTTCTCAGCACCCTCAGAAAACTACAGTTCCCAAAATTCTTTGGGGGAAACTATGACTATGGCAGGTAAAATGGTTTGAAACTGGTATGAAACTAATACTATTCTGTACTGCTAGAGTGCTACTGTCTTCTGTAATGAGTCTGGAAAGATCTCTGATCATTATTCCTTTGTGACTTTTTGTTTTGGGTCAATCTGAACCTTATTATAACTGGGTTAGCTCAAACTCCGATTGCTTTGTTTGCCAGAATGGAGAAACTAAAAGACTGGGTTAACTAAAACTTCTACCGTATTTTTTTGCTGGAGTGGTGAAATGAAGAGGTGTTCCCATCTCTTAGTTAAAAGGAAAGAGCAAAAAGCAAAAGTATCTATCCTTTAAAGAACTATACCTTTCCCCTTTTTAATGTTGCTAAGTTAATTTAGCCTTTGAGGGGGAAAATGCTTTGTTTTGTTTTCTTTTCTTTCAAATTCATGATTTGATATGTTGCTTTGTGACACAGTATGTCAGCTTGCATCAATCACATCACATCACATTAAGTTCCATGAGATGGTGTGCCTGAATGCTGAGCCCAATAAAGAGCATCAAACAGAATAGGTTCTGAAATTCAGAGGGCTTTTGTTTTGTTTTTACATTTTTCAAAGACTGCTTTAATGACCATTATCAGCTTGACATAGCTTATAGCTAGAACTAGATGTTGCTGTATTTTTTTAAAAAATACAACTCATTAATAAGTTTTTAGGAAGTGACACCAATGCATTCTTGCACAGGCACACTTTGGACTTGTTCACATGACCCTTAAGTGGGTAGGACAAGTGTCCTCCACATCTGTAGGAACTGTGCTTGCTCCTGATTTTTGATTGTGAGTTAAAAGCTAGGCTGGAGGAAGGGAAAGGGATCACATGGGAAGTGGGCACAGGCCCCAACGCCATTTCCTCCTACCTTGGCAATATACTGGGTAAAAGTGCTCGGTGGGATGCCGAGGAATGCCGGTAGGTTGCTGGAGGAAATGGTAGGATTATGTCATCAGAGCCTGTGCATGCTTTTCACACCATCACATCGCCTTCCTCCAACTTAGCGTTTAACTCACACACGATTGAAAATTGGGAACACACACAGCTTCCAAAAGTGGGTAGGACACTTGTCTGACCCACTTAATGGCCGTGTGAACAAGCCCTTACATAACGCAACACAGCACCTAATCATGTTTAATGGACATGATCCAGTGACCATGTACGTCAAGCCCTTTTCATGCAAGGAACACACAGTGCGAAACACGGATGCACACTTGAGCACTTATTTTTTATTTCCCCCTAAAATGAATTGGGAGCCCTTGTGCACAAAGAGCTCTGAATCATGGCCAATACTTGCATGAAGGTCAAAGGAGTACCAACCATAATCCATATGTCCTTTAATTGTAACAAATTTATTGATATCAGCATGCAGTTATTCTTTTAAAAGGCTACAATAGAATGCACAAACAAGGGAAGGCAGAGGTAATTCACACTAAGGATGTTTATTTTCATGGTCAAGTTAAATAAATCCTGCCCTTTCATGCATATTTGATTGGTGTCTAAATTCCGTACACAGTTCCACCAAGAAATATCTGATTTTTGTGATCTGAAAGGCACATATGTAGGGGTTTGTTCGGAAGTGTAAAAAGGGCCATTAGAATAGTCATATGGATGAGATGAGGAATTAATTCCAGATTGTATCGGGTGTACTAATAGCAGCAAAATCGTGGCTTTCTCCCAAAGCAGCAAGAAATGGTAATTTCAAAGAAAAATGCCAATGGTCTATTACTCAAAAGCCTTCTGCTCTCTTCACTATGCTGTGTTTTATTGTTGTGAATATTTGTATGGATATTGCTTATATGCGGACGCAAACAGGGAATGTACCCAAAAAAACCAACCATGCATATTCTTTAATGTTAGAATTTGGATGAGGACCCAAGAAAGGAGGACAGCAGAGAAATGAACATAAAAAGCCATGCAAGAAGCTATAAATTGAACTCCAAGCTCCAATAGTGGGAGGAGGAATAATGCTAAGGATGGACCCCTTTATGTACCAAAGTTAAAATTAGGGATATGAGCGCACGCACGCACACACACTAGAAAATTTGGTTAATGTTATCAAAATTATTCTGATTTTGCTCACAACTACTTGAATGTTTCATCATCCAAATTCAGTGGCAACTCAAAATGGTTCCTATGTGAAAGATTTAGGACTTCAGAGGCACAATCCTGTCCCGGGGGTGGCACATGGATGGTAGGATTCTGTGAGGAAGGATTCCTAAACCTTCCCACATCCATTGATATTCATCTGGAAATAACCCTCCACCCTCTCGAGGTTGTTATTCCTCCAGACAGACTTGCTGCCAGTTTCTGGGCCCAACTAGGGGGAGAAATTTGATTAAAACTGGCTGGGATGGGCACTCACAGGGTCGATTCAGTGACCAGAAAAAGCACTGAGCACCCTCTCCTGCCCACTGATTATTTCTGCAAGTGCCCCCACCTCCAACACATCAACGTTAAAAGGGAAACAGGGGTTCGGGGAACCTCTTATTTCCTTCCTAACTTGGAGTTGTGCCCTTGGTTTAGAGATGGGTGAGTCCATCCCTCTCACCCTGAAAACCAATTTGGTTTTTTGAGTCTGGCGAATGCTCAGACAAACTTGGGGGTTGGTTAGCCCTCAATAGGTCAGCTCAGCTTTCTTACTACAAGCCTTGTGTTACAGATAGTTAACTTTCTGCTTACTGATCCCTGGCAGGAGGTTCCACATATCAACCGCAGCTAAGGAGAGGCTGCTTCTCTGTGGTCCCCCATGCTGCCTCTTACTTCCTCCTGCTTCCCCAAGGATAAACTATTATTATTATTATTATTATTATTATTATTATTATTATTAATAATAATAAATATTAATATACCACTCTTCAACCAAAGTTCTCAAAGCTTTACAAAGTTTACATAGGAAAATACATAAATAAGATGGTTGCCTATCCCCATAGGGGCCACAGAAATCACCATCAGCCAGTTACAAAAAGCAACTTTACTGGGAACAGCCGATATTCTGCGACGATATCTATAATAACAGCAACAACATTGATAATAATATTCAGCCATCCCAGGTCCTTGGGAAGGTCTCGATGTCTGGATAAAACAAACCAGTCAATAACACCTGTCTGACTGTGTAAACAAGAAATAATAAAAATAATAAATATTAATATACCACTCTTCAACCAATGTTCTCAAAGCGGTTTACATAGGAAAATACATAAACAAGATGTCCCCCTGTCCCCAAAGGGCTCACAATCTAAAAAGAAACATAAGGTAGACACCAGCAACAGCCACTGGAGGGATGCTGTGCTGGGGTTGGATAGGACCAATTGCTCTCCTCCTGCTAAATGTAAGAGAATCACCACTTTAAAAGGTGCCTCTGCTCAGTTAGAAGAATATCTTTAGATAAGATTGGGGACTTGCAGTGAAGACACATGCAAATTCCATCTCAAATAAGCTCCAGATTGTAATGGTGCCAGACTCTGCAAATGGAGGAGAGCTTGCATTCTGAGCCCCCCACAGCTGAAGTCCTACACTCTGCCTAATTTTGTTGCACTTGTGTGCCATCAGTTGGGAAGCAAGGCAGATGCCGGTTCATGGCTGTTACACTGAGACCCCCTAAAGAACTGCCACCATTTCCAAAAATTGTACCATGCCACAAAGGCCCGCCATTTAAAAAGGTACTCACATTTTTGCTGAAAACCGGGTGAGTGCCTACTGCTGTGCTTGTGCATTTAGATTTCCCTCCTCTCTCTGCAAAGGACTCCATCGCATATTTTTACTATCCATAGCTAACATTCTAAAATACTGTATGCATTACCCAATAGACCAGAATGGCCCTAAAGCAGCCATTCTGACCTGGAACATAATAATATGGATGGGGGAAATGCTGAATACATGCATTTGTCCAATAGACAATAATGGCTCTGACGGAGCCATTCTGCTTTATGAGTCTCACAATATACATTTGGAAAAACTCCCCAATTGCAGGACTGATCAAGATGGCTCCAGTCAACTACATACTCATAATAAAGTTTTTGGAAACTTTCTGAATGAGTGTTCATTCAAACATAGGCACAGAAGCAACTTTTTTTAAAGCCAGTCTTCTGAGTAAATAAAAACTATTCCACAAGATGCAGTTGTCCCCAATCCAGAAAGAACAGACTGATCCACATATTGAACTTCCTTGTGTGTAAACCGCTGAAGAATACAGGCAAAAGTGAGAAGCAGGTCATTTTACTATCTGCCTCTGCCGCCAGTCACAAAGAGCTATTTATCCTGAATCACTGGATGCAAAGGCACATTCTCATTAAATTACTGCTCATGAGAAGGGCTGGCCTTGAAAGTTTGGAAGCAAATTTCAGGGTTCCTCCCAACGTGAAACAACTGAGAGTTCTGTTCTGTTCTTTTCTGTTCTGTTCTGTTTATTACGACCTTTGATCAAATATATAGATTTTTAACCCAGACCCAGATATAGAGGATATATACATATAGAAACTATTACACAAAAGTAGAATCAAATAGAATAAGATGAAAACAACTGGGAATTTTCAAAGGCCGTGTTCATACACAATGGGGAAACTGAGGTTCTCCTGCCCCCAAGATATGGAATGAACTCGAAGTTGACACTGCAGATGACCACCTATCGGTTTGGTGGAAGTAGATGAGTTGAGCAAGGGGTCTACCCCCCTGCCCGGGCCTCTGGATGCTGTCCCAGCTTGGCTTATGCTTCCCTCCCTCTGGCAAGCCTTCCTTCTGTCAGCCGTCCCACAGTCATTGGTCTTGATTGCAAAGCGGAGCTGGCTTGCCAGGAATGAACCAGAGGTTCATGAAACATGTGGGTTCAGACATAGCACAGGCCTCAGGGTGAGCAGCACCTGGCAAGCCAACTTCAAACCTTGCTTGCACATCTGGTTTCCAGGCCCTGAGTGGTGCTCTGGTGGTAGCAAGCATGACCTTAGCTAAGCAGGGTCTGCCCTGGTTTCATATGAATGGGAGACTAGAAGTGTGAGCAATGTAAGATATTCCCCTCAGGGTATGGAGCCACACTCTGGGAAGAGTAGAAGGTTCCAAGTTCCCTCCTTGGCAGCATCTCCAAGATTGGGCTGAGAGAGATTCCTGCCTGCAACCTTGGAGAAGTCGCTGCAAGTCTGTGAAGACAATACTGAGCTACATAGACCAATGGTCTGACTCGATATATGGCAGCTTCCTATGTCTTGGGTGGTTTCTGTCCCTGCCCCTTATGTATATCTGATTTCTATAGTAGGGATCTGAAGAGCTACAGTATTTAAGGAACACACTATGCATTGTGTTAATGTTTACCTTTGAAACATTACAATAAAGTACAAAATACAACATTGAAATACTACCCTGAAATACTCATTTGGCAGACCTCATTTTGGCAGACCGCAATACTCCGCAATTACACACTTCTTGAAACTTTCCACTATTTCGAAAGACACCCCCTCTCCCGCAAGCAGCACAGGGGATAGAGGTGGCTGTTGTAGAAACATGCCACAAACACCACTGGGCACATAAACAAATTTCATGCTTCCTGAATCATAGTTTGGAGAACAGCATTGAAGAACTATGCAATGGTTTGGACAGTACAGGAGACCCTGTAATATTGTGGGGGCAATGTTCCAGGAAAGTTTCACAAAGTTTAAAATATGAAACCTAACCCAAAATATGGGGCTAGGTTCTGTGAAGTCTGCTCCCGAGAGGCTTAATGTTTCAATACCCAATCTCTCGTCACTTCTCAGCTAGTGGGTGGGGTTGGATATTTAATGTTAAACCTCCCACAGCAGCCTATGCAGCAGCTGAGGGGCACACACATGCTCCTTTCCACCAGATTCAGTGGACTTCTCAAGCAATATTGTCCTAACTGGCCCATAGTTTCTTCATTCCTTTTGTATGAAACGGCCACTTCCATAGGCCTTATTAAGTTTCCTCCCAACGTGTGTAAAGATTATTCCAATTCAAGGCAAAATAGAGTAACACAACTAAAATCAGCTGATTTGGGGGCAGAGAGAGAGAGAGAGAGACCTTTAATATACGTATATTTCACCATCTTCTTGAATATTATGTATGCTTTTCATTCATTAATCAAATGACTCACCAAGTCTTAGAAGAAATATCACTAAAGTTAAAATTTAACAAACAAACAGAAAACTAGCCAGTGAAATATATCTGTTGATGAGTCATAGAAGTATATATTTGAATTACTGCTGCATGAGGCAATGGTAACAGATAGAAAGGTCTTCAAGTTGAATAATCAAAGTTCCAGAAATATCTAGATATAATTATGTCTGTGACAAATGTGGGCCACATAATACTTGGAAAAACCAAATACTTTATATTCCTTGGAACATTACCCAATAAATGATGAGGCATTCAGGCACCACTTAGAGAAAAATAAGTTGGACAAATATGGTGGGAACGATATTCTCATTGTTGAGACCAACAGATTAAGGGATATGATGTACAGTAGCAAATAATTTTGAGCACAATGGCTCAAAAAAAGAGGAATTTCAAGGACCACCCCCCCGTAACTACAACAAAATTTGTCAGGGGGTTCACACAAACCAACAAAATGACCCAGTTCTGGGTGAATCACCATACAGTGAGGATGCCGTCTCTAGCTACCTTCTGCCTGATTATCCTTTCATTCAACCGAGTCCATAAAATGTATGTTCTTGGCTTCTGTGATGTCACTTAAAATAAATATGCTGTTGCTCTTTAATTGGAGTTGTTCCTTTGTTATGAAAGTCAACTAATTTAGATGGTATTTTGTCACATTATAACTTGTCTTGCAACCAAATACACTATAACCTGCAATGACAGTGTAGTAAGGTGTCTCAGAAATGCCTTGCAAGAAATGTGTAAAGAACAATATTACACACAATCTAAGTATATTCACTATCTGAACTAGAAGAGAAAACCTTCTCCTAAGGCTTTCTATAAAACACACAAAAAAACCCCATAAAGCCTATCTATTGAGAGAGAAGCACTGAACACCCTCTAAATTTCAACAATGCAATTATATTACTTTGCATCAGAATGCACTGTTGCTACATTGAATTGATATTAACATATGTTCAAGGGAGTGCAAATTATACAAAATAACCTACATATGTTTATTTAGGGAATGTTTTAGTATTATGGCTGAACTGAAAGTTCACCAGTGAACTTTTTTGGTTCAAAGGCAAGGGGACACTCTAGACCAGAGTTTCTTAACCTTGGGCCCCCAGATGTTGTTGGACTACAACCCTTTGCTCTATGTCCCAGCCTGGCCAATGGGGATGGCCATAGCCTCTCAGACCCACAAGTTGGTCTCCCCAACACAGCCGCGTAATCATGCCCCTGAGGAACTCAACCAATGTCACCAAATTATTCGCGTCATAGCCAGAAAGCAGCCAACTGAGGGGTATCCTCAAGAGGAGGACCAACAGCCAAACTCCTGGTGAGTAAACTTTGGTCTCAATCTCCAGGGAAATACCCTTTCCTAAGAGTATTTAGGCCACTTCCTTTTCTGGGCCAGTTGCTGGTAACTACTGCTCATGCAGGTCTGGGTCTGTTGAGCTCTTATGCCAGCTGGAATCTAGAACTTCCTCGTTTCTACCTGAACCTGGCCATTTGATCCTGCTCTTGATCCTATTCTAGGACCCCATTCCAGCAACCTCTGAATTGGGTCTTTTTTGCCCACAAGACGGGACTGTTGCCTCCGCCAGAACCAACAGGATCTCCAACCACAAAAGGGTGATCACTGCTGGGTGTGGTACATGACACCCCCTCCCTCAGGGGACTAGGGACAGTTACGCCCACCCCTGCTATGCCCCTTGGAGTTAACAGCAATCTTTTTGAAAGGGTGAGGCTGTTCTCACACGCAGGGGAACAGCCTGGTTTCTCCTGTGCGTGAGAACTCCTGGGAGCTGCTCAGCTCCTGGTGGCATAGCAGCACTGAGCCCACCTCCAAAATGAGGTTGAGGGAGCAAGCCAGTGGGTCGGATTGTCTGTGGGGAGGCAAGCTTTTCAAGGCTTCCTCGCCACTCACCCTGTAGCCCTTTCTCACCAATCGTTAGAAAGGGCTCAGGGCATGGTTTCTGGGCCTGTGAAAAGGGCAATAGTCATTGAGACAATACAGACCCGGAAAAATAGGAGAATGTACTCCCAAGGAGTTCAACTCTGCTGGGATGTGCTTGCCAAATTTGGCAGAAGCCTTATCCAACATTTATCAAAGCCGAGCTCTCAAATATAGAACACAAGGAGGCTATTCACACAATTGAAGAAAATCGGGCTAGCCTCCGCTAGCCCGATTTTCTTCAATCGTGAGAACCACCGGCTCGGCTGCAAGCCCGGTGGTTCTTGAGCGGCTAACCCACTCAAGTAGGCTGCCCCTTAGCCTGGGTTTGCGAAGCGAGTGCTCCACAAACCCGGGCTATCGGATCATGAGTAGCTGCGGCGTGGCTCCGCACCACAGATACTCACAAGGAGAGTCCCAGAGGGGAGGCAAAAAGCTGGCTCCGGGGGTCTCGCCAGCATGCCCTGCGCACTTGCAGGGCATCTGATCCGTCCGCCCAGGGCTCCCTCCCCGCTCATGTGCAGGGAGAGCAGGCTTAGCCCGCTCTCCTCTCTCACCGCCCCAAACCGGGTCTCACTGATCATGAGACCTGGTCCAAGAGCTGGTCTCCACATCACGGATTCGGCAATCGTGTGGGTGGCCGATCTGGCCACCCAGGGTTCCCTCCCTGCTCACTGCCCCAAACCGGGTCTCACTGATCGTGAGACCCGGTTCAAGAGCTGGTCTCCACATACACGAGAAGGATGTAGTAAAGTCCTGAGATGTAAGAAGGCCTCGTACCATTTCAGACTGTAGGGCGGGGAGTGTATTTTTTCATGCTCCCTAGTTGATGTTTTTAAACCCTCCTAGCAAGTCAAAAACTAGCATAGCAGGAAGAGGGCTGGCCTAAAATCCTGCTGTGGTGTTCTAAGAACTTGAAGGGAGATTTTTGCCCGAGACACATTCCAAAATGGTAACCCACCACCACCACCACTTGCAATCTAGAGGTTGCACAGTCCAGAATGCCACCATCCCATTCTCCTGTGTGCATGTAAACCAGGCTTGCGAAATTCTGTTGAGGTCGCTGTTCTAGGGGGTGGAAATGGTTTTGTCTTTTCATTAAGCCTTAACAGAAATTCTTTCTTTTCTGTGGAAGCTTTTTTCTCCCTTCTCAAAAATGAAAGGTGTCAGCCTTTGCTTTTACTTCTTGACATGATCCAGAATGCATTGTCGAGGAATGACAGATGTCTGCAACCAGCTGCAATGAAGCATGCTAAACTTTCAGTCTAATCCACTTATTTCGCTGCCGTCACATAAACCAAAACAAATGGGCAATGCTTTACACTTTTTTAAAAAGCTTGGTTACGTAAGATAGCTGGGACGCCATCTTTGGCCAGTTTGCCTATGCTGCTTTCTTAAAACAATCTCTAGAGGGTTTTTTTTCCATTTGACTGACTCTTTCAAAAAAATTGCTGTAGCCCACACACGGTGTGGAGAGAATGGCCAGGGAAAGGTTCCTCTCCCTCTCTCACAACACTAGAGCCAAGGGTCATGCCATGAAACTGATGGGCATGAAATGCAGGACTGACAAAAGGAAGTCATTTTTCACACAGTGCATAATTAATCTATGGAATTCTCTGCCACAGGAAGTGGTGATGGCTTGGAGGGCCTTAAAAGGGGCTTAAACAAATTCATGGAGGACAGGTCTATCAAGGGCTACTAGTGCTGATGGCTATAGGCTACCTCCATGTTCAGAGGCAGGATGCCTCTGAATACCAGTTGCAGGCAGGAGAGGGGGCATGCCTTCAGCTCCTGCTTGTGTGGCTTTCCAAGGCATCTGGTGGGCCACTGTGGGAAACAGGGTGCAGGATTAGGTAGACCTTGGGCCCGATCCAGCAAGGTTCTTCTTATGTTGTTATGCTCTTACGTTCACTAGATAATGAAGTGTCTGGACCTGGAATCCCAGTTCAGACAAAATCTTCCCCTCCATCTTGGATTGTACATCAGTGAATGCACAAAGACAGGGGCACAGGAAAGCTAGAGTGGGCCCTGGGACAAAAAGTGAAGATGGACCCCAACTCCTACCTCCTGTCATCTGCTTCAGAGAGCCATGTTCTGGATGGGGTCACCCTTTGCATGAGAAAACAAGTATGTAGCTTGGGAGTGCTCCTGGATCCAACACAGTCTCTAGTTTCTCAGGTTGAAGCAGTGGCCAGGAGCACTTTCCACCATGAAGCTCAAGGCTTAGGGTTGCCCAGCTGGGTTGCCCAATGGTCTCACATCTGGCACTGGATATAGCTAGCTTTCTACTAGGGATGTGCAAACAGGTTTGAGGTCAAACATGTTTGATGGTTCGGGATCGAACTGAACCACCCCCTGTTCGGTCTGACCCCAGACCAACCCTGCCAGCCTTTTCGAGGGCTTCGCAATATTTTTTAATTTAATTTTTAAAAAGAAAGAAAATTTACCCCCTCTCCCATGGGGTTCTCAGAGGCAGCGAGTGTGTGTGTGTGTGTGTGTGTGTGTGTGTGTGTGTGTGTGTGTGTCCGCGGAGGTTCCCCCTCCCCCTGCCAGCCTCCCATCCATCCAAAACCGGCCCATTTGGCCATCCTTCAGCCCTACGCAATGGGCCTCTGCATGGCCTGGCATTTCCGAATGGGCGGGTTTTGGATGGATGGGAGGCCAGCAAGGGGAGAGGGAATCTCTGCAGACACCCCCGCCACCTCCAAGGATGCCCCCCCACCCGAGGGAATAGGTTTTTTAAAAAACTTTTAGAAGCAAGCTTACGAACCCCCCGCCCCAACTGGCCTGGGGGGTGGGGTTCGAGGGGGTGCCAGACTGAACTGGCCTGGTTAAGGTCCAGTTTGGACTCAAACCGAACTGGACTAGCCGGATCCATGCACCCCCTACTTTCTACACCACATATTTTCAAACTTACCCTGAGACTTCTCAACCTTCCCAAATCCATTTCATTTTGCTTCATTAAATTTACTTCAACAGAAGGAGCTAGCCTGTGCACACAGAAAAGGTTTGCATGTGGACCTCTGCTTTAATAGGAAATGACCCACCCACCCTGCTGTGATGGGCTTCCCATGGGAACGTTGGCTCTCATGCACCCATGGGGCATCCGAACTTTCCCCACCACCCTGCTCCATATCTTAAAAAACTCGTGCAACAGTGACCTGAATGAAAGGGCCATTGCACAAAAGAAAGAGATAACAGACAATAAATAACCCATCTAAGTTTTAGAATAATAACACTAAAACTTCTTATCAATACGCGGTAAATGGTTGTTGTCCAATATTACTCCTTTCAATGAGAGTTTAGCCATTGATTTCAATAGGATGTAGATTATACTCAGTTATTATAATGAAGGATTTATCCATACTGGAAAAGAGCACTGAGTAAAACATTTTCAAAGCCCAGAAACATGACCCATAGCATACTGTCCTCACACATCGGATTTACTCCCTAGGGGGTATTCCCACGATCAGGCAAAATCGGGCTAGGGGAGCCTAGCCCGATTTCGCCTGATCGTGGGAGCCACCGGGCTCGCAGGTGAGCCCGGTGGCTTCCTGGCGGTTAACCCGCCAAACTACCCCTCCCCTTAAACCGGGTTTGCAGAGCAAGTGCTCCGCAAACCCGGTTTTTCTAATCATGAGTAGCCATGGCGCAGCTCCTCACTACTCACTACTCACAAGTAGACCCCTAGCCAAGAGGCTTAAAAGCAGCCTCCTCGCTCGGGGGTCTCTCCAGTATGCCCTGCACGCTCACGCAGGGCATACTGGAGCTACCAGGGGCCGCGCAGCCCCCAAACTCCGCTGCCCCGGCCGGCTCCATGATGGATGGGTGGCACTGGGCACTTCTGGGGAGAAGGAAAGATCGGTGGAAATTGGCCCTTCCATATATGGTGGGCACTGAGGAGTTCAGGAATCTTCCTGAAGATGGGATGCTTCTTCATGGCACATGGGCACATCTTAGTTATCATACTTCTATGACTTCTATACAGATCTAATTTTCTTATTCATACAGTCAGGAATGTATGGGGCAAAACCACACACTATAAGGAACATATGGCAGCCCTGTGCTGCTGCTGTAACATGTAGGAAGAAATCTTTACTCTGATTTCTACATTTTATTCTACATTTTGATGGAAGAGGAGATAACTTGACCCAGAGATGCCATTTTTGGTAGCAGCAGCCCCACCCCCACCCCGCCGGTAATCTATACTTCCATCCCAAGATAGAATGAAAAGAAAAATACTACTGGTTTGTTATTGTTTTCTTTAATTTTTCAGGCAAGAGGTATTTATAATGCCAGAAAAGTTCTTCTGATTTATGTATTTCGCTTTGGATACAAGGTACAGTCCAGACAAAGTGAGGCGCATTTAACTCCCACGGAAATCAAGAGCACCTAGGCACTTAACTAGGCGTGTAAATCACTTTGATTTCAATGGGACACATGCTTTAATATTCCCTGGAATGCACCCGTAGCATCTCATGAACAGAATGTTCCTTGCGTCTCCATTTCATGGAAGGCTCGAAAAGGGAGAGCCTGTCCTGATTTGGCTATGCCAGAGGGAGCCTAATGAAAGTGAACATGTTACTCCTTCCTGGAAAGGAAGACCTTGCCTCCCTCCCAACGTGTAAGGGCACCACCTTTGACCCCCTCCCTCCTTTAATCCTTGTAAGGCAAGAGCAATGATAAGAAGTCATGTGGGTTTTCTCCCCCACCCCCACCCCCCACCCCCGCCACCAGTTTCAACAGCTGCGGAGCCCGCTTTCAGCACAATTCATAAAAAAAAGAAAGAGAGACGTGTCAGATTTTGCCCGTGGCAGAATGGCGTACAATTGCTGGCCCTTCAGGCTAAAACAATAAAATGCAAAGAGGAAAATGTGAGGGTTTTTTTTTTTCCCCTCTTCCCTTTCCCCTCTCTCCCCCCTTTAAACTTCCCACAACAACCTCAGCAAAACCACATGACTCGTCCTGTACTATCTCCCTGGTGTTTTCAGCGCTACTTTGGCAGGAAATCAGAATTACTGTTATATAAATTCCATCTGATGCCAGAGCTACCATCTGTGAGTAAAACTGCTTCACCTACGTCTGCCGGCAAAGGCACTCTCTTAGAGACAAGGGAGGAGGGGGGGAGAGGGGAAAAATTTGATTAATTTGCAGAATGCTTGTGATTTGCTCATATATTATTATAACTGCTCATCACCACATGACAAATTCCCAGCACTCTGCACAGGAACCCGTTCAGTTTCAGCAGTTTCTTTGCTTCGGCACCTGACAGACTGTGGAGCCTCTAATGACTTTCGGATGCTTACAAACAGTAATTCTATCTTCAGGAAAAAAATATATATGGGGGGTGGGTGGGAATCCGTAGGAAGAAAAGAGTCAAGTTAGTCTGTTCCATTTCCTTCTTGTATATCAACGTGATTTAACTCTTGGGGGCAGCGTGGGCTCCAAGATCACAACAATATGCCCGCAGAAAAGACAAAGACTGCCAATCTCAGGAGGGGAAGTGAAATAAATAGTAATACAAAAAAGAAAAACCCATCCGCCTTTAAAGGCTTCCTTTATACCAGTACCTAAATTAAATGATTCCTCAGGAATCCTATCGCAAATATACACCTTCTGCATGATGGCGGAGGGAAGGAGAACTCTCCAAAGCTCCCTGATTTTATTTATTTGCTCCGTTTTGATATTTCCGATAACCTTCTTGCATTTCCAGAGAACACATCTGCTTCTTAACTGCAGATGATTCTCCCCCCCCACCCCGTTCTTTAAAGCTATGATTATGCTTTCTGAACCACTGTCTGTGTGCTTGATTGCCTGTTTTAGATTAGAGATTTTAGCAAGGAAACAAAGACTTCAGAATGCACATCAGTCGTACATATGAGAAACCACAGAAGGAATAAGCCGTAAAACGTGAGGCACCATCTGTCCGCAAACAATAACCTGCATGTTCTGAAGGCTTACAAATTATTTAGTGCACAACCTCGCCGAATTATAGGACTCTTAAATAGAGCAATAGACTGGAAAAGAGAGCGTGTGTGTGTGTGTGTGTGTGTGTGTGTGTGTGCGCGCACACACGCGCGCTTAGAGGTATTTTGCTTTGCTTTGCCCCCACCCCAAACTCAGCCTCCATTGATTGCCAACAGCAGAGGTATTTCCCAATGACTATTGGAGCAGGATGATTTTCATTAACTAGGTTTCCAAAGAATTTTGTGGCACAAATTTGAACAATGGAATATATCTTGTGTCTCCAGCCAGAGCCTGCTTCAGATGCCCTGTTAATCACAAGATGGTCTCAAATATAATAGCTGCTTGGGAGATGGGCTTTGAAGGGCCAAATTCTTCCTCATACGGGAATACACTGTTGATTTCAACTCCTGGGAGGACTTCCAAATGATGATTTGAGGTTACAGGTTTCTTTTCTTTTCTTTTCTTTTTGGTAGGCACTGGGAGCCTACCATATGTAAAATAGTAATCTGAGCCCACTTCATCTAAAAAACAAAGTGATGTTTTTCCTTTTCATTGGAGTTAGGTCATTTGGAACAATTGTCTTTGAAAACTGATTTGATCCAAAGTTGAGTTGGGATTCACAGGAAGCCTGGCAAACTACTAGGACTATGAATACTTGTATACCACTCTTCAATCAAAGTTCGCAAAGTGGTTTACGTAGAAAAACAAAATGGTCCCCTGTCCCCAAAGGGTTCAATCTAAAAGAAACATAAGGCAGATACCAGCAACAGCCACGGGAGGGACACTGTGCTGGGGCTGGATAGGGCCAGTTGCTCTCCCCCTGCTAAATATAAGAGAATCACCACTTTAGAACTTGTCTCTTTGCCTAGTTAGCAGGGCTAGAAAACTGACATCATCCAGATTTGAATGAAAGTCTACCTTGAATTTAAGACCTTTGGCTTCACCATCCCATCCAATTGGCTTCTACTTCAAAACGTTTCTGCAATCAGCAGGATTTTCCGCCTCACAGATAGATGTAAGCATATCTCCGGTGCCATGTTTTTTAATGCCACTGCACAGGTGAGCTATACATTTCAGACTATTTCAGAGCAAAGAGACAGCTTTTAGGAAGTATCTACAGCACCTCTGACAAATCCACGGCTTCAGGAGTTCTCAAACTCAGATCCCCAAAGGTTAGACTACAACTCCCATCAGTTGTTGTTGAGAGCTGTTGAACGAGAACTCCCTTTGGCCATTTTGGCTGGGGGTGATGGGTGTTGTAGTCCACGGACAGCTGCAGACCTAAATTTGTGAATCCCTGCATGATCTAATCATGTCCCAACATTTGTTATGGACAATGTGGAAAATGAAACTGATGAACAAAAACAGGTGACTACGGGAAGTACATTTTACAGATACAGTCAGATTATTACTTTCCATGCAGACCCTGCTTTAAAATTTGCCCCATGATGAACATCAAGCCCAAGCACTATGTAGTCCAGCATCCTATGTGGACAGCAGCTGACTAGATGCCTCTGGAAACCCTGTAATCAGGGCTTCAGGACAATAATCCTACCACAACTAATAGACATCAAAGCTAGTGGCCATCACAACATTTTCTGGCAGCAAATCCCATATATCCATTCTGTGCAGTAAGAACAGGTACTGTCCATCATGAATTCATTGCCAATCCATTCCATTTAGAGGACTCTAATGGCTTTAACTGCCACCTACTGGTCATCTGTAAGCTCTGGTCAAGCAGTAAAGTGAGCATTGATGTGCTCCTATGCTTCCCTGGAGGCCCAAGCAATTGCAGAACCATAGTAATACTCAGCTCACCACATAATAGAAACCTAAAGCCAACCAATTCACCCCACAGTTAGATTCACCACAGGGGTTAGAATAAGCTCTAACACAGAAGCTAGAAGCACGACAAAAGGCCAGTTTGGATACATCCGTTTTGGCCCACCTACCACGCAAGTAGGGATGTGCATAGCCTGACCTGGCTCCCCCTTCTGGTCACTTCTCCTTTCATCCAGTTGTGTAGGGAGGATTGGTTTGGCCAAAGCTGCCTTACACTGAGTCAGACTCTTGGTCCATCTAGCTCAGTCTTGTCTACACTGACTGGCAGCAGCCAGTTTCAGGCAGGAGTCTCCAGGAAACTCCAAAGTTTCAGGCAGGAGTCTTTCCCAGCCATAGCTGGAGATGCCAGGGAGTGAATCTGGGACCTTCTGCACGAAGCACTGAGCTATGGCCCCATTCCCTAAGGGGAATATCTTACAGCGCTCACATGTAGCTCACATTCCCTCTAGATGCAAGCCAAGGTGGACCCTACATAGCAAAGGGGAACAAATCTTGCTGCCTGCCACAAGACCAGCTCTCTTCCCCACACCAGCTCAGACGTATCTTCTGAATCATGGATGACACAGAGAGCAGGTAATGCAAATGCCTGATGGTTCCCGATACTCTGCATCTGGATCCCATGCAAAAGAAGTCTTTTGGTTCACCCTACCTGGGAAACACACAAATGGTTCGTGCTCAGACACTTTTGGCATCTCTCCAGCAAGGAAGATTGCTCTTGTGAAGAAAGAATTGCAGAGGACCAGAAAAGATCATCAGCTAGTTGTACACCACCCAGAGCCTCTCCATAGGGTGGTTTATAAATGTAAATAAATAAATAAACAGATGATGATGATGATGATGATGATGATGATGATGATGATGACACATATCCACATATCTGCCTCTCTCTGCTTCACGGCACTGTAATGCACAAAGCTCCATCTCGTATTCTTTTGTGCTTCCCGGGAGGAGCAGAATTACATTAGTTTCACAGCACATCGTGGAATGCCAATGAAGTACAACCTGTTATTACCTGGACTTCAGTTATCCCAAAACTAAAGATCAGCAGGACCCATTCCCTACTCTGTAGTCTCATGCCAGTGAGAGCATTTCCATGCATATTGCGCTGGCCACCTCTCGGCTGACTGCACAGCTTTGTTAAGGGAACTCTCCGGGTTCCATTGAGGAGAAAACCTGCTGCATCCTGCCACACAGAAATACAGAAGGCATCTCCCTGCAGTGGCATCAATATTCTCAGTGGTAACATCAGCAGCCTGAGGATGTGCATAATTTGGGCCATTACGTCATCTTACAGATGTCTCCGGGAGGGGTAACTCCTTTGAATTAGGTAAGTGCTTATTAGACCTGTTACTGATTCATGTTATTTGAACCCCTACATCATCCAAGACAAATGAATTCATACTGGGCTAAAGCTGAAACAAGACACTTGAGTAGAGAAGATTTAACAGAATGTAAGGTTCTGTAGGTTGGGCCTTCCAGATGCAATCCGCAGTTGTCCGTGGAATCTTGCAGGAACTAGCACTGCCATTATATGCACTCAAAAGTAAAATCTGGAAGCAAATTGGAGGACCCTACTCGGGCAAATTAGAGGATCCTACTCAGGCAAAATATCCCTGGAATTTTAGAGTTTCAGCAAGAAATGTAAACGTTTAAGTTTCAGCAAGACTAGGGGAAAAATCTTAGCGAGAGGAGGCAGCATTTCACATTCAGTGAGTATTGGGGATATGCAGAGCTCCTTCTTAGAAATTTAGCTTCTCTTCCAGAAAGATGTTTGGCTTCCTTTGAAAGTTGTAAAATGTTTCTCCTTGGGAAGAATTCTGAAATCTGCTTCTACTGTTTAAAAAAAAAAAATCAGTGCCAACTCTAGAAATCAATATTTTGGGGGGAATTTGGAGGTCCTTATTTTGAACGGAGGGATTTCACAGGAAGAAAAAAACTGCAAAAATTTCTCAAGGAGGTTCTACAAATTCACAAAACCTCAAAAGAGGCAGGGTGTGAGCACCTAATTCTTTATTTTTTGAGCAATTATTTCCTCTTTTTTTTTAAACAAGTGAATTAATGGCAGCTAAACTTAAAGTAAGCCCACTATAACCACAATAAACTATAATAAAACCACAATTGTAAAACAGAGCAGCAATGCAGCAGTCACAACAGGCACCATCTGCTATATTAAAGCCCAGAGGCAGTAGAGGAACTGGAGTATAACACCAACAACAATGTATATACCGCTTTTCAACAAATGTTTCCAAAGCGGTTTATATAGAGAAATAATAAATAAACAAATAAGCTGGATCACTGCCTCCAAAGGGCTCACAATCTCCAAAGGGCTCACAAAGTCGGGAAGCTTGGGCCAGCCCTAAAAAGCCAACCAGCAAACATAGCTCAGAAGGCAGCAGGATGACAGTAGAGCCTCTGGGCGTGATCTTATGGGTCAGAGAGGACTACATGGGATCAGGCGATCTTTCGGGTATCTTGGCCCTAAGCCATTTAGGGCTTTAAAGGTAATAACCAGCACCTTAAAATGCACCTAGAAATACACTGGTAGCCAGTATAGCTAGTACAGTCATCGTGTGATGTTATCCAGGTGCCTGGCATATGCCCGGACCCTCCCCATTGCTCAAAGCTGCATTCTGCACCAAGTGTGATTCCTGAAGAATCTTCAAGGGCAGCTCCATGCAGACTGCACTGCAGTAGTCTAAACATGAGGTGACAAAGCCATTGGGACTAAAGAGCCATCCTAGTTCACTGCGCTGTCTCAGAAATACCCCATCAGCTTCATTAGTAGAAGTGCTTTCCTCTAAGTACCTGGCTGTGCCAAATTACCAGTCTACTTGGTCAAAGGACTCGCTTGGTAGAGAAGACCACATATAAAGAAGTTGCAGGTAATGGGGCTTTACTGACCAGCGTTTCCTGTAACAGGGATTCCCAGGTGTTGTTGACTCTACAGCTCCCATAATCCCCAGCTGCAGTGGACAAAGACTAATGCATCTGGGGTTTATGGGAGTTGTAGTCAGTCACATCTGGGAATCCTTGTTACAGGGAACAGTGCTGCTGACTTTATTTTAACAGAAGTCTCTCAAGTGATTCTGACGCTGGGGGCTAACTTGGGAAGAGCTGCGCACGCTTGTGCCACACTATTTGTCCTAGTGATAGAGAAACAGGAGCTGGTGTGACCTAAGAAATCCCAGGGTATATGGAAAGGAACTGACAACCCATATGGTTCAGCTGTGCAAAAAGGAATTCTACAAAACCAATTGTGTAGATTACCTCAACAACTCAACACAAACTACTCCAAGCATGCATGGTTGACTTGTCTGGCCACATAATTTGGGATACAACATTGTAGCAAAGTTTCATTCACTTAGATCAGGAGTTCCCCAACCTGTGGTGCTCCAGATGTTGCTGAACTACAACTCCCATCATCCCCAGCTACAATCTACTGTTGCTGGGGATGCTGGGAGTTGTAGTTCAACAACATCTGGAGCACCACAGGTTGGGAACCCCTGGCTTAGATTATTGCAGAACACTGTAGAATGCTGTTGTAGCAACTGGTAAAATCTCTACAGCTGCACACAGTTGCACTGGAAACACAAAGTTCTGCTGATTTGTATGTGTGTGGACATAGTGGGGGCAGCTCTGCCCATGGCCTTTGTCAAAAGTGCCCAAGCCTGCCCTGTCCCTTCCAATCACGTCGCTCAGTTCAGACAATGCACAGAGGTTCAGAAATGATCCACAGACTTGTATGCTGCGTTCTTCTTTCTCTTTCATGGCTTCACTTTTTGTTGCAGTTTAGTGCCAACTTAGAGAACATAGGAAACTGCCATATACTGAGACAGACCATTGGTCTATCTAGCTCAGCATTGTCTTCACAGACTGGCAGCAAATTCTCCAAGGTTGCAGGCAGGAATCTCTCTCAGCCCTATCTTGGAGAAGCCAGGGAAGTTGCTTGGAACCTAGATGCTCTTCCCAGAGCTGTTCCATCCCCTAAGGAGGATATTTTACAGTGCTCACACATCTAGTCTCCCATTCATATGCAACCAGGGTGGACCCTGCTTAGCTAAGGGGACAAGTCATGCTTGCTACCACAATACCAGCTCTCCTCTCATAGTTTGCTGTGATGTCTGAATTGGCAAACAATGGTTAGCACTTGCCCTGCAAACCGGAGTCAGCATCCCACTTCAAATTGTGAATCCTGGTTCTGGTTTGGAGCACAGATGGGCCTTTCCATGTGCTTGCCTCTGGCCCTGTGTGGGTCAGGGGGCAAGAAGTGCTGGGCCCCTGTCACCATGGGCACCACTGCACCATCCATTTTCACCACGGGCAGATGGGTGGAAGGAGATCATACTGCCCACCTCTGGCAGAAAAATGTCATAGACGGCCCCTATCTTGCAGGGGAAGCAAAAACCATTGTTTGCCAATTCTTGCATCACTACAGGGCACACCACGAGGAAGAGTGCAGTAGGGAATTGTCCCCGTATATTTTAAATTTAAAAGAGGGTTTAAAAAAATACGTGCTTGAGAAAATTGATTTTTCCAAAGTACACACAACTTCTGATGCCAAACAGAGGGCGCTCATCACAATCTGCTCAGCCCAACTCTCTTTTCAACAAAATCGACACATCTCCATAGACTTCAGCAGGGGTACATGGTACATCAAAGAGCAACTGTTGAAAAAAGGGAGGAAGGAGTGGCAAGAAACGGGCTTCATTCTTTCACTAAGGATTTGTTTTCTTTTGTAGAATGGAGATTTCCCATAGCTGTATTGCCAATTTCTGGATATTTGTTCTCATGGGAAACGATGGCTGGTTTTTTCATCATAAAAGGTACAATTGGGAACATAAGTATGTCTTTCCTGGATCAGACCAGTGCCCAACTAGTCCAGTAATTTGTATTCAACGACAGCCAACTACATAGACAGAAGAACATAGAAAGCTAACTTATTCCGAATCAGACCACTGGTCCAGGGAGCTCAGTATTGTCTATAGCAGGGGTTCACAACCTGTGGTACTCCACAGGTTGCTGAACTACAACTCCCAGCCACATCAATTGTAGCTGTGGATGATGGGAGTTGGAAGCTTAGCAATATTGCCCATAGTACAGCAAAGAAGGTAAAATATTTCACTGTCTGGAAGTACCCATCTGTCACAAATTGGGCATATAGATGGTGGCCTTCTGCTGTTGTTTCCTCCCAGCATCAGAGGTATACTGCTTCTGAGCATGAAGATTCTGGCAACCCTGCCTCTAGGTATTGGTAAATCCATTTATTTCAGTGGGACTTGCAGTAGCAGTAACTGAGAGCAGTATTTCAACTGAACTACAAGTAGCTACAAACCGCAAAGGCAAAAAATGTCTAGTTTAGGCATTTCAAAACAGATTTGGTTGGGTTTATTTATTGGCCTATTAATGAGGAAAAGACAACGGTGAAGATTAAATTCAGAAATCGGTATAAAGGAGTTGAGATAAACTGCTTTGCTTTACAAAAAATTATCTGTGTGTCCTGCAAAGGTTTTCAGATGCATTCTCTCCAACGCCCCCCCCCACCTTTTTTTACAATAGTTTAATTTGTTTATGAACTAGTGCATTCCTATTTTCCCTGAGATACAGACATTGACAGTAAATAGACCTTTTCTAATTGAACTGATAGGCTGAAAGTGAACATGTCCTTGAATTTACACTGAAAGATAGACAGTGATTATTTATAATAAGGGATGTATCCAACTGCTATTCCATTTGTACAGCAAGGACTTTATCATAAGACCCATGTTTAGGTAAATAGTGCCAAATAAGATAAATTCTGTATTAAAGGACAAATGTTTTTCACAGTGTCAGATGTACAGGGAGACGCGGCGTTGATGGCGTGTCCTGTAAAGTATAATAAGAGGGAAGGTTAAGATAACATTTTCCCCCCTTGCTGCTAATATATCAAAGTTCTCATCCTAACTGTCTTCATCCCTGCTGTATGTCAAGATGCTTTTAATTTATATCTGATTAATTTCATTTGAAATGCATTTGGCCATAGGTCCCTGTTTTTGTAGCTTTATGAGAGAATCTCTGGATTTGCAAAATAGCACAGATGCATGGGCATAAATGGACGTTCTCTGTGTCTCTCCTCGAAGCAGAGTTGAATCCTTTCTTCTAAATCACACACACACACAAACTCTGTCTCCCCGAGCTTCCTTTGCTCCCGATATTAGAGCTCAGCTATCTCCTTGCTGAAGGACCTATTTGTCTACTTTAAGTGAAATCACTCAATTCTCAAAAGTCAGTGGAGGACTTTGGAAGGGGGAGGGCTATGAGAGGCCACTCCAAATAAGTTCCATTAATCAAAAGACACAGTCTAATGTAACTAATATTTTACAATTAGAGAAGACAAGATGGAACTCAAAGCCATCTATCTCTCTTACACCACATGATCATCGATTCATAATCAGAAGACTGAGAGTCACACAAAGATGCATTTACAGAGGCTGGGGAGGGGGGGAGGGAGGGAGGAGGGGGAATTGGTCTGAGCTCGAGATAATGAACACGATGAGAAGGAGCGGTGCTGAAGGCTGGGGAAAGATGACAGAGTGGTTCAATGGTGACGGATGACACGAAGATGAGTACTGATACCTGACAGGCAGCAAATGATGGCTGCGGTCCTTTCCCACCATTATGATACTCAATTATCTTGGTAAGGACTAAGAGAGAGGGAGGTGGGGAGGGACCCAACGTAGCTCAGCCCCTTCGTTTATTTGTCAAGCTTGGCAGGGAGAGGGCTTGATGGTGCCAGGGTCTGCTGGGGGAAAGGCCACCTTTTCACCATCGGAGCTGCCGTCTGCATTGTTGCCACTGACGGGCATGAGGGGAAAGGGGTAAGAGAGAGGGCTTGCCCACGGAACTTTAAAAGGAGATGGATTCTCTCTCTTTCACTGCCACCTTCAGGAGAAAGAAGCAGAAAGAGGAGAGTGAGGGGAGGCAGACACACGAGTACAGGGAGATCTTTTAGCATCTCCCTGGATGTATGAGCTAGCAACCCAGAAATCATATCCGCCAAACTGTTCAAGAGAGAGCTACATGGTTAGGAAAGAAGCTGGGCAGGGATAAGAATTGGGAGTCAGGGACGGAGGAGAGAGAGAGAGGAAGAAGTGAGAGAGCATTTTTAAGGGTTCCTCATTGACTTAGGGAATTATTCATACTAAGGGAGGAAAGTTACCACAAGACAGCTTTGTAGTTGTGGAAGATGCCACAGGCTAACACTGCTCTTGCAAAAGACGGTGCTGTTGTGCTACATTATTTATTTTTAAAGATACAGATGTCTTTGCGAGTAAGTGATGCTGTAATCAGAAGTTTGAAACAATGTTATTGTTATTATTTATTATTCTTTATTTTATTTTATTTTATTTTATTTAAACAGCTTGGAAGAGCTGCCAAAAATTCATTGTGGTCACATCTTGAACAGTTCTAAACTTTGTAGGCATTAAAAAAAAAGTTTTCACTCACAGCTTTTCTAACCCTGAATAGGCAATTATATTTCATTTTGTGCCTTCTGCTTTATAGTAAGGTAACTATAACAACAGTTGGGAAGACAGGCATTCACTTTGCGGCTGTCTGGCCAAAATTAAAAAAACAAACAAACCCCCAAATCCTGCTTTGTAACACTCAGTGCTCAGTGGCGAAGATCCACAGGTCCTATTGTTGGCTTTGCAATAGCAACAAGAAGGATAAGCACAAGCTATTTACAGCTGACAGTGGGAATGACCTGGATGCATTTACTCTCTGGATCATGGCTGACAAAGGTGCTCCAGGGTTCTTGGGTTGGGTTTTTTTTGTCCCTTTCTTCTGAGATGTTACTATTAATCACTTCATATGTATTTATTTAGTTGGAATCCTTATTTCTTCGGCCTTCACAAGGCAGATCTCTATTTTCCCAATTTTGCTAAAAGGGAATTGAGTTGCTCCAGCATTGAAATTATTTACAGGGCAAGAGTAGATACTTAAACACAGGGTGGATTCAGTTGATCCTCTGAAAGTCTGGTTCCCGGGGAGTGTGCATGCTCCCAGTGGGTGTATTGTCTGAACTCGCCAAAGTCCAGTTCTTGAGCCTCCTGCCTGACATCCGTTTGACATTCTCTGCCTGTTTGTGACCTACATTTGAAGTTGGGTGGAGAATATCAGGTGGAAGACTCAGGAACTGGACTTGGGCAAGTTTGGACGACATACCCTCTAGGAACACGTGCTCCCTGGAAATCAGACTTTTGGAGTTCCTAATATGGAAAGCCATATTCACATACAGCTGTACACACATATATGGACAGTGCTGATGTCACTTTCATACATTCAGCCAAACATACAAATGTCCAGTGGCAGGTGGACATGGCAAGACCGGAGGTGGAGTGAGCCGGCACAGTCTCTTCCCCTTCCCACATTCCCTGAATGTGTAGATGACTCATCTGAAGAGAATGAATATCTTCTCGTTCGCTTTCAGTGGAGGAAGGACCCAACAGGATGTTCACACAGATGTATCGGGGCACATACAGGATGTGTATCAAATTATGCATGGAGTAGAGAAAGTGAAAAGGGAGAAATTTTTCTCCCTCTCTCACAACACTCAAACCAGGGGGTCATCCCATGAAACTGAAGGTCGGGAAATTTAGGACTGACAAGAGGAAGTACGTCTTCACACAGCACATAATTAACTTATGGAATTATCTGCCACAAGATGTGGTGATGGCCACTAGTTTGGGTGGCTTTAAAAGGGGCTTAGACAAAGTCATAGAAAACAAGTCTATCCATGGCTACTAGTCTGGTGGCTATAGGCCACCTCCAGTCTCAGAGGCATGATGCCTCTAAATACCAATTGCAGGGGAGCAATGGCAGGAGAGGGGGCATGCAGAGGCTAATTGCACAGGCACGCAGCCTCCAAAATAGCCACCGAGCTGCCGGGTGAAGGCCGAAAACCATCTGAAGAGCCGGCCGAACTGGCTGGAGGAAGCTATAAAGAGAGCTGGCAGGGGGAGAGGGAACCTCCACAGACCCCCTGCCTCCTCCAGGAACTCCCCTGAGGGAGAGTAAGGTAAAAAAAATTTTTTTAAAAAAGAAAGAAAAACCGTTCACGAAACCCCAAATAGTCGGGGGGTGTTCAGTCCAGGGTCAGACCAAACAGGGGGTGGTTAGGTTCAACCCCGGACCGTCAAACCAAGCTGGCTCAACATTTAACCTGTTGAATGTCGAGCCAGTTTGCACACCCCTACTGTCCATTCGGCCCAGTGACTCTTACAAACTGTGAGCACCTGAGTGACATCAGTTAGGAAGAGTCGCTTGTCCAAACAGATAGGCCCCACCCTAGCTTCGGCCGCTGATGGAGGTGGGGAGGACTGCTCAGCTCACCCCCCCCAGCAGCCATCCATCAGCTGTGTGGCAGCTATTTTTAAAAAAATAATAATGGAGGTTTGGCAAAGCAGGAGGTCCCCAAAGTAGGGGGGGGCTTGAAATGGGGGACCCTCACGGCGGGGGGGGGGCTCGCAGCAGGGGTGGTCCAGGCCCCATTATAATAACCCTGCCGCCTATTAAGATCCTCTGGGGTGGTCCAGTTACAGTTGCTGCTTGCCTGTCTGGTGGCGACTCAGGGTCAGGCCTTCTCTGTGGCTGACCCAGGGCTTTGGAATGGGCTACTTGTCAAAATAAGAGCTTCTCCATCTCTGGCTGCTTTTAAAAAGACCCTTAAGACTCACCCATTTCCCCAAGCTTTTAATTAAAATTAATTTCAAATTGTTTGTTTTTATCTTGTGGAATTATGTTAATTGTTTGACTCTGTAAATTGTTATTGTTTTTATGGTTTGTTTTTCTTGTTATATTGTAATCTGGATTGTGTATAATGCCTAGAGATGTATATATCAGGCAGTATAGAAACACGATTAATAAATCCATCGATTAATTAATTAATTAATTAATGTACGGAAACAGACCATTTTGGGACAACTAATAAATGTTGAGGATTGCCAATATCTATTGCGGTGACTGCAGCATGTCAACACAAAAAGAGTTATGCCATCATTGTAAACAGATACACTAAAGCAACTGTTTAGGGTATAAATACATCAGTAATAAAACCCACGTAATATATAATTTAGCATATATAATTTTATAATGGTATGTAAACAAAAATAATTTCCTGGGACAAAAAAAAAAAAACACCCTTGCATAAGGAACCTTTGGGCCTTTTGATGCTATATTTAATAATAGCTCAATTGAAACGCATTGCTACCAGAGTCGTGGCTGTGGATGTATATGGATATTAAACTCAGGGTGTGTGCTGAATACGGGCAGGCACGTAAACAGGGGCTCAATAGTTCAAGAATAGGAAGGGAATCAATAGCTAGTATTAAGCTAAATATATTTGTGATTGGTTGCATCAGTGAATGCTACCTTAAACCTCTGAGTGGTGCTCTGGTCTTAATAGGCACTTAGGGAATATACTGGTTCTAACTGGCAGCATTGATGCAAATGGAACATGAAGAAAGATTATGACATATGTCTAGGAGGCTTTATGGATGTCGTTTGATGGACAAAGAGTATTTCCAGGTGGTTGTTAAAATATACTACTTGATGTACGGTACATTTTATGTAGCTGCTCTTTAAATTAGTGCTTTTGCTCATAGCTCTGCATGGCACATTTTTTATTCATCATTTAACCACTTCGACACACACACATACACACACACACACACACACACACAATTAATATAATTGCTGCATATTTCTCCTGTCCCTACCAGATGGTTACATGTTTTGAGATTTTCAGATAGCACAAAAGGTTTCAAACACAAAAGCTTTCAAACTGTTTGAAAGGGGCCACGAAGTATGGCCCCATCCCCTGGCAAAATTGAGACTCAGTGGTAGAGCATCTGCTTTGCACGCAGAAAGTCCCAGGTTCAATCCCCAGCAGCATCTCCAGGTAGGGCTGGGAAAGACTCCTGCCTCAAATCTTGGAGAGCTGCTGCCAGTCAGCGTAGACAATACTGGGCTAGATGGACCAAGGGTCTGACTCAGTATAAGGCAGCTTCCTAAGTTCCTTGTGAATCATAACTAACCTCTCTTAAAATCAATGGACAAGTTAGTCATGACTACAGTTCCATTTCAAGAGTGCTTTTTCATTCATGACTAACTTGGTCTGGAGGGTGCCCACTGGCTTTAAAGAAGTTCCTGATAGTTGGTAAATGGTCAGCCCACCAGAAAGGAGTGAAAAAGTTCAGCATTATCTCTCTCAACCATGCCAGTTTTCAGATATGGACATGGCTGCCAGAACTAGCAGTTATGCTTCAGATAAAGCCTGAAACAGTCAGTCAGTTTTGCTAAAAGAGGAACACGTTCCCCACACTCCTGGTGCCATATCCAAGATCTCTGTCCCAAGGCCACCTCATCACCGTCATTACATCTTGCTGGAGGCTCTCCTGTCGTCTTCTGGATTAATTTCCTCTGCAATAGCCTGTTCTTCATTATTAGGAGCCAAGGGGATGCTTGTTCTTTAGTTTCAAGGTACACTAGAAAAACACAAGTGCCTTGTACTCTATTACTGACAATCCACAAAGAGATCTCAGCTGCACTATAGGAACCAGAAAGGGGCTGTAGCTCAGATGCCTGCTCAACTCTGGCTCCCCAGCTGTTTTTGGACTGCAACTCCCATAATCCCTGGCTATTGGCCACTGTGGCTGGGGATCATAGGAGTTGTAGTCCAAAAACAGTTGGGGAGGGCAATGTTGAGCAGGCCTGGAGTAGACAATACTGAACTACTGTAGATGATCTAATGCTTCGACTCGGTATAAGACAGCTTCCTATGTTCCTAACTGGAAGGCTGTGCATTGCATAGGGCTTGAATGTACATGTGTGTGCATTAACGCGCATGTACACTAGTTGTATTTTCTTGTTGCATTTTTTGTTGTATTTTCTTCCCACCCATCCCCTTTCCCCATTCAGTTTTAAGTGCTACTTCAGGGGGGTGAACCCAGATAAAACACAACAGCGCTTGCAATGCACCCTAACAAAAGCTGAACAAGGCATCCCTAAAAATCAAAAACAGGGTCTACAAGACAGAGATTTACAGGGGCAAAGGACAGATAATAGAGAGTGTCCCTAATAAACAAAAACAATATGGTTTTATTACATTACAAGATTATTATTTTTATTGTTTTATTATTGTTTACATTTATATCCCGCTCTTCCTCTGAGGAGCTCAGAGCAGTGTACATGGTTATTTTTATCCTCACAACAACCCTGTGAGGTAGGTTAGGTTGAGAGACACATGACTGGCCCTGAGTTATCCAGTGAGTTTCATGGTTGAATGGGGATTTGAACTCGGGTCTTCTCAGCCCTAGTCCAACCCTCTAACAACTACGCAATGCTGGCATACTAGATTGTTTAAACAAGAACAGGATCCCACCTAATTGCCAAGCCCCGCAACAAAAAAGTCCCCCTTAAAAGCCAGTGAACAGGAATTCTAGGGATCTGCATAGCGACATAGGGACTGAGCCATATAACCGTTTACCACATGCTGGCTTATCGCAGAGGGCATTCACACAAGCAGCCCAACCCAGGCTAGGCACCCAAGCCTGGGTTAGGCTGCTCGTATGGAGCGCCACGATTACTCCTGATCCCGGCACTTCTGCCCCTACTAGCCCAACTGTTAACCCCAGCCCTTAACCGGGGTTAGAGGGGGCAAGCGTGCTTGGGCTCGTTTTCCAGGCCTCCAGAGATCCGCGCTGCTGGGCGCAGACCGTGTAGGCGTGTGACAGTGCACTGCTCACCTGGAGGGAAGGTAGGTTCAACCCTGCCTCCCTCCCCCACCCACCGCCCTCCCCTCCCACCCCTGTTCAGGTCATGAGAACAACCTTATAGTGTGCATACAACCGCTTGGTTAGTTGGCTGTCTGTATCATCTTTTCAAGTAGTCACAATACTTGATTAAATCTGTGGCTAATAAGGTGGAAACTCTTTCTTCAATACGTACCTAAAGTTCATTCTCATTTTTGCCAATCCCAATTCACTTCATTCATTAAAATAAACACACACACACACACACAACCTCTACTCTTCCATATATTCAGCTATTCCTCTCCCAATCCTTAGGGGAAGAAAATAAAAATAAAAATCTACAAATAAAACTGTGCAACAAAAAGGATGCAATATTGCTATACTGATGTAAATTGTTTCATTTACATATTTTATAACTAATATAGGATTTGATATTCTGGTAGCTAAATTTGGAATATTTTAGTAGCTAATCTTCCTCTTCCCAATAATAAAATCTCACATATCAGTACTTCTGAACCCACATACTTCTAAACATGTTAGATTTTTCTGTACCACGGAGCAATATGTGCTTCTTTCTACCCTGAGTTTCATATTCCATTTGGAGTAATGGTTGCTTTACTGTAATGCCAGTGATACAGATGTTTTGTTAAATGTTTAGCGAAGTTGTCAGAACAATTATAATCTTGGATAGTCCTGGTTTTCTTATGGGAAAAGGCATTTTAAATTGTGTGGCCCCATAATTATTTAAAATATAAGTAATTCTACAAGATGAATTGTCTAGCAATACAATGATAACAATCAAAGCCACCTGAGCTGTTCATCTGAGGATTGTTCAAAACGCACCTGAGAAATATTTGTAGTTTTATAGACATTTGTTTGATTTCACATGAAAATTCTCAGATGGGAGAAAGACTGAGATATTGGCTTAGAATTTCACTTTGTGCGAAATTTCAGTGTCAATCCTGAGGTTATGCAGAAAGCCTCTGGGAAATCTTGCTTGGAGAAACTCATTTGACTTCCCTTGAACATGCTTAAAAGTTTCTCCTTGGGAAAAATCCTGAAATTCATTTCATTGTCAACCTTAATCTGACACAGTTATATGCCTTATTTGCTGCTAGATCTAGAAACCAGTTATGGTAGAATTCTTGGCATTATTCTTATTTTGCTCAGCTTAAGCAGCTGTGAAGTGAGATGTGCTACATAAAATACACAACCAAGAAAAGCAGGGAAATACGTCCTCCACAAGATCACATTGTTTTTCTTGTTTATTCTTTCTTTTCAGAGCTCCCTTAATATTTCCACTTACTCTAATGGAGGAGTTTTAAAAAATTACAACTGCTTTGTGCAGAGCTAATGTGTGACACAACCTGGATCAATTAATTTTCCACACAGGAAGTTCTCATAAAGTATTAATTTCTCTATCCTGGAGAGCAGGCACCCTGGAAAAAGAAACGGTGACACCACACAACCTGGCAAAATGGATTCTGAACTTCTGCAGACTACAGACACACCAAGTCCAGAATCTGTTGAATATTCAGCTGAACTAAAGTAGTGGAAATGAAAGCAGCGGTCATTCAAAATTTAAGTAATAAAGATCTGTTACAATTTTGTGTGCTGTTTTTCACACTGGATTTATTATAAGGCATCCAGTTACCTGATAGATGGTCTTCAAATACTGAGGTTTAACATGCTGTAAGAGTTCCAAAAGCTAACACCAAACCAATCGTGGATCCATGCCAAAATTACCCAGTCTAATGATTTATTAGCTATCTTATTTGTAAGCTGGTTGTAAATAACTATTAATACTTGAAAGTAATACTACTATTTAACATTGAGTTATCCCCAGCAGTGCACTAAGGCGCTACTAATAATTTTAATACAAATTAGGTAGGAATGATCTTCAAAATAAAACCATAATAAAATGCACTGTTACAGATAGACCTCTAACTACATAATAAGGGAAGAATTCAAAATAATTATTTGGCCAAATATTAAACCTAAAAATCTATCAAATGTCTTATTAAAATGCAGATTACTTTGAGCTTATTGCCCATTCAGATACAGTACCATTTGACAAACAAAAAAAGGTCCCCTTCTTCATAATTTGATCTTAAACTGAGACCATTGTTCAAAGGCTAAAACTCATAATCCGCCTAACGCTGAACCCCTAACTAATGATATGCCTTCAAATTTCTGCAAATGAGTTTGAACATTAAAATAACAAACGGGGAAAAAGGAAAGAAACCGAAGGGCTTTAAAAGTGGTCTTCGGCGCCACCTAGAGGATTTACAGACACATGGCACCTTTTGCCACATGGAGGAAAATTAAATACAGCTGAATAATTGAACAAGAGGGCAAGTTCAAACAAGGGTCACCATCTGCTTGACTAGAACTCTTGGCAGATTTCAGCTAAGCCTCACGCGCATCATAAACATGCTTGCAGATATCATATCACACAAGGCCCTAAAAATAAAAGAAAATCATTCCTACAACATCCTTGAGCTAATTACATGTATTCTGTCATGTCGTCATGGATACAAAAAAAAAATTGAAGGTCAAAAAGATTCCTGAGCTATTAAGCATCCTACCAGCAGAAAACAAAGACACGCTCTGTCTCCAAAGCCCAGAGAGTTGACACAAAACTCTGTTGCAGGGGTGTGTGCACATCTGATGCAAACTATCAAGTTGACAAATAAAGATGCACACTGAAGAATTGTAGAACTCACTGGCACACCCACGCATCGGAATCAAGAGTGCCATATTTCTTGCATATAGCCCATGGGTTAGTCATTCATTGATTCATTCATTCATTCATTCTCTCTCTCTCTCGGCAAACAGAAGTGGGACGTGTGGGAGACTTAAAGGAGTGTGGACTTTCTAGCAATACATTAACACAGACCACCCCATTTATCTCCCCACCACCCCATTTCTCTCCCCGCCGCCCTTGCCACTCCATTTCTTCCCCACATCCCCCGCTGCCCCATTTCTTTCCGCCATCACTGCCACTGCCTCCGTTTCTCTCCCTTCCACCCCATCACTGGGCCGGCATGGCTCCTCCTTGCCACCACCTTGTCCCTCCCTCCGGGCATGCAGGTATGTGATGGTCACACTTCAAACCACACACACACCCATCCTTGTAGCCAGTGCTGGGAAGGAAATCCTGGTACCCCATTGCTCCATTTCCCTATGTGCCTGCCCTGGATCTCTGCACCAGGAGATGGTCCAGGGAGCAGCTGCGTTAGGCGGGTTCCAGTTGACTTTTAACAATGATGCTTATGGACTGCAGGCTCTAGACAGGTGTTGGCTCTTCCCATGGGTGGGGTCTGTGTGCAAAAACACGGTAATCAACCAAGGAAAAGTTTACAAGTTTGGGAGGGTGGAAACCTAAGACTCTTAATACTTCTTTAATATAGCACTGCAAAGTGTTCAAAATGTTAAATGTAATCTTTAGAACAGTCCTGTAAAGTAGGCTAGTATTAATTTAACAACTCAAATTTCTCTCATAGTATTAATTTAACAACTCATAACCCCTGCTAAATTGGCAAAGAGGCACCTTTTAATGTGGTGATTCTATTTATTTAGCAGGAGGAGTGTAACTGGCCCTTGTATCCACCCCCAGTACAGTACCTCCAGTGACTGCTGCTGGTGTCTATCTTATGTTTCTTTTTAGAATGTGAGCCCTTTGGGGACAGGGATCCATCTTATTTATTTATTATTTCTCTGTGTAAACCACCCTGAGCCATTTTTGGAAGGGCGGTATAGAAATCAGATAGATAGATAGATAGATAGATAGATAGATAGATAGATAGATAGATAGATAGATAAAATAATATTTCAAATGGGGGAGGGGAAATGGAAAAAAGTCCCACTCCAAGTTCTCCTGGATTTTATAATGTACACAGATGGTAATGCTGCCATAGGAAGAGTCTGTACTTACCCCAAGGAAACCCCGGTTTAAATCCCCACTAAGCTCATTTGGTGACTTTGGGCCAGTTTCTGTCTTTCAGCCTAATCTACCTCACAGGTTGGTGTGAAGGTCAAAGGAAGGGTGGGGAGGGACCACGTACATCAGTCTGGGTCCTTGATGGAAGAAGGGTGGGATCAAAATGTAAAAATAAATATATAACTTGATCAGAGCATTTTCAAATTACTTAAATGGGGGTATGGGCTTGTTCAAGGAGACCTGATGACCAAGATACACGGGCCTGAAGCTATTTAGGCTTCACCTTCAATCATACCCAGAAATGAATAGAAAGTCAGCACAGTGGCCACAGGAAAAATCTTACATTCTCCTTCAACCCCAAACCTGATAAGAACCTAGCTGACTTTATTCACTCATGCTCTTGGATCACTAAATATATATGGTTATACAAATATGAACAAGACAAATATTTCTATACAGCTTTTCAACCAAAGTTCCCCAAGCACATACAGAAATTAATTAATTAATTAAATGGCTCAGTGTCCCCAAAGGGCTTGCAGTCTAAAAAAGAAACAGAAGAAAGACACCAGCAATAGCCACTGGAGGGATGCTGTGCTGGGGATGGATAGGGCCAGTTGCTCTCCCGATGCTAAACAAAGAGAATCAC
Source organism: Hemicordylus capensis (assembly GCF_027244095.1). NCBI lineage: Eukaryota > Metazoa > Chordata > Lepidosauria > Squamata > Cordylidae > Hemicordylus > Hemicordylus capensis. Next base: position 19,812,599 of record NC_069665.1, read on the forward strand.
CATTTTTAAAAGGTGCCTCTTTGCTCAGTTAGCAGGGGCTTGTGGTAATAGCACAACAGAATGGTTAGGGGATATTTCAGATCCCTTCTAGCCATAGAATTCTATGATTCTACAGATATAATTCCAGAGTTGACATAATGCTGGGTCAGAAAACATGTCCCTGAACTTTTGGCAAAGTTCTGGCCTCTCGCTGGGGGTGGGGGAGTGTGATGATTTCATGGGAGGGGTCTACAAACATATCCAAAACATTTATGTATTGGGGAAGTGATTTTCTGGTGGCGACATGTCAACATGTTTCTGTCTTTTTAAACTGAAAAATATAGCTATCTATATGGACAGTGGCCGTATTAGTGCTTCAAGTGCTGCTTCCCTTCCTGGTCCTTGCTGGCTGCCATTTTATTTCCCAGAATGCTCTGGGGATGTGTCATTCACCAGAAAGAGGAGCAACATTTAGAGTGCTGCTGCTGCCATTGTCCGTAAAGACATTGGCATTTTTTTTCAGTGAAGACAACAGAAAAATGCTGCCCCACTATCCTTAGAACGCCACTCCCCCAACCCTGAAACTGTTCTATCACTTTTGTGGGCCTTTCTCCCATGAAAGTTGCAAACGTCCTCCTCCATTTTCTCAATCAATCAATCAATCAATCAAACGCAGGGAAAATAGAAGGGACATTTCAGCCCCGCACTACTTATCACCTCTATGTAAACACACTGTCATTAATGTGTGCATGTCAGAACAAATGGATTGTACCAGTTTAGAGGTTAGCTGATCCACAACTAGCCCTGTATAGTCCTAAGATTGACAACTTATTTTCTGCCTGGTATCTCCAGCTGAAACAGGGGACTCAAACTACACACACACACACCCAGCTGTCGTTGACCTACAACTTCCATCATCCTCAGTCACAGTGGCCAGTAGCCAGGAATGATGGGAGTTGTAGGCCAACATTTGCAGGAGGGCTGCAGTTTGGGACCTTGAGCTAAATCATCTCAAGTAGCAGAACTGGGAAAGACTTCCACCAGATACCCCAGAGAGTCATTGCTGCACAGACTTGGCAATCATCTGAACTAGATGAACATATCTGACCAAGTGATCATCTTCTCGTGAATCCTTAACACAGGGCGTGTGAGACCACATCTCCTGGCTCTTCTCTCCTGATGTTGGTGCGCCCCAACGACATTCAGTTTTCATGAAAAGAGGCCTTATCCATGTACCCCATATGAGTGGGAACCCCAAACAATCTAGCTTCTGTTCATATGAAGTAGGTACATAGGGACCAATTCTCATGAAAGCCAAATGTGTGCCTGCAGGGAACATATCCAACAGGCACGTTGGCATCAACACTGGAAGGGGAAAGAGGTCTAGAATAAGGCAGCTTCTTAAATCTGTAATATGCTGTGCCAAATTAACCTATCTTCTATGGTATAGGTCTTGCATTTTTCAGTATAGACCAAGCTCTACAACCCTCCTCGCACTCATGACTCCCAATGAATAATGGGAAATTATTTCATCTTTATGGAAGATCAAAGAAAAACCTCCAGTGGTCCATCTTTACAACATTCACACAAGCGGACCCATTTGTGGAAGCAGTTAGAAGCTCAAAGGATTCATCTAAGATGGGGTGCGCAACTTCAGGCCTCCAGCAGTTGTCAGACTACAGCACCCATCATCCCCATCCACCATGGCCAATAGTCAGGGATGATGGGAGTTGTTGTCCAACAACAGCCAGAGGGTCAAAGTTGTGCTCTAAGACATGTCCTTGCTATTTATCAGTAAAATTCTAATTTCTGTGTGCAGCTGGAAACTCATCAGAAAAATTCCAACTCTGCCAATTCTCCCTTGCTGCCTCCGCCATGTGAAATGTCCTCCCTGAACATGTACGTGATGCCTCCCCTTTCTTTCTTCCTTCACATAACCCTTCTAAACCCAGCTCTCACAGGAACATAGGAAGCTGCCATATACTGAGTCAGACCTTTGGTCTTCTCCAAGGTTGCAAGCAGGAATCTCTCTCAGCCCTATCTTCGAGAACCCAGGGAGGGAATTTGAAACCATCTGCTCTTCCCAGAGTGGCGGCTCCATCCCCTGAGGGGAATATCTTTCAGTGCTCACACTTCTAGTCTCCCTTGCATATGCAACCAGGGTGGACCTTGCTTAGCTAAGGGGACAAGTCATGCTTGCTACCACAAGACCAGGTCTCCTCTCCCCCCACTGAACTTTGTCTCATCCTCTTAATCCTCATTCCCACATTTTGGGCACTTCACATCATCCTTTTCTTCCCAACCTCATTTTTCCTTCCCCTATCTCTTTGTTTTCTTTACTTCCCATTTTGGATTGTAAGCACCTTTGGGGCAGAGGCCTGTCTATGTGGACTGGGTAACTTCATAAAGTACCATCACTGATGGTGTGTATACATCAATCATCATCATCATCATCATCATCATCATCATCATCATCATGAATTTAAAAATTGGAAATCTGTCTATTTGGGTATATCAGAATGCATGTTTGCATTTGAGAATATAGGAATTGCCATTTTGCATTGCCATTTTGGTTTTTCCGTTTCCACAATAAGATTCAAGCATGTTTTTATTAAGGTATACCGGAGCAGGCACTGATCAGCCCTGATTTACAGCTGCTCTGCAGGACACTGCACCACAAGGACAACAACTAAAATATGTGTATTTGAAGGTGGCCACAATATGCAATCTAAAGTTTTATTAAAAAGGAATATGCTGCATTTTTCTAGCCCCTGCAACTTTGGCAGGATGTCAGTGAACATTTGTAAACACGACAAGGTAATAACGGCATCTCACAAGAGAGCTGGTCACTTCCTTAGGGAAATCCATCATTCCTGTCCACAAATATAGTATCCCCAGGACTATATAGATGCAAGTTCAAGGCATAATATTTATTGACCCCATCAGCTGCATCTAATTCTAGCATTAGTACACATAACCCGGTGGCCTTTTCTGTATCACAGGGAAAAAACCTGGTAACATGTGCAATCCCATATTAATGCTCAGTCAATGGCGCTCTGGATATACTTTTTTTGCAGGGGCTGGCAGGAGCTTAGATACCTTGCCCTCTAATTTGTGCTATATTGTTATACAAAAGACTCGCTCCAACTCCAACTGCCTGTGCAATATTTTTGTTTCATGGTATTTATTTATTGCATTTATATCCTGCCTGTTGGGCCCGAGGGACTCGAAAGGCAGCTTACAATCACAGCAGAGCAAAGAAAGGCATACATTCCAAAAAAAATGTGATAGGAAACGAAGTTGGCACTGAGATTTCGGAAAAAGTGACATTGGGAGAGAATTCCAAGGTTCATCTCAAGGTGAAACAGCTGAGAATTTTCAAGGGAAGCCAAATGAGTTTTGATAAGCCAAGTGAACATTTTCAGGAGGTTTCTGCACATCTAAGGTAGAACTTGGATGCAACACACATTCACATTCCAAAGCCCTACTCACACTATGAATCCATGTGCGTACGTGTTCTCCATGTACTATGGGATTGGGCCATAGCTATGGAGAATCTGTTTTGCATGCAGAAGGTCCCAGGTTCAATTCCTGGCAGCATCTCCAGGAAGGACTGGGGAAGACTCCTGCCTGAAACCTTGGAAGGCTGCTGCCAGTCTGTGTAAACAAAGCTGAGCTAGACGGACCAATGGTCTGATACAGTATAAAACTGTCTCCTATGTTCCTATGTGCTACCAGCACTACTACTACTAAAGTAAAGTGTGTCATCCAGTCGATTTCGACTCCTGGTGGCCACAGAGTCCTGTGGTTGTCTTTGGTAGAATACAGGAGGGGTTTACCATTGCTTCCTCCCGCACAGTATGAGGTGATGCCTTTCAGCATCTTCCTATATCGCTCCTGGCTGATATAGTGGGGATTCAAACCGGCAACCTTCTGCTTGTTAGTCAAGCATTTCCTCACAAGGTATGTAATTCAGCTGAACAGTGCCCATGTGAGCCAGCGTGGTGTAGTGGTTAAAGTGTAGGGCTGAGGTGACCAGAGTTCAAATCCCCGTTCAGCCATGAAACTCACTGGGTGACTTTGGCCACTCACTTCTCTCTCGGCCTAACCTACCTCACAGGGTTGTTGTGACAATACACATGAGCATGTATGCCGCTCTGGGCTCCTTGGAGGAAATGTGGGCTAGGAATGTGAAAACAAATAAATTTCACTCTGCCAGTGCTATTTGTACCCTGAAATTTCACAGGGTCCAGATCGTGCATACAGCTTGTACATGCACATAGGTTCTGTGAAGGGGCTCACCTGAACATGTACATGTCAGGAGAAGGGATAGCAGGTTTGATCTCAATCTCCCTTGCACACATTCACTGAATATGCATTTGTCATTTGAAGAGAGCTCAGAATTTGTTTTCTGAACAAAGGATCAAGCAGGGGCATAGCAAGGTTGGAGTGGGCCCAGAGACAAGATTTTAAAATGCCCCCCCCCCCCGAAACTCAGCTCATGAAGTAAAGAAATAATCTCCCATGTGCCACAATAAAACATCATCCTAAATTATTTTGTAAAGGTTTTGTAAATTGTGGACGATGCAAGTCATTTAATGGTCCTAGAGAAAGACATGCTGTTCTGGTAGCTCCGGGTCTTAACACTCACATCAGTTTCGGAGGATGAATACAACTGAAGGAAGTCTGGGCGGGTGCACAGCTGGGGGAGTCAGTCATGTGACTTGCCTCTGGGGGGGCCCCCAAGGCAGTGGGCCCCCAGACAACTGTCTCCCCTTGCCCTATTGTAGCTACGCCCCTGGGATCAAGCTATTTTCATAACACTTTAAAACCCATAGGTTACAAATCTCCTGGAAGCGGAGTTAAAAACAAAGGTAATTGATAAAACACCAAGAACCTAGCACTATACAATTAAGAAGAAATGGCTAAAGCCTGATACAGAATAGAGTGGGGAGAGAGTGTTCCAGATTCAAAACATGGGGGCCATTCACATGATCTGCCGGGCAAGCGGAGGGAAGGCTTTCCAAACCTTGCTTTCCCCCCAGATGACTATTGTCTGGCTGGTGGGAGCATGGAGTGCGCTCTCACATGATCCCTGCTGCTGCTCCTTGTATCGTGGAGCAGTGTGGATCGCTCTGGGGCTGGGACTTGTTGTCCGGGCCTCCGGGTATCCCACAGTGTACCATACGCCGAGTGCAGTAGACTGGGGGATTTCCCCTAGTTGATGGGTGATCTAGGCATCCGTCCCTGTGTCAGCAAGAGCTGCAAGCAGCTCACACTGACACACAATCCTGGCAGCCAGCTTAAGGGCACATTCACACCCTTAACTGCAGCTAAGATCCGGGCTTCGGCGAAGGGTTTGGCGCAGAGGCACTGACAGGATCCCCACGGATCCTGGCAGTTCTCACGGGCAGCCAAGCCCAGGCTTGACTGCCTTGGCCTCGGCTTCACTGCTCGTGAAAACAGCCTCATGGTCTCAGCGAGCCTCCTCAAAGCCAAGATTGAGCAGGCCTGGCAAACATCCCTGGAAGAGAAGAAGACTGCAAAAACAGGAAACAATGCAAAAACAGCCCCTGGAACACAGGAAGCTGCCTTATGCCGAGTCAGACCATTGGTCCATCTAGCTCAGTACTGTGTCTACTGAGTGGCAGTCTATGGTTAAGGGCAGCAGTCTCTCCCAGCCCGACCTGGAGATGCCAAGGAGTAAACCTTGGGCCTTGTGCATGAAGACACTCTCAGACAGTGTCTAAAACGGAGAGACCCGTCTTGGCCCTGACACTCATCCCTGCAGTCTGCCACTCAAGATTACAGTGACGCTCATCTGAAGAGGCAATGCCATATCCATGATCAGGAGGCTAGGGCACCCCTCGGTCACAGAAACCCCCACCATCACAGATAAGGTGTTCACTTCTTCAGATGGGTGCCATTGTGATCTTAAGTGGCACGCTGCAGGGGTGAGTGACGGTGGTGAGACAAGATACTTAGCCTCATTTTAGATGCTGTACCCAAGCATCTATTGTAATGCCTGAATAGGGCTTTTAGATCATAGCATTCCTGATCTAGCTATGTGCAGGATTATTTGCTTGGCATGGCGAGTATTCAGATAATAAGACACCCCACCAGCTGTCTGATGTGTTAGATCAGGGCTGCTCAACTTTGGCCCTTCTGCAGATGTTGGCCTACAACTCTCATAATCCCTGGCTATTGGCCACTGTGGCTGGGGATTATTGTAGTCCAAAAACAGCTGGGGGGGGGGGCTAAATTGAGCAGGCCTGTGCTAGAGCCTAGGAAGCCCTGTAGTATGTGATATTTCTGAATTTGTAGTTTCACTTCCTGTAATCCTTAAAGCAATTCATTTTATAAGGGCCTTAACCCAGTTCTGAAATTGCTTCCACAATACCATCAAATGCATTTCAGCTTTATCTTTTTATCAAAATGTTGCAGCTCTTGGAAAACACGTTATCATCATCATCATCAGTTGTAGTAGTAGCAGCAGCAGCAGCAACAACAACAGTAGTAACAACAACAGTAGTAGATGTTTGAGTGGTAGTGAGAGTAGCAGAAATGATAGTATATATGGCCAGGGGCTATTTCACTCTTCTGTTTCATTATCATGTTATTTTACTATAGTTTATTGCTTCTACCAAATGTTTCATTTTATGAAGAGTAATCCCTGTGCATATCACAACAGTAAAGTAACTAAGAAAACATTAACATGTATATGGGTGAAAACTTCTGTAGACATATTGCAGCTAAGTCCCACTTAAAAAAAAAACTTTCTTTGCAATAAAGTCTCCAAAAATATTAAAAATCATATTTAAAGCATTCTCATAAAATGTGTATAAAGAAAAGACAAGTTTAATTCTCAAAGGCTCCATTATCAGAGGAAAAATTAATATTTGTACTGTTTCTAAATTGGAATAAAATTGCAAAGATGCAAACACCTTCCTATATCATAATCTATAAACCAGTCACAAATGTTAAATCAGCTGTAAAAATGATTTAAAATCTACATGAATAATTTTATTAAACTGATTTAAAACCACATTTTGTGCTACCTTCATTTATTAACAGTATCGCAGACAACAATGCATTTTAAAAGAAATTTGCATGAATACAGCTACAGATAAAAATCTAGCAGTTATCTTTGGGGTAAACGTGCGTAGGTATATAAGAAAATAATCATATGGTAGGAAAAAGTAGTCAACCTGGAGACCAAATCCTGGTAACTATAGAGAAAGAAGTGATCCAAATCCTATCAAAGCCTATGAAATCATGAATCAGGTGCAGAGAATGGATAACAAGATTTTTCTTTCTTCTTCTTAATACTAGAACTTGAGAGGGAGAGGTTGCCCAATCAAACTGTTTGGAGGTATCTTCAGGACAGATAGAAGGTGGTACTTCTTCACATCTATTATATTAATTCTCGTAGACGTGCCTCTGTGGCAATGCGTCCCAGCAACCAGCAGATTGGCTGGGCAGTAGAGACGCCGGCAGGGGCGTAGAAAGGTTGGAGTGGGCCCAGAGACAAGATTTTAAAATGGGCCCCCACTCACTGAAGCTCAGCTCATGAAGTAAAGAAATCTTAAATGAGGCTGAATAGTGGTAACAAAAAGCATAGTAAAATGTATATATATAACTTATGTGCCACAATAGAACATCATCCTAAATTATTTTTTTAAAGGTTTTGTAAGTTGTGGACGATGCAAGTCATCTAATGGTACTAGAGAAAGACATTCTGGTAGCTCCAGGTCTTAACACACACATCAGTTTTGGAGGATGAATATGGGCGGGTGCACAGCTGGGGGTCGTCACTCATGTGACTTGCCTCTGGGGGCCCCCCCAAGGCAGTGGGCCCCCAGACAACTGTCTCCCCTGGCCCTCTTATAGTTATGGCCCTGGGCGCTGGATTGGCTGGGCAGCGGTTGGCCACATAGGGAAGTGGCCACTTGGGGAGGAAAGGAAAGGAAGGAAACCGGGCCAGTGGAGAGGAGAACTGAACGGACTGGGGCAGAAGGGAGTGGGGAAGCTGAGGGGAGAGAAAGTGGTGGAGCCTGGCTAGGCAGAGGCAAACGGCTGGCTGCTTCGGAAGATGCTCTCTAGAGGGAGGGCCGTGCAGGAAGGAGCCGGCTGAACACTTGGCCGCCCGACACCAGGGACTGGAGGAAGGAGGCGGCGGCAACGGCCAGCAGGGAAAACACAAGCAGGCTAAAATGCGGAGGCGTAGGTGGGGGGAGTACGAATGAGAAAGAGAAAAAGAGAGAGAAAGAGGGGGAAATGGAGGAGGGAGCAAGCTGGGGCAGAAGGCTTGCGGGGGGACTGGGGCAGAAGGCTTGGGGGGAGTACGGACCTGGGGCTGAAGGCTGGGGGGGAGAGGAGTAGGGCAGAAGGTGGGGGGAGTGTGCTGCCGCACAGATGCTCTGTGCGGGATCAGCTAGTATTTGTTAATTTACTCACATACTTATTTTACTTACATTTGTATGCCACCTTTCATCCTGGGAACCCAGGGCAGTGAGCAACAAATTAAAAACAGCCAAAAAATTAGAAAATAAATAGTCATATTAAAAATACAGTAAAAATCAACAAAGTTCAATAAACTATCAAGGAAATAGAGGAGAGCTACTCATTAACCAAAGGCCTGAATAAAGAGGGCAGTCTTCAGTTTCCTATGAAAGTTTTAGATTGAGGGAACCATGTGGATCTCACCTGAAAGTGAGTTCCATAGCTTGGGGGCAACCACTGAGAAGGCCCTGTTCTGTGAGCTCAACAAATTAGCTTCATCAGGCATCGGAATGCAGTAGTGTCCTTCTGGCTGACCTAGTCTGGTGAGTAGATTCCAATGGGAGCAGGCAGTTCTTAAAGTATCTGGGGCCCATCATTCCACAGAATTGGCTTGTGGAATTCATTGCCACAAGATGTAGTAATGGCAATAAGCTCAGAGTACATTTATAGGTTTTCCACAGAATGGAGACTGACATTAATAGGAACATCAATAAAAGTCTTGCTGAATCAGGCCAAGCCCATCTGATCCAGCATCCTGCTTCATGCAGAGGCCAACCAGGGAAGCCAACAAGTGGGTAAAAGAGGGCAACCTCCCCTTCCCACTGATGTTCTCTAGAACCTGATGTTCAGCGGCTTGCCACCTCTGATCCTGATGGAAATATACAGCTATCAAGTCTAGATAAGAACATAAAACTTCATCGTTCCAGTGATGAGTTCCCCACCAACCAGGTATTTCATGAAATAAATCTGATGCTGTTAGGTGGATCATTGTACATTGAGTTTCCCTAACTCTGCCAGCAGCTCCCACTGGCATCCCTCACAGATGGGCAACCTCACGGTGTGACAATTTAAGCACACATGGTAAGTTTTGCTTGGCAAAGGGTCCCCATGAACCAGTGACAGTACGGAGGGAACTTGGCCTTGGTCAGTGTCCAAGATTGCTCTATTTAGAAAAGTATGAGGTCATTCACACAATCAAAAACTGTGTTATACCCGGGTTTGGGAGCTATTTGTGCTCCCAGTTTTTGGATGTGTGGAAGCAAGCAAGGTAGGAGGCAAACCTGGGTAGCTTTTCCTCCTACCTTGCTTCCACACAGTCACTTCTACCCAGATTTTCCTCCTACCTTGCTTCCACACAACCGAAAATTGGGAGCACACACTCCTCCCAAATCCAGGTAGAACACGGATTTTGATTGTGTGAATAACCTCGATGTCTGTGTGGAAAATATGGCTGAGGCTGATTTGGTGCCAAGCTCTTCAATTTTTGCCTGCATACCTCAAGTGAACTGTCCATGGCTTGAAGCCCTACTGTGTACAGATGACTGGAGTGGAAAGGACATGCCACATCGTAGAGATCTTAAATTAGAAGATTATACTTTGCTTCCTGATCAGCCTACCTCCAGATGACACAGCTACCATGGAGATGACAATGCCACCAGCAGGGTTTAGCCAGATAAATATTCACTTCCTCTTTATCTTTGTATGTGCGTGCATGAGACAAAAACAGATACTGCTCCTCCAACACCCTGACCTTTAGCATCATTTCCCCCAAAAGTTAATTTCTGTGATTAATGCAATATACTAAAACCCATAAATCTGATCATCTGAAGGATTCAAATTAGGAATTATTGACAGTTGATAGAACAGAAGTGCAGGCAGGAGGCAGATTTTCTCATCTGTCCATCTAAACGTTGGAATATGTATTGATTAGGATATGACAAGTTAGAGAACCTGCTATAAATCTAAACTCTATTAGATTAACACAGCCATTCAATTAACATAAAGATGACAACCTAAGAGAAAAGCTGTGAATGTGGGTCTCCACGCCATTTCAAACATCTATTGACTATGATTTTAGCATGGGCAAGCAAATTGGGCAAGCAATTTTTAAACCACCCCCCCCCACAAAACCCCTTTGATGTCATTCACACAATCAAAAACTGTATTCTAACCAGGTTTGGGAGCTGTCTGTGCTCCTGATTTTTGGTTGTGTGGAAGCAAGGTTAGAGGGGAAACCTGGGTAGAAGTGATTGTATGGAAGGTAAGGAGAAAACCTGAGTAGGTGATTGTGTGGAAGCAAGGTAGAAGGAAAAGCTACCCAGGTTTGCTTCCACACAATCATTTCTTAGAGATTTCTTCCTTGCTTGTGGAAATGTATCACAGCATGTATCAATCTCAGCATGTAACCTACAAATGTATTAGGAATTAGAGATGTGCACAAAACAATTTTTTTGATTCATTTCAAATTGGAATCAAATTCCAAAAATTCATTTTGAATTTGAATCAGATTCAAATCTGGTCTGAAAATCTGATTCAAATTTGAATAGTATTCAAATTGATTTGACCCTGTTTGGGTGTCTTTTTTTTTTTTTTTAACCAAAAGGGAGGCTGAATAGTTTTTTTAAAAGTGCCAAACAGCTCTCGAATCAAATTTGAATCAAATTCTGAAAATTCAGTTTTTTGAATCAGATTGCCCTCTTAAGGCGCTATTTGATTCGGATTTGAATCACATGAATCACCCAGATTTGAATCAAATCGATTTGCACATCCCTATTAGGCATGCCTATTAGAATGGGAGGGGAGCACACATGGACCTCAGCTGCAATGTTATGTTTGCAATGCAATGTTATGGTTCACACCCAACCATAGTGAGTTCATGGCTGAAGAGGGACTTGAACTTATAAGTCACACACTTTGCTACTATTCTACATCCATTTATCACAACAGTGGGCAGACTACTTCTTTCCTTCTCAAAATATAGAACTGGGACCTCGAGTGGGAAAGCAAAGCCTTATGAACTGATGTGGTATCAAAAGAAAGTTTTTATACAACATCCAGTTTCTAGGCTACAAAGGTAACTCTGAAGTACAGTTGGTGGAGCCTCTCATACACCTAGAGAGAACCTGAAACAAGTCACATTAATTAGGAGCAGAAAGGTTCAAAGCCAAGGGGCAAGAGGGGCTTTTTGATAATAGCAGTAATGTTGCCACTTCTGTCTCAAATGCGGTGCCATTTCACAAGTGTCAGAAGGTGGGTGAGAAACACTTTGGACCCGCACAAGCAAAGGTGAATAAAAATCAATTTCAGAGCCTTAGAGTGGGAAATTCTAGCTCTGAAGGTCATTACACATCATCTGATGCTCTCTGCCACTAGAGCTCTTCTCAGTAGTTGATTAAAAAGAACTGAAATGAATATGGAGGGTTTGAAATTAAATGTACTACACCAATACCTTGGAGATTTTAAAGGAGGATCTTCAATCATTCCACCCAAAAATAAACAGTAAGAGTTTTTTGAGAATGTTAGCATACTGGTTATCAAGAATGAGTATATGTAGGCAAATACAAAGAAAATATTCTAGCTAACAGCTGCAAGTTTTCATTGAGCAAGAATCAAAACACTTTTCAGATCATCTCTGAATATGCACAGGAGGAGGAGCAGGGCCAGGGAGACTTCCCTATGCCTGATGTATACGCATTCAGGATGGGTTCAGAAAACCACCAGAAATTAAGTTCACAGGGAATTGAAGATTTGTGGGAGGAGAGCTGGTCTTGTGGTAGCAAGCGTGAATTGTCCCCTTTGCTAAGCAGGGTTCACCCTGGTTTGCATTTGAGTGGGAGACATGTGTGAGCACTGCAAGATATTCCCCTTAGGTGATGGGGCAGCTCGGGGAAGAGCGCCTGCCTGCTTGCTTGCAGAAGGTTTCAAGTTCCCTCCCTGGCAGCATCTCCAAGATACATACATTACATACATTTAGTGTCATCTGAAACATGTGCTTCATATTATTTGTATCATCTTTACTGTGATTTGTACTGTCTTCCTTTTGTGTTGTTGGGTCAATGACTGTAATAAAGTTTCTATCTACATGGGCTCCCAGCTGCTGCCTGTATGCCTCCCAACATTCACTCACCATGCAGAACCAACATCTGAAGTTAGTTGAGAATGTCAGAAGGAAGTAGGAACCCGACAATCTCCACCCAACACATCCAACTTCAGACAACACAAAATGCAGGCAACCTCTGGCTCATGATGGAAATGTGTGATCATGGGGAACCTCCGGTTCCCTCCATACTTACTTCCCGGAGGTCATCTGAACCCCTAGTCAACTGAAGATTAGGACATAATCTATGTGCATACAGCCCTCAATCCCTGTGAGCATAGAGAAATCTTCAGTTGAGTGCTCCAGGAACTTCTGTAGAACAGCTTTGCCTTCTACGCACTTTAAATAACCCAGGAATGAAAGTTTGGAAAGCTCTAGAAGTCATCATTTTTTGCAAATTAACACCATCCAGTTCAAGTTGCATTCCAGAATCTAGAAATTAAAGATTTCAAAAATATACCAAAACTATTTTAAAAAACAAAAGAAAGTGAGCCATAATTAATACCACAGCTAATAATGAAATTATTAATAATGATATTATTATTATTATTTCTTGTTTACATAGTCAGACAGGTGTTATTGACTGGTTTGTTTTATCAAGACATCGAGTCCTTCCCAAGGAGCTGGGATGGCTGAATTTTATTATCAATATTGTTGTTGTTGTGTCTTGTTTGCACAGTCAAACAGGTGTTATTGACTGGTTTGTTGTATCCAAGTCCTTCCCAAGGACCTGGGATGCCAGAATTTTTTGTTATCAATGTTGTTGTTACAGGTAGCACCGCAAAATGTAGGCTGTTCCCAGAAAAGTTGCTTTTTGTAGTTGGCTGATGGTGATTTCTATGGCTCCTATGGTGTTGAGGTGCTCTTCAAGATGTTTTGGAATTCCACCTAGGGCGCCAATTACTACTGGGATTATTTTGGTCTTCTCTCACAGCCTTTCAATTTCGATATGTAGATCTTTGTATTTTGTTATTTTTTTCTGTTTCTTTTTCTTCTATTCTGCTGTCCCCTGGTATTGCTACGTTGATTATTTTGACTTGTTTTTCTTTCTTCTTGACTACAGTTATATCTGGTGTATTGTGTGGCAGAAGTTTGTCTGCTTGTAGTTGAAAGTCCCATAATATTTTTACATCTTCATTTTCTACAACTTTTCCAATTTTGTGGTCCCACCAATTTTTGGCTGCAGGTAGCTTGTATTTTTTGCAGATGAGGATGATGATGATGATAAAATTGCATACCTCACTTCTCCTCAAAGAAACTAGAGTGGCTTACAACTTCAAAGTATTAAAATAACTCCATATCAAAACCGACAAAAAGCAACCAACAGAATAAGAGCAGCAAAATCTGCTACCTGCTGATAATCAGAAAAAGCACCAACATAAGAGCTCCAAAGCATCGATGAGCAAAACTTGAAAAGTTTTGAAAACCTTGTAAAAGAGCAAGTCTTTGTTTGGCACCTAAAAGCCTATTGAGTGAGGGCCCATCTAATATCAATGGGGAAGAGTCTTCCACAGTGTTTGTGCCACCACTGAAAAGACCCTGCTCTTTGCAACAACTGTCTGTACTTCATGTAGCAGAAACGCAGTTCCTCAGGTCAAGAGGCACAAGTGAAGGAGGTGGTGCTTCAGGTCCCCAGGTCCCATGCCATCCAAGGCTTTAAAATTAGACCAGAACTTTGAACTGAGCTCAGAAACAAATGGGCAGGCAGTGCAAATCACACTATGTTGGGGTGATGGGCTCCTAACAGGCAGTCCCAGTCAACAACCAGACTGCCACATTTTGCACAAACTGGTTTCCAAATGCGTTTGAAGGCATTTCGATGTAATCTTTGATTACATTTCTACCAGAAACTTTTTTCCAAGTGGGGGGAAAAAAGACCCAGAGGCTGCTTATCTGCTGATCTCGAAATAAGCTGCGAAACTCAGCACCAAGAGAACACCTTCCTGGTTCTGAAGCGTGACACTCGAGGACTACTGGAGGATGTACCTTCTGCAAAAGCAAATGTCGGTGGCAGGGAACAGGTGTGGATTAAACTCACATGAAGGGGGCCTGCGAACAAAAATAAAACCGCTTTTGGGAATCAAACAGGAAGCAAGTAGGGAAGAGCAGCTGGGAAGGAGGAAAAGATAGCCTTGAAGAAAAGACGGCATCAACTGTATTGAAGTTATTTTGGCATAACGGCAGAATAAATGAGCACCATCTGGTCAAAAGTGAGAAAGGAAGAAGAGATGACTGGAAACAGAGAGGAATAGAAGCATAAGGAAACTAGGGCAGGGATTAATTTGCAAAGTTGAGTGTGCTGAGGCACTTGGCTTTCAGGGATTCTAAGCCCTTGTGCTCCAAACACATCTAAGTACAAAGACTGACCCCAGGCTATTCCTTCCTTCCTTCCTTCCTTCCTTCCTTCCTTCCTTCCTTCCTTCTGATTTTAGGAAACCCATTCATGGTGGACAATACATTGCAAATAAGCACTTCTAGATGATTGCCAGACAAGCCAAAAGGAGTCTCCCTGTAGCAAGCATACAAGTGTATTTCTCTGTCAAGCAGATTGGCTTTATAGTGCGATGCAGTGCCACAAATGCATTCTCTCCTTAGGACATGCGGTGTACATTTTTCATCTGTCACAGTCATGCAGATTGCTTCTGGGACAGCTGGAGCGGATCCATGGATAAGCTGAGCAAAGCATTACTTCCTGTTCACAACTGTGTCCCCCAAAGCTGCTCCTCATGGAGCAATTCCCAAGAATGTGTCTGATCCAGCCCTAAATCTCATTGGTCCCCATTTCAAGCAGAATAACGTGGGTGGACCTGATCCACCTGCACTGCTGCAGGCTCACACAGTGGCGCTCTTTGGACTGGACTTTGGGGCGGAGGTCCAGTCCCCTGCAGGCCTAGGGGGCCTCCAAATGCTGGCCAGGGGAGGGGGGCTCCAAATGCTGAGATGCCCACTAATTTAAGTGGCAGGATTGTCCATGCAAAATGTGGTATCTCTCTGAAAGTCTGTGGGAATTATCTTATTCAGAATCTCTTCTGAAAATACAGAAGAAGAAGAAGAAGAAGAAGAAGAAGAAGAAGAAGAAGAAGAAGAAGAAGAAGAAGAAGAAGAAGAAGAAGAAGAAGAAGAAATAGTTTCCAGCTTTCCCTGAGCATGTTTTGGTGTTTAAAAAAAAGTGCATTGCAGCTTATCTAGTGGCAGCAGCAGGGGAAGCTGCCCCCCCCCCCCGCAAAGGCTTTTAGGTCCAGGCTCCAAAATTACCCAGGTGCACCTCTGGACTCAGAGCTGCAAGACTGATAATCAGTGGTGTGTTTCAGCAGCTCGGCCCTGCTGGGGTTGGACACAGCCCTCGTGGAGCACCGAGAAGACAATCGAACTTGACTATCTAGAGGAAGTAAAAGTTGTAACAAAGTTTCTGTAGGTGAACTTCTGTAGGTGTTAAGGATCATTAACAGGACTGGGGAAGGAGATGGGCGCCCGCCGCCTCCGCTCCCTGGCATGAGGGCCCCGCCGATATTACACTGCTCAACATGTGAGCCACTGATTTCAAGGGCAATTACTTCTAAGATGATTAGTGTGATGTTTTTGGTTAATCCATTCCTTGATCCATGCCAGCTTTTGAATGGTGCTTTGGCCACTTTTATTCCAGTCCTGGAGTAGAGGTGTGGCTAACAAACAGCCAGCAGCAAGAGCCCTGAAGGCAGATTGCACTTGTTTCTCTGTACATAATATCTGTCTCATCAAACCATTCATATTCCTGATTCAACTCCACTGTCTTGTCCTTGCATACCACAACTCTTTCCTCTGGATTCTACAAGTAGAGTTAATAAGTTATAGGAGATGGAGAGCCCATATTTACCCAAATAGAAGAAGACTGAATTTAAGACAACCCCTTTAAAATATAGAGGTGAGATAAAGGTTACACCTGTATTTACTCAAAGGAAGAGTACCCTGAATTTAAGATGTCCACCCCATTTTTAACATCAAAGAACTTGGGGGGGAAACTAATCTTGGATTCAGATAAATATGGTAGAAAACTTTAAAATTTTTAAAAGTGTGTCTGAATATATGTATCTGTTCCCTTAAAGACCATGATGGATAAAAGGCCTTTTCACACATTTGGCCAATATGCAGGGCAGGGCAAGAGGACCACGCAGACTGACCCACTCCTAATTTCTGTGCATTCATGTGGAGGTCAGAACAGAATCTAAGTGCGTACCACCAGTCTCCACAGGACTGGGAACCCTGAAAAAGTAGGGCTTTGGTTTCATCAACTAAACATGCAGCAGTCAGGAGTGGGGGCAGCAAACGTGTGCCGTTCTGCTTCTTTCTCCACATGTTGAAAAAACGTGTGAATATGGCTCCAGTCTAGCCCCCATGATCCAGACCTCATTTAGCACAGCATCCCTTCGAATGATTGTTGCTGCTGTCCTCCTTATGTAACAGTCTTTTGAGATGCACTATGTTGGGACAGGGAACTATCTTCTCATTCCTGCTCTGAGGACTTTTGGGGGGGTTGAAAATTAGTACAGATACATTAAATAATAACAATCGTCACTAGTACCACTAGCACCATCACTGACACGGTTGTTCAGAAGAGGTAGATAAGGCGTTGCGTGGCTAAAACATGATTTTGTGGGTTAACACTGAGGCTGTGCTCACAAGCAGCCTAGCCCAACCTAGGGCAGCCCAGCCTAAGCTAGGCTGCTCGTGTGCAGCACGAGTCTGATCTCAATCCCAATCAGGTTAGGCTGTCCGCCCACCTAGCCTGACTTTTCACCCCGGGGTTTAGCTGAGGATTCGCTTAACCTCGACGGGTGATCGTCTGGGTGATTGCTGCCGGGTTAAAAGGCTTCCTCCTGGCCCACCGCCATTTCCGGCAGCGAGGTGGGGGGAAGGAGCGGCCATGCTCATGGCACAGTGCACCCTGGGATGTGGGAGGGGGAAAGTGCATGCAAAGCAGATGCTCTGCCACTAAGCTATGACCTCATCTCCTACGGGCAATACCTTACAGCAGGTAGTGCTTACATGTCATCACCCATCCAAATCTAAACCAGGGCAGACCCTGCTTTTCAAAAGGACCTTCCAATTGTTTCTTAACTTGACTAACACAAGTCAAATCGAGAAACAATACTCAGCATGGTGGCTCTGCAGGTGAAGAAGCTGTGCTCTGCAGACTTTGTTGCCAGTTTCTGGTTTGCAGTACCCCTTTATTTTTCTCTAAATAAGTGAATGTTTAATTCATTCCCAGAGTGGGGGGAAAGGAAATGACTTCTGTCCTGGTCACTACTGCAGTGAGGGCAAAATCTGCTCTCCATCTGGTACTGCATGGCATGGCCCTTGCTGATAGGAACAGCTCAGCAGGGTGTAACGTGTCTCAATGGAGATGCATGAGTGTCTCGTGCTCTAAGAGATGCATGACACCCCCCAGTGGTCTTTGCAGTACATAATCCTTAGCTCCTCACACACTCTGACTGCCACAGTGACAGGGGTTTTTTGATAGGGAGGAATTAAAGAAGGGGGAAAGGGTCTTCTAAGCAATGGGAGATACCTGTGGGCATCGTCCTCAGCGCTGACATATCTCGTGGGAATGATACACCATGTGTGATGCAGGAAGACATCTTCATTACATCAAAGAAGAGCCTTCCAGTGTGTGAAATACAAAAGCGAAGCTCTTTCATTCAGAAACAGTGAGAAGGGAGATGATAATAGGACCCAAACAAAATCGGAGACCTAGTAAGGATGAAAGATGTACAAAGGCATACAATGCACTTTCTTCCAGTCGCTAAATTATCACCTTACAAATGATTTTCACATCATTATCTAAAGATCAAATGTCCCCCACTCACATTTCTTGACATGCAACTGGCAAAGTCCCCAGGTTTTGGCAAAGCGAGAATAATTATCCAATTACTTTTGCAGGTGTGCATCTACAATACAAGTGTTGTTGCTTTTAAAAAAAAAAGTACTGTAGAATTTGAAATAATTCCATCCTGTGCTGTTGCAGCTAGAACAGCAAGCTAGCAAATAGCAGGCAACAGACTAGGATCATGCCAGTGGAGGGGAGGTGGCTTCCTGAAATAAGGGGCAGGAAAGGGAAAAGATATTTAAAGGCTATTTGTGTTTCTCTAGAGCAGGGTTACACACCTTCGTCTCTCCAGCCATTGTTGGACTACAACTCCCATCATCCCTGACTATTGACCACTGTGGCTGGGAATTATGGGAGTTGTGGTCCAACAACAGCCAGAGCTCTGAAGTTGTGAAGACCTGACCTAGATTGTCTTCACACATTTCATTTATTTTTAATAATATCTATCTTGCCTGTCACCAATGGCCCCAAGGCAGCTAGCAAAAGCAACAGTTTACAGCACATTACAATGCCATAGAAATAAACAATTTTGAGAATAATAAAAAGCAACAGATCATAAAAACCATCCACACAAGTGACAAAAATTCCAACAAAAATTCCAGCAGCAGAATCTCCTAACCCCTCACCAGTCAGCCACCAAAGACCTGGCAGAATAAGTGGATCTTGAAAAACCTTTTTAAGGATGGGAAGGAAGGAACATCTTAAACTACCTGGGGGGCCTCATGGAGAAGTCCCTGTCCTGTGTGTACACCAGCCAGATTTCGGTAAGTGACAGTATAGCAGGGGCTCCTTATAAGGCTTTTAATGAGTGGCCAGAATCATGTATCCGAAGACAGCCCATCAGATATCCAGGCCAAAACCTCATAAAGCTTTAAAGGTAATAATTAGCACCTTGAACTGAAACAGGAAACAAAGAGGGAACCAATGTAGCTCAAGGAAGATAAGAGTTATATGTTTCAATCAAAAGCCTCCCACTTTCCATGTACTGGCAGAAGCATTTTGAACCAGCTGTAGTTTCTGAAAACAAGGGCAGGCCCACATGCAGCAGATTGTAGTAGTCTAACCAAGACATGGCTAGGGCATGAGTGACAACGTTCAGGTGTGCTTTCTCAAGGAAGGGCCACAATGGGTGAACAAGCTGAAGCTGCTCCTCCTGGACACTGTTGTCACCTGGACTTCTAGGAGTAAAGGAAAGCCCAGAACCACCCCTAAACCACGGACCCATTTCTTCAGAGGAAGCAAAACCCCCTCCTGACAAGGCTCAATCTCTATTCTCCAATAAGATTTTCTTTTTCAGATAGGAAAAGTCTCAATGGCTTGGGTCCAGGATACTTAAGAGAGAGCCTTCTCGGTTGTGAACCCTGCCACCTATTAAGATCATCTGGAGGGGTCTGGTTACGGTTGCCACCGACTCGTTTGGTGGTGACTTGGGACTGGGCCTTCTCTGTGGCTGCCCCAGGACTTTGGACTTTGCTCCCTGCTGAAATAAGAGCATCTCCTTCTCTGTTTGGTTTTAGGAGGACCCTGAAGATGTACTTACTTTCTCAGGATTGAAACTGAAATTGAAATTTTAATCGGCTTTTACTCATTGAGATTTTTAGCTGTTTTACAAATGTTAACTGCTTTATATTGTTTTAATATTATGTTTTAATTGTACATCACCTGGAGATTTCTATATCAGGCAGTACAGAAATACAATAGATAGATAGATAGATAGATAGATAGATAGATAGATAGATAGATAGATAGATAGACATCTGAGTTCATTAGTTCACATCCAACCCATCACTGCCTTCCCATACTGGTTCGGAACATCCACTATTAGATAGCATATTGGTAACACCACAGTGCAGATCGCCTGATGATTTCTGTCAGTGGTTTCATGTAGATGTTGCAGCTGTATGGGTGAACAGAGTCCAATGAAAAAGCTTGGGTTTGAGCTGACATTGGCTGATAGGAAAGTTCAATCTGTATAGAGCTATATCTGAGATGGTCAGTTCACACAGTAAGTCGCCAGGACTGCAGTCCTCCAGAGACGAACATGCATCTCTGAATAAATGCCCTACATACAGGTCTACACTTCCTCTGAAGAGAACTATAAACTGGATGATCAGAATATTCACATGAATGCTTGTTTTTCAGAGTTTAGGGGGGAAAGCAGCAAGAGTTGGCTTCTATTAATAACAAGAACTTTCACCCTATCCTAACATTACAGCACAATCCTACATACTTTTACTTTGCAGCCTTAATTCTTCAAAATACAAACATCTAGGCATCCAAACTGGGAGGTGACAGACAGAACATTTGTCAGTACCTTTCCTGATAACAAGATGATGCAACCGGTGGATTTGCTTCTGTTTATGAAAAGCCAATGAACAGGCAACCTAATGCTATGCATGTATACACAGAAATAAGAAATAAGTCCTACAAAGCCAATGGGAGTTATTCTCCAGTGTGCAGATGATTGCAGCCTAGGTGCTCAAAGGTTTGCTTTTAACAAAATATGTAAAATACACAAACATTTTGCATTTGAACATGGGAGAATGATCAGACTGAATTGATCCTTTATGCGTCTTCATTCCAGAGGGAAAGAAAAAGCTTCCACACCTCTCCAAATAATTAAATAAAAAAAAAAGACACTCTTCTTAAATGCATATTATAATAGTTCTCAAATCTTCAACCAGTTTAAAAGCATTTTCACAAAAAGTTGCTGCTTGTTTGCAGGTTGTGAGCTCCCCCGTGTGGATATATAAGGATTTCCAGCCATTGCAGAAAATCATTTAAAGAAGTATTTTATATTTTAAGGATGTATTCAATGTATAGCAAACTCGCACAGGAGTTGCCCTGTGATTCCCATTTACTATGCTTCATTTTAAATTGGATTCTTTCTGTAACAAGTTTATAAATGGAATGTGTATGTAGTCCTATATTTTCTTTGGAATTTAGACTTCCTATCCACAAAATTGTATCTATTAGATTAACTTTGTATTGTGTATTATATATTAATCTGGGGCTCATAAATTACTGAGTTTTGTATCAGGTTTATACAAAAGTTTTCAAAGGTTCATAGTTTCAAGGAATACCCACTCAAAAATGCCATACCAGACTCAGAAAAAACAGCTCTTAACATTTTGTTTCTAGTTTTGCTTTTCTGGCATTCAGTCATTTCAGTCATGGCAGTAAATAATATGTGTGCAAAGCTTAAATTTTAAATTTGGAAGAATACAAAAGAAAGAGCAACAATATAGCATCACTATGAGTACACAAGTTCATGTTCAATGAAGTCGGTAAGAAAGAGACAGAAAAATGTACATATTTAAGGCATAGACAAAATGAAATATTTCTTAAACTATATTAGTGCACTGCAGTTCTTTTCTCTCCAAACTTTCTATATTGCCTAATACTCCAAAACTCTTATGTGAAGGCAAACAATGGAGGACTAATGAGTTTCCAGCACTGATGCTCAGTTCAAGCCCCTGGTGCACATGGGAAAGCTCATAACCAAGTGAGG
Source organism: Hemicordylus capensis (assembly GCF_027244095.1). NCBI lineage: Eukaryota > Metazoa > Chordata > Lepidosauria > Squamata > Cordylidae > Hemicordylus > Hemicordylus capensis. The sequence continues at coordinate 19,834,331 of NC_069665.1, forward strand.
CTCCTCTGGTTTGATGTCTCCCCATGGTGCATTTTTCCCCCTCAAGCTTCTACATTTGCCAGTCATCTGTAGATTCCCCAAATGGGGTTGCTTTCAGACACTAGTCTGAAAGAGTACAACCACATGAGCATAGCCCAATCACAGCATTCCTGAGTCAATCACATGGGTCAATCGCCAGGACTGAACTGGTCCACAGGTTCTACAGCCTCTCCTTTTGGGAGCATGCTCATGAGCACTTGATGTGGGAAGGGGAGGAGTGAAATAATCCATTCACCCAAACATCGCAGATTCTATTGACTACTCCTTCTATGAATAAGTCAATTCAGGTCTTCCTAGTTGTTCCTGGATGACTTTCAGTTCATGAGGATCAAGAAGAGAAGCTTTTCTGACAAAGCCTATCTCTAATGGTTGATAGGTAAGTTCGTCCAACAAGATCTCACACTACTGAATGAAAAAAAGCTCAAGAGGGGCCTTCGAGGTGCAAAAGAGGTCATCAGCAACCCACCGCTTCAGCTCAGAATGCAACTCTTCAGAGAAATTCTTTCAACTCAGCAGTGGTTTCCCCTAGACTTGATCTTTTAATGCAATAATACAACTTAGTCACTGGCAATAGCTACAGACAGAAGATAATGAATATTCTAGTAGTTTTCTCTTCCTTTGGGGATCAAGGGGAAATCTCAAGGCAACTCTCAGGCAAATGGATTCAATATGACAACCCAAACTCAATCCTGCTGGACAAGACAACTTGGTTCATTGAACTCAAGAATCTCCTGTTCCTAGTGACATGAGAAATATATGCTGGAAAGGGTACTAACAAAGTACTGCAGCCCATCTTCATTTGACTTTCTGGAAGTCTACATTTCAGACCTCACATTACTTTCTCCACAAGGATGTTGATTCTAAAGATACCTTGGTATCCCAGTTTGGGACCCAAAATGCTTAGGATGAAGTTCTTCCCTTTGGGGCTGGAGAGAAGGAAGGTGGAAGTGGGCACTTTTTTAGTGGCCACAGAGCATCCTTTCCTGCCAGTGAGAAACTGACACAATGGGTGGGTTCACATGTATGGCTGCCCCTAAGGCTCATGCGAGCTTCCAAAGCCCTGAGATCACATGTTCTCCCCACCTCCCCTCTAATTTACTTCAAATCCATGGGGTTCTCCCAAGAATATCATGTGCCGCTGAATATATGAACTCACCCTATTTGACTGTTTCTGGTGGGAAATCTGACATTATTTAAGTCTTTTCTGCCAGTGTGAAAGGACTTTGAGACTTCCGATTGCATTCCGACGGCAAATGTTTCACTATCTTATCCTAAACATTTATCGGCAGTCATGGCATATTTCAGGGCTGTCTTGCAGTTAGTTTCTCTCCTACCATCAGTGGTCATAAATGCCACAGGATGATCACAGCAGAGCATGGTAAGTCATAGCCCCAAATCACATGGCATGTGCCACTAACAACTGCACTCAAAGTTGGCATTCCCACCATGGATCCCGGTCGCCTAGCAAACGTGACATGAAGTCTGAGCCTTATGGGAGGTCTTATGGGAGGAAAGCTGGTCTTGTGATAGCAAGCATGAATTGTTCCCTTTGCTGAGCAGGATCTTCCCTGGTTTGCATTTGAACAGGAGACTACATGTGTGAGCACTGTAAGATATTCCCCTTAGGGGATGGGACCACTCTGGGAAGAGCACCTGCATGCTTGCATGCAGAAGGTTCCAAGTTCCCTCTCTGGCAGCATCTCCAAGATAGGGCTGAGAGAGAGACTCCTGCCTGTAACCTTGGAGCAGCTGCTGCCAATCTGTGTAGACAATACTGAGCTGGGTGGACCAATGGTCTGTCTTGGTATATGGCAGCTTCCTATGTTCCTGGGAGTCTAATACCAGATGTACAAAGCCTAGCTGCACCTTGCAGTGCCCACAGCCATATAGCTCTGTTGCTCCAGCTTCTGGGGTGCCAGTGCTCAATTTGGCTGTGAGCACTGACAGATGTCAGTGGATGCTCTGGCATTCTTGCCCTTTTTTCCTGTGAGCTCCCATCAGGCACAGACTTCACCCTGTCAGGCTGTGTAGTTATTGTGAGCCATGAGACAAGGCAAAACAGAAATGGAATTCAGTAGGATTGAGTGAGTGACTGTGGAATATGTTCATTCTCCACCTCTTCTCAGCTACTTCTTGCTCTGCAATTACCTGGGGCCCAGGAGATGCTTCAGACGTGCAAAGCTTTGTCTGTGATTCCCAACGACGGAATTGTGGCCCTTTGATATAGTAACCAAGTGCTTTGCATACACAATTTAAATTATTCTTATAACATCTCTGCCAGATTGGCCAGTATGATTATTATTCCCACAATACACATGAGGGACTAGGGCTGAAAAATTGTGGCTTACCCAAAACCACCCAAGGAGTTTATAGATTTGAATCAGGGGATACCCAACTGACTAGCTATTCTCTTAGTCACTATGCTACTCAAGCTCTCTAGGTGTGTAACCTCAGCACTGTGTTATTTCATGGGGAAAGATGTATGATAGTGCAACTGTTTTACCAAGAGGGGCATTTCTGGTTGGAGCACATCACATTTACCACACAGCACAGACTGTTCAGGATGGGTGCACCATTTCTCCCAACTCTGACGGAATCTTGTTGGGGGAAACTATGACTCCAGGAAAAGGGAGGTTTGCTTAAAATAAGTGTGCTTAGGTTGCCAGAACCTAAGGGGTATACTTGTGGGTCAAATGGGCCGTAACCCAAAGTTTGGCTTTTAAAAAGCCAAACCTGCCAACCTACTACTACTAACAACAACAACTTTATTTTTGCTGCCGCCACCACCAACAATTTTATTTTTGCCACCTCATAACATTTATTATCTGGGCAGCTCACAAAGTACTACAGATATGCATTTTTCTAATTGTTTTGCTATGTGCTGTAAACCACTTTGTGAACTTTTTGTGGGAAAACAGTGTAACAACAACAACAACAATAATGTAGTTTGTTAGCTGCCCAGAAAACAATTATAGGACAGCTCACAATATTATTATTATTAGTAGTAGTAGTAGTAGCAGCAGCAGCAGCAGCAGCAGCAGCAACAGGAAGGACGTTTAATTTCCCTGTCCCAAAAGGGCTCACAATTTAAAAAGAAACACGTCAGACACCAGCAACAGCCACTGTTGTTGCTGATGAGATGCTATTCTGGGCTGAAAAGTGACAGTCACTATCCACCAGCTAAATAAAAGAGAGCCCCACCACTTTCAAAGGTGTCCACTTTGCAGAGATAAAGTACAGTATATACGAGATCCTTGACAGGGTCCTTTGGCTCTTCCCACACATGACTGAACCCCATCAAGAATCTCATTGTGGCTCAAACAGCTCTGACTTGGGGGCTCCCAACTAGCAGGATTGCAGCTCTCATCCTGCAGCAAGCTGGAATAGGAAAAGCCACTGTACTAATTGTCTTATTAAAAGATTACTTAGACAGAAAGCCTTTTGTTTAATCTGAGCTTATTATTCAGTGTTTACCATCTTTTTAAAATTATGAATTGCACGATTATTTCAACTTTCCACTTTGGCGCTTCATTATCTGTCCAATTTATTAGGACTCGGGAAAGAAAAAAGTCAACACGCTGAAGTTTGGCTTCCATCGCCACAAGAGATCATGTGCCGCCCAATTCAAGCTTCAGATGCAAGGGTGTGCACAGACTGGTTGTGGCGGTTTGATCCAAATTCAGTTCAAATTTAGATCGAACCACAGGTTCCAAACTGTTTTGGTTGAACCCACCAACTGGGCCCATCGGGCTGACGATCCGGCTCAAAGCAGTTTGTGTTTGAACCACTTGGAGTGGACAGGTTCGCAGTGGACCAGTTCAGAGTTGTACACACTCCTATTCGGAGTGCTTTTGAGTCTCGGGTCCAGGGGGACCCAACCATGTAGCCACAGGATGTGCAGTGTTGGGAGAAGACAAACAGCCACTGTGAATAACACTGCTTTTAAGCTCTCCACTTTGAAAAAGGGTGCACCCTTGTGATTTAATACTCAATCTGTGAATTTTAATAACCACCGCCACTTATCGGCCCATCTATCATCTTATATCTTTTGCAGCTGTTGAAAGACAATGTTGGTGCTTTTAAAGCAGTCTCATCATAGATTCAAAAAGCCTAACATACAAAGAAAAATTGGCAAACAAAAAGAGCCATATGCCTACTTGACCTGGGATACATAAACCTGTTGTTCAACCCAGAGAGAGGGATTACAGCATTACTTTTTACTAAGTTGCTTTTCATATGGAAATTTCTTTTCACAGCAGAGATTTGCATTTAATGGCATCAACATTTTTTTAAAAAATCCCTATTTTTAGCTCCCTGATCATGGAAATATAGATTTTTATAGTGTCTGCAAGCATGCATTAATGTTAATTTCACAATTCTCCTTTGTATTTTGTTAATGTCACAATCTGCTGTAAAACCTTGCCAAGTTTCTTAACTGTCATGTTAATTCCAAGACCTATTCTGCACTCTTTGACATTTCAGGACAGAACATGGCAGTAAAAATAGATTAAAAACAGCTTATAAGTATTATAAAATCAGGAACTTTGCAGATGGTGGAATTAGATCTGCTCAGTGGAAAGCCACCAACTCTGAACACAATAATATTAAAAAATGCCTCTTCGTTTGGAAGGTAAACATTTTTGCCACAATAGCATTTTTAATGTTATCTAATTGGGAAAGCAGAGCACCCCCTTCACCTCACCCCCTATGGAAGAAAGTTATTTTCTTTTAAGTATTGCTCTGAGTATGTATACTGTATCCATGTCAGTATTAGGTTTCAAACAGTCTCTGCACTGTATAAATAAAGGGTATAATAAGAGCTAGTTTTTATTTCTGGTTGATTCAAAGTTCACACAAATTATTTCACACAAGGGATTCGTCTGAGGGTCTTTTTGTGCGTCAAAGAAATGCATTAATGTTCTTTAGATATTAAATGACCATGCCGCACGGTAAGAAATTTGTACGAATGGACAGGAAACTAGACACTTGTTTTTTTTAAGAAAGCTGATTGCAAAAGAATGCCTGTTCTTTTAAATGCATACGATCTATTTCAAAGGCTTTCTTTCTTTTCTGTTTCTTTTTTGCTGATTTCAAGGAAGTATAAAAATCAGCTAATCAGAAAGTTTTACAAAGTTTAGAGTGAAATACATCGGGATTCTTTCAGAGTTGAGAAAATGGTGTCATAAAAAAAAATCCCTTTCCCCTTTTTTCTTTAAGGGGTGCTTAGCTTATTATTTCCATCATCCTTGTTGAGTTGCTGATGAATAGTTCACATCGTCTGCCAAGCTCCGCCCCCTGTCTTTTTTCCAAATCCTTTCCTCATTATTTGCTCAGTCTTTTTCCCACAGCCTAGACAGCCTGTCAAAGACAGCTTAAAGAAAACACGGTATTAACGTTAGGAAATAGCATTCAGTTCCCAATTGATCTCCTAATACTTAATGTTGAAATGATAATTGGTGGAGTCTTCATTGAAAAATAAAAGGAGAGGGGTGGAAATAAAAAACTCCAACTTTTTTCAGTCATCACAAGGTATTATCTTAGTCAACACATTCAGAGAAACCAAACAGATACTTTAAAAAAAAAATACACACATACAAAAAAACCTCCCCCATCTGCTGGAGATTGCAACCCACAATTCTTTTCAACTGACATAATCCAGATTGATTCGTTCAGCAGATAAAATTCCGGCCACTTCTGCCCTTTATGGGAGCAACATAATACCAGTCTTTATTCAGTAACAATGTAACATAATGGGATCGGAATGTGCAAAATGACCGTTCTTATATTACTGCGACATACAAGAGTTCCAAAGCAAGCAGGGCCTTAATGTAAAAAATCATTATGCGCAGATTACTGAAGTGGCCCTGCATTAACAAGGTCACAGCGAGTCTGTTTTCTGTTGTTCTTAAAGGGCAGGCAAAGAGATACAACTCCCACCTCCACAACAAGCGCAAAACCCTGTTTGTTAATGTGTCTTGGTTATCGTTGTGGTTTTTAAAGCGAAAGGGGCTGGGGGGGGGTGGAATGTGAAGATTTTATAACAAAAGATAATGTTGTTTGTCCAAAAGGCATTCAACAGTTAAAGACCTTCCCGCTTCAGAGCAAACTTAAACCTCTTCCACACTAAACCACATATCTACAGCTGCAGATCCAGATTTCAAAAGTCTGCGGTGTCAATGTTCAGAATCGAAATAGTTTTTTCCCTCTGCCACAGGGGAATTTAAAAGACCTTCAGCATTGACAAACTGGCGACATCTTTCCTCTTTGGATCTAGCACCATTATGAGCTCACTAGTTCATGTTCAATGAAGCTGGTAAGAAAGACACAGAAAAATGTACATATTTAAGGGAGGGATAAAATGAAATATTTCTTAAACTATACTAGGGCACTGCAGACCAAGAGCTATTAAATTTATAAAGAGTTGCCTGAGTTTTTATGAGTTGGTTCTCACAATCAAAGTAGCACCAAATGTCAGGAAGAGAAGGCATGCAGGCTCCCAGTACTTGATCATCCAGGCAGTGAAAACATTGGGCGAAGGACCAGGAAGTGATCATGTGTGAGGAGTCAATCGTATTAGTTTGACGCAGGCAGGCAACATCTTCCATCTTAGGTCAAAGCTAAGATCACCTGTGTTGGGTGCCTGCACCAACCAGCTATGATGGACTCCGTGCATGCAATCTCTTCCTGGTCCTCTGTCCAACAGTTTCATCTCCCAGATAGTTGAGTGTTGGGAGCATGCATGTTTCTCCTCCTCCCAACTTTCAGCAGCAGTGTGATCATGAGAACCAGCCCATTTTATATCATTTCCATCTAACTGTGACTTCCCCTTATACTTTATACTTATTTAATTTAGCATGTGTATTGCAGTTTTGAGCATTCAAAGGCTTCACATACACTATTTTCCTGTAATCCTTATGACACGGTCAGTCAGTATTATTATCTTGATATCACACTGTGGAGAGGATGAGACAGAGGTGAGATTTGAACCAGTGATTTCCTAACTCATAGTTCTGTCTCTGTAATGGTCCATTTGCTCACTTAAAGCTAACAGTTGGACTAAAGTTAAATGCAGGGGAGCAGTCTAACTATGATTACTCTGCTGTTAACACAAAACACCAACATACATTCAGCCTCGTTAAATGTTTCCTTCCTCGATCAATGAAATTTTGCTTTGAAAAGATAAAGCAAAAGGGGATTAAAATTGGGATTAAACAAAATGTCAGATCTATATTTGTATATTTAAATATGATTAGAAATATGCATGTTCTCCAAATCGCTCATCTTTTTCTTTTTCTTTCTTTCCTTTCCTTTTTTTTATTTTTGTTTGAGCAAGTTGTTTCCTCACTAACCCAAAGGCCAAAATTATATATTTGCTCTCTTGTACCCATCTCAGCAGGTCACAAAGTTCAGAACACTTCTTAACAAGTGAAAATTAGGACTGGCTCAAGTTCATCTGGCTTCTGAGTCAGCACAAAAATTACATACATTTCAAAATAATTTCACATTATTATATACATTGATCGAAATTAAATAACTATTTTCTACCTCTGAATGGGACCCAAATTCTGCCTCTTGAGGCAGCTGCCTCATGGTAGGGGTGCCCTTTGAATGATCGCTTAAGTCTTATGGCGGGATGAATGAAAATTGTTTTGTTTTCACAAGTTAAAAGTTGAGAAATAATGTCTGGAAAGAAAAGTTGTATTTTCTGTACTTAGTGCTTTTGGCATGCATTTGGAAGAAAGGAAGTTGGAACAGGGAAGTTGGAACAGGGAAGCAGGAACAGGGACTCTGAATCACAACTGGTGGTTCTAGGTCAAGGGCAGAACATATTTCCAGGGAATCCCATCATGTTCCACTCTTAGAATGCCGCACATTTCACCACAGATCCCTTGTGCTGGGCAGCTACCCATATACAAAAGGCTAATACCAGTTTAGTACTACCATGTGAAACAACTTTATAATATTCAGCCCAGATCAAAATGCAGATAGTCATTCATGACTGACAGCAGTAAGTTTCCTTGTTTGCCTGTGCAATGCAATACTCTTCCCCTTTTGTTGTTACAGTATCCCCTTGTGATCTAGGATCTTTTGAGGGTTTTTGCAATCTTCCTCCTTCAGGAAGATTCCACATTATTTTACTCCAAGGAGCTACTCTGCTATTTTCCCCACTGCCCTCCAACTACTGAGACAAGTATAAAGATGGAGGAGAGCTGGTAGGGAGCAGGTGAAGAATTTCTCCAAGCTCACCAGAAATCCCAGAGTTCAGGAAGTTCACCCCTCTTTTCATGGAAGTTTTTCCTAAGCTCCAAGAATTCTTCCCCAAGCCCAAGCTTACCAAATTTCACCAATTTTATGAGGGGAAACCCCAAGCATTCTGGGAAAAGGCTTGATTCAGTTCAATTTATCATGGTCCAAAACCAATCACATAAACTATAAAACACATATTATCACATTTACACGACAGCCAAATGAACAAGAAAAAGCAAGAGAAAAAATTGCACAATGTGTTGTTCCATGTGCATTTACGTACTCTGGTTTTTAGCCCGCTGTTAACTCTTGGGGGACTCTGTTTGCTGCCACACAAAATGTAGTACTATTAGAAGTAATCTCAACCTTTTTGTCCAATAGAAGGAGGGAAACTGCTTGGAAAAAAGCTGAGGGTTCCCCACCCCCCATGAAACATTTTCAAAAGAAACCCTTTGACTTGGATCTGGGGGACACAGTGGTTGACAACTCTCAGGCAGCTGTGGATGTCTAAAACAACCATCATGGCATTGTACAAGAGTGCACTTGCACTAATACAAAAAACTGCACAATCACACTTCTGTAACACTACAGCCATTCTTTCCAATGGCTGCCTCCAGTGGAAGAAAATATTAGACTACAAGCATATGTTATTAACATATAGACATGAAAAGTGCTAGAAATACTAATAATAATCAAATCAGAAAAAGCTGATAAGTTAATAAGTATTTATTTCACCATTATTGCACAGTATTTTCTGAAGATATCTGAAGAACGCTTAATTTTAACTAAGTAATCAATTATTCAATTAACCTGCTTCTCATCAAATATGTATTTGATACTACCGTTGGAAGGCTGGACTTTAAAAGGTTTGTATTGATTGGAGGCTCCAAGCCCATATGTTTCATTATTGGATTTGAACATTTGGATAGCTAAGATTCACTAGAGTATGCAAATATTTCAGATGCAATCAGTTTTAAGGTGATTATGGCTCTGTCCTGTTCACTCAATCTTGTTGGCCAGGTACACTCACAGGAGCTCAGATGAACATAGAAAGTCCCTTGTGAATCAGGGTAGCCTATCATCTTCCATATCCATAATAAAAACACACAGAGCTCACAATCAGTGAGACCCGGTTAGGAAAGGTAAGCGGGGAGAGCAGGCTGAGCCCACTCTCCCTGCAGACGAGCAGGGCAGGAACCCTGGGTGGCCGGATTGGCAGCCCACATGACTGTTGGCTCCGTGACGGAGCCGGCGGGGGCTGGGGAGTTCGGGGGCCGAGTGGTCCCCAGAAGCTCCAGTATGCCCCTGTGCGAGCGCGCAGAGCATACTGGGGAGACCCCCGAGCCGGGAGGCTGCTTTTCAGCCTCCTGCCGGGGATCTACTCATGAGTAGCCGCGCCATGGAGTTGCACCACAGCTACTCACGATTTTTTAAACCAGGTTTGCAGAGCGCTCACCCTGAAAACCCGGTTTAAGGAGAGGGTTACTTTGGTGGGTTAACCGCCTGGAGGCCACCGGGCTCGCCTGCGAGCCTGGTGGTTTGCACGGTCAGGAGAAATCGGGCTAGGCTCCCCTAGCCCGATTTCTCCTGATTGTGGGAACAGCCTCACAGTCTATGGGCCAGTCTAGTCTAGCATTCTGTTTCCAACACTGTTTGGTCAGATGCCTCTGGGAAGCTCACAAGATGAGTAAGATGGACATAACCAGTTGATTGCCCTGTTGCATCTTTCATTGCCTACTGCTTGTCCTATCTGTGGAACATAGCTATGGATTAGGGATGTGCACGGAACTGGGCGGGGGAAGTTCGAAGGTGGGGAGGGGATAAATTTAAGGGCAGAGGAGGGTACACTTACCCCAAATCTGCAACCACATTTGCAGGTGTCATATTTGGGGGAGGGGAGGGCATTCTGAAGATCTTTCAGGGCCCAGCAACATTTGCTGACAGATTCAGGAAGTTAAAGCAACAACTTCCCTTGCAGTGGCAGCAGCAGAGGTGATATTGTTCTTTTCTTTAACTTTTGAAAGCGTGTTGGCCAAAACAGAATTTCTGTTAATCACTGCCAAGAAGCAGGCAACAAGTTGCCCCTAGAACACTCTAGACATACAGGATACAACCCAATGTCCCTTGTGAGACTCAACACAGAATGCTATCAAAAATTTGAATTGAATTCTATAGTTACTAGCATAGGCAAGGCCCATCCAAAAATACCCTGTAAGTATTTAAGTTCGATGGATTTCATATGTAACTCTCTCCCGTTTAAACCAATGGAACCTGAGGGAGCTCAACCTTGTTGATATTGTACCCTCTGGTCAGAGGTGCACCTAGGTAATTTTGGAGCATGGACCTAAAGGCCTTTGGAGCCCCTACCCTTGCAAATTAAGCATCATCATGCTCGTCTGGGCAACCACACCACCCGGGACAGACTAAAGAGGATTAGTGGGGCCACAGGGGCTGTGGAGGCCCTGGACTTCAGCCCAGAAGTCCAGGGTAAAGAGCACCTCTGCCTCTGGTACAGTTAGCTTATTTGCAGGTGTGGTACTTGCATGAGGTAAAGTGAAGACATCACCTCAGGTGGCAAGATTATTGTGGTGCCAGGAGTGGCAAGATTCCCTTCACTATCAGAGCATTGTTGTGAGGATCATAGGGAGAAGAAAGCAGGCTGCCCTGCTCTCCTTGCGAAGGAGGAGATTGGCCCCCACTAAGGACATGTGACACCTTCCCTCAGGTCAGAGTCATGGCAAGGTGAGAGTGGGCCCTGGAACAGAAAGTAAAGATTTCCTCCTCCTCCTCCTCCTCCTCCTCCTCCTCCTCCTCCTCCTCGTAGCAAGCTATCACCTAGCCAGGACCTCTTCCTGAGGGGCTCAGGGCTCATTTATCCCCCCTTGTTCAATTGTAGCTACGTCCTTGCTTCAGGCACTGCAGTACCTTGAACAGCCCCTGCTTCTCTGAACACTAGCAATTCCGACAGAATGAAACCAAGTTCCTCATTTGGCATTCTCTGAATAGAACCTGGTTTGCTACCTTGACACACCACAGATACCACACTTAGCAAGCAAAAACCCACCAACCTGTCACATAACCTCCATCTTTGTTTCCTCAACACCATTCATTAACTAACTGAGGAGCTCCTTATCATTCATTCTTTCCCAAGCTTATCTGTGAAATTTGGAGTGGGCTGAGTGAATCAGTCTCTGTGTTATGACGGCACAAATACCGTGCTCTCTGCAAACTTGCTATAGCCATGAAACTTTGATGCATCTCTAGAATTAAAAGCCTCTCACAGTCTTTCAAATTCATAGTAGGGCTGTGTTTTTTAAAGGGAAATAAAAGGACAATACAAGCTAAATTTTAGTCAAGACCCTTCAGGCATCCCGAACACAAAAAACTCACATCAGGGCAATTCTGCACGATGAAGGTACAGAAGACAAACCCTAATTAGCTGAGGAAAAAAGATTTCAGCTCTTATTTGATTGGTGCTTCAGATTACAAGATGTGTTGATTGATAATGATTAATATAAAACTTTCACATTTTCATTGAACAATCAGAATGTTTCTTTTTTTGTGATTGCCATCTTATAATTAAGCATTAAGAAATTAGTGCAGTGAGTTATCATCACAAATCAGGTGTACTGTGAGGCATCCGGAATAAGGCTGTAAGGAAAAAAGATGATTTTTTTTAAACCTCAAAGTCAACGAGTTACCATCACCACCAGTACATGACACCAGTACACATTTCCAGTAGACAATTACTGTATTTACCTGAATGTAAGACTAGTTTCCCACTCCCACCCCCAAGTTCTTTAATGTCAGAAATTGGGGGTCATCTTAAATTCAGAGTTCTCCTATCAGGTAAATACAGATAAAATCTGTATTTAACCTGTATGTTTTAAGGGGGTCGTCTTAAATCCAGAGTCATCCTCTGTTCAGGAAAATATGGCAGGGCAACATAAAACAAATTAAAACAGGAATTAGAACCTTAACATAATTTAAAACCACACAAGTCTAGTTAGAAGCTTGGGTAATAAGCGTGTCTTTAGAGACTTTTTAGAAGTTGTCATTGATGGGGAGGCTCTTGTTTATATACTGTATTTCACCACGTTGAGTTTGCTACATAACCACACACACACACACACACACACTCAGCACTACCACTAACTTTCAGAGGCCATGTGGTGACTCTGTGCTGCACTGGAGTTCATACCTCTGATAGATAATGTTTCCTATCCACTGCAGTTCAGCTCAGGTTTTGAGACTATGGGAATGGTGATGTGGCTGCAGACTGCTCGTGTGGTCACAGCCTCATCCTAACCCCAGCCTTCTAGCCTTAATATGCAACCCAGAGAAACTCCCCTCAAAAAACCTAGATAGTTTCCGCAACAGAGGAACTGATGAGAACAGGAACTCTTGCAGATGTACAGCATGTAAGTGAGAATGGCATCACTCCACACAGGTTATCAAAATTTTTATCTTTGGATTCTGTGGGGAGGCTGACAAACTTTTTTTTTAATAGCTCCGCTGTTCATATTGTGTCAAGGGGATGTGTGCTTTATGTTAGGTCTCATAACAAAATGACAGGAGTCGCTGTCCATTGACAAAACCACATGACAGGGAGGTGTCACACGCCGATCGTACAGATGCATTATCACTCCGCCACTTAGACAGGAGTGACATCTTCCAAATCTCAAGAGGCAGCATTGTGGACGAGCTAACCTGAGTGTGCTAGCTGTATGCTGAACAATATTGACAGTCAACAATTCTACAGACATCGTGGGCAAAGGAACGCTAAGGCCTACAGACAAGGATGTTCCTTTCTGAATCAAAAACAATGGCAAGAGACAAATGATGGTAGAGCAAAAAGAGCACATTGAGGGCCATCCACTAATCTCTGCTCTTGCGTTGAAATGAGAAGGAACTGCATGAGGGGTCAGACTGGGCAGATTGCAGCAAACCTTGTCCGCTGATTTTAGGCTACTCGTGTTTAAAAGATGGTGATACAATTGTGATTTTGAATCAAAATATTATACAAGCTTCAGAATAACGTAATTATACAAGCTTCAGAATAACGTAAGGTGTTTTTGGTGAGGCCTACTCAAAATAGAAAATTGTTTTGATGATAGTAATTGTGCATACAGTTTCTAAAAAATTTAAAAAAAATTAAAAGCCAGTGTAGCTAAGACCAGCTCAAATATGGACTAACATCACAGATGCAAAATAATGTTTTAGGCATGCAACAAGAGAGGGATGATTCTTGCCCATCCTCCCCTTCTCTCTGCTTCCCCCTGATGCCCTCACAACCATGTCCCTGGATGTCCTGCAACCCTCAGGGACATATTTTCAGGGAGCAGCAGAGGGAAGAAGGTGATTGGTGAAATCATTCCTCCCTTTTGTATGTAGGAAATGATCTTACACGCATGTAATGTTAGTATGCGACCCATAATGACATTTTTAGAAAGCTGCTAATGAGCAATTCAAATGACATGTAACTTGATTAAAAAGCATGAAGACCTTTTCATCACATGGAGCTTGACCTAGAAGCTGCAGAGTGCTGTGTACACTGCAGATCCTTGAGAGCAGACACTTTCTGCAGTATTCGGGGTAGCGCAATATATGCATGCCAGTTTTGCCCACTGACATGAATGGAGAAATCCCTGCTAGCATGGGAGACCCAGACAGAGCTCCCTATGATAGACATTTCCATACTGTAAGCCATTTACTACAATCTGGACAATTTTCTCCACACCATTAAAGGGGGAAAATGACCAGAAAACAATAAAGGCCCAGCACATGTGGAGCTCTGCATATTCATGGATCGTGGCCATTGGCTATAGATAGTGCAGCTTAGGTGGACTATACAAAAAGATTGTCACTTTCTGATGTAAAATCTCATTTTTCCCATAAAAAGGGAACCTTTCATAAAAGATAACTGCTCTGCATATAATCCTAAAGAACCTAAATTAACTACACTTAGCAAGAGGCATATATCTTTCCATACACTCATCCTTTGCACCTCAAGAATCTATTATCCTTCTCATTGTGTCATTAGTCACACCATATTTTTCTACCAGAAAATGCACCAGTAAGCAAAATCCGACTTCAGTGCATAAAATCACACAACACAAAGTAAAATTATTTTAACTTTAAATGTAGAGAACAGAGTAATATAATGTAACATTCCCCCCCCCCCTCACATTAGAAAGGACTGTACACAACTGATTCACAGCTCTTCTCAGCTTTGGTGACTTTTCATTCTGTGGGTTGGTTCCTGACTCATTGAAATAATATTTCTACGTGATAGGGTTTTTTGTTTTTTTTTGCTGAAATGCATCCAGTGTTTCCTCTATATAGTCTGAGTAAAGGGTACTTTTTAGGAAGCTGGGATGGGGGAAATGAAGGTGTGGGGCTGATCACTTTCTCTTGGGGGCATTATGACAAGTTGTGGTTGGAAAAGGGACTAGATTATTGTGCGTTTTAAGCAACTGTATCAGTTATTGTGATCTAGATGTGACATCCGGTTGGGTTCCAGGCTGGGTATGTCTGCATTCTGGGGTTCTTGCACTTCTGTTTCACCTAAAGTAAGTTGATCAGTACTGGAGTTATTTGGTCCTGTTTCAACAATGATGTTTAGACAACCAGGTACTGATACGTCTCTTGCCTAACCGATACCAATCATCCATGGCAACATTAAATCTCTACAGATTTTACTACAGATGGATTTCCAAGGATACAGGCAACACAATGCTGAAGAGATGCTCATTGGAGCACCTGGCACTAACCTACCTAGTGAAGACACAGAGAGGTATCTTCAACCACATTTCTCAGTTGCCTCCACAACTTTGCCAGTTCATACCAGGATGAGTAACCATTAAATCACCAGCTTTCCCTTCTTGTTACACATCTGTTCCAGTTCCAGTCTAGGGAACATCAGTGTTACATTGTCATAGAAGTCTGGGAAAGGCAGGGCTGTTTGCTTCCCTAAAAACATAGATCATCCCTGTCCATGGAAATCAATAGGATTTGTAACCTTGATGTGGAACTAGCACACCTCGCTTGGTTCTCCTTGACCTCTCAGCGGCTTTTGATACTATCAACCGTGCTATCCTTCTGGAAAGTCTAAGTGGGCTGGGCCTTGGGGGCACTGTTCTTCAGTGGTTCTGGTCCTATCTCCCTGGGCGATTCCAGTCAGTGTTGATTGGGGGTGAGTGTTCTGCATCCTGGCCCCTTTCTTGTGGGGTTTCACAGAGCTCGGCCCTTGCTCCCATTCTCTTTAAAATCTACATGAAGCTGCTGGGCCTGGTCATCCATCAGTTTGGGGTAAGTTTTCATCAATATGCTGATGATACACAGCTTTATATATTTACCCCTAGCCAAACAGGTGATGCCGTTCATGTGCTGGCTCAGTGCCTAAAGGCTATCAGCACCAGGATGGGCCAAAACAAGCTCAGGTTTAATCCCTACAAGACCGATTTGCTCTTGTTCAGTTTCTGATCTGGCCAATTGCTGTATGTGAGTTATCTCTTGACGGGGTTGCGCTTCCCTTGAGAGAAACGATTCATGATCTGGGGGTCCTTCTGGACTCACGGCTTCTGCTTGAACAGCAGGTGGAGGCTGTGGCCAGGGGTGCCTTTGGCCAGCTTCGGCTGGTTCACCAATTATGGCCTTTTCACAACCGGCAGGCCTTGGCAACAGTGACTCATGCCTTTGTTACCTCTGCTTGGATTAATCTAATGCACTCTACCTAGGGTTGCTTTTGAAAATGATTTGGAAGCTTCAACTCGTCCAGAATGCAGCGGCCTGCCTCCTCATGGGCGGCCATACATTTGATAGTGTTACACCTCTTTTATGGTCGCTGCACTGGTTGCCTGTTCTGTGCTGTTTCTCACCTACAAGAACCTGTGCTGGTTCTCTCCTACAAAATCCTGTATATCTCCGGAATCGCCTCTCTCAGCCAGTTGTATCCTGTCCAGTGAGGGCCTCAAAGTTGGCCCTCCTTAGTGTCCTGGGCCCTGGTGTAGTGTGTGGTGCCTGGGCCTGTAGGAAGGCCTTCTCTGTGGCTGCCCCTCTTCTTTGGAATGCCCTCCCCCCCCAAGATTCATCCACCTTCCTTAGTGGCTTTTAAGGCCCTTCTTAAGACCCACCTTTTTTGCCAGGCTTTTGCCCGTGGCTGCGGGGGGTCTCCAGTGGTTCCCCCTCCACTGCCGACCTCCCCCTGGTCTTCTATGGGCTGGTTTGGCCCATTTGGGGGCTGTTTCGGCCCTCTCCATGGTTGCAGCAGCCATTTTGGAGGCCACTGCACATGCACCCTGGCCCTTTATGTGTCGTTCTAATAATAAATACAATTATTCTTGAGTACTCTATTGCAAAAACCAACAAAGTAGGCTTTAGCAGAGAGTCCAAAATAGGCCTCAGCAAAGATTCTGAACCGAGCCCAGTCCAACTCATGGGCAGCACATCCCTAGTGGTGGACAGGTAGGGTCTCCTTCCAACATTACTCCAGTACCAGAGAAACTGATGTGGCACAGCTCACTCACACAAATTCAGGTGGGATTGCTGCCAACCCAGCTACTTCCTATGTTAGTATTACCCCAATGCTTTGGAAAGTAATCCTCAACATAGCCTCTTCCACATTACTCAGAGCTTTTAGTGTTAGCTGTAAGAGAAGGAGCGACATGGTTGGGGCATGAACAGAAGGAACCCCCAGAGTAATAAAGCTTCTCCCTTCTATTTACTACTCTTCTCCGACCGGTTCCTGACAAATAGACCCTCATGTAAATCATGAGGCCACCTAGGTATAATATAAATTGTACTTGATGAGCAGATGAGAAACACCTAGAGGAATAGACTGATTATAAATATTTCATTTCTTCTGTCTACTTTAGTTTGGTGCGAGATATAGTGGCATATACATACACAATTATATAAAAATCTGTTGGGGTATTTGCTCCTCTATGTATACACCGTTTATTAGTGTCATTCTAATCATAAATACAATTATTCTTGAGTACTCTATTGCAAAAACCAATAAAGTAGGCCTCAGCAGAGATTCCGAAATTGTTTAACTTTTCTCTAGAAAAATATTAAAACACTATTATCACATCAATGAGAGGAAAAGACAGGAAGATAATAAAGTTATGTTAAACCTCCCTGTATGTACTCATGTGTGAAACAGTTATGTCTGGTCACATAATTGCAATGGTTCTGAGAAATATTTCATATTTTATAATGAACATTAAAAGAGTTTGTGGATCATTACTTTATATGAGTTCCAAAGTTATTACATAAAACCCAACAGGAATGGTTATAAATTATTTGATCCTCCAGTCTAGCCTTGGTAAACATAACATGAAAGCTAAACCATAGCCGAGTCAGCAGACAAGTTTCATGTCAGTAGGAAAGGTATATTTCAGAATATAGACAGAAGAAGAATCTAGCAAAATACATCCTACAGGACCTTTTAGACATTTTGTCTAAAATGTGTGAATCACATTTGATTCCAAAATGTGATTCTGAGTACTGTGCTCCCAGTCCTGTTCATTTTAATGGTAACTTCTTCTAGAGAAACACTGAAAATAGCAGCCTCACAACCAAGTACCTAGAGTTATGTGCAGCTAGGACAGGGCACAGAACAACATGCGCCAGCATGGCTACATTGTACGTGTCACAATTGTCCAGCTGCCCTGCATGAACCTCTGCACAACTATATCTTAGAACAGGGGCAGGCAACCTTTGGCACTCCAACTGTTGTCTAACTACAATTCCTATAATTCCCAGGCACAATAGCCTGTGAGCGGGATTATGGGAGCTGTAATTCAACAACAGTTGGAGTGCCAAAGGTTGCCAAACCCTGCCTTAGGAGCACAAGACAGCTACCACAATGGTGACTCGAAGGTCTTTAGGTGTCCACATAGACACTTCTAGTTTTCTTTCCAACCAAATCTATTGCAGATTTTAAAAAGAATGTACCTTTTCCCATGATCAGTGAGAAAGGGCCCCAATCTGCATAGGAGGAAGCCTTAAAATGCTTACTTCCCCAGCAGACAATCGATGGCTCCTTCCTGGGCGGGTAGATCACCTGCCCAGATGATTGCTGGCTGCTGCTGGCTGCATGGAAGGTCAGGGTGCATCTTCCTAGCACCCCGATCTCCTATAATGCATTGAGCGAGAGTGCGGTGCATAGTAGGGATCCTCCTGGAACTGGCCGGGAGGCTGCTAGCATGTAGGTGTCATGCGGAGCCACATGGTACCAACACATGAGCACTAAGACCAGTTTAAGGGCACCCTCACACCCCAAACCTGGGCTAAGTGGCGGACTTCCTAAGCAGGTTTGCCACCGCTGGAAACCGCACTGCTCCTGGTAGTTCAAATGAGCTGGCAAAACTGGGCTGGACTTCCTTAGCCTGGTTTTGCTTGTGCGCGTGAATAAGCGCCATTGCTTTCTACTGAGTTGGACCATTGGTCCACCTATCCCAGTATTGTCTACTCTGATTGGAAATGCCAGGAACTGAACCTGGGACCTTCAACTTCAAAGCACAGGCTATGTTACTGAGCTATGGTTCTTCCCTTGGTATATTTAATATATAATTTTGGAATAGGAAGGAATTGTGGAGATCTTCTAGTCTTCAGTGCTGGAACTTGCCACAGCATTTCTGACAGATGGCAGCCCAGCCTCTGTATGAAACCCCCCAGTGAAGGAGACTTCATCACTTCACAAGACAGACTGTTCTGCAACCCAACAGTTCTTGCAATTAGGAGATTCCTCTTGATGTCTCATCTAACTCTGCTTCTTTGTAACGAGAAGGATCTGAGAAAGACCAGAAAAAGATCTGAGGAAGTGGTCTTCAACCTTTTGAGGCTTATGTTTAACTCCAACATGCAACATAAGGCTCACTGCAACCCCTCTTTGGTTACTACAACAACGATGATGACAACAACAATGACAAATATTTATATACCACTCTTCAACAAAATTCTCAAAGTGATTTACATAGAAAAATAAATAATACAAAATAAGATGGTCCCCTGTCCCCAAAGGGCTCACAATCTAAAAATAAACATAAGGTAGACACCAGCAACAGCCACTGCAGGGATGCTGTGCTGGTGTTGGATAGGGCCAGTTGCTCTCCCCCTGCTAAATATAAGATAATCACCACTTTTAAAAGATGTCTCTTTGCTCAGTTAGCAGGGTAGTTAGCAGGTTAGCACCTGAATGAGTTGTGGGCCTACCCACTTCAAGGCCAATAGCCTGACGGCATATGAGATGATGCCACATGGTTGCATTGCACCTAATTCCTTAACATTTCCCCCCAATTTAGCTCATGGAACCTGGTAAACACTGGATCTTAAGGCTGGCATATTTTAAAATGTGAGTCCCATTGAAACCAGAGGGATTTACTTCCAAGTAGACACTGTTAAGGTAGGATTGCTACTAGTTATTCTAAGAGCCACATCTGGAACAAATGGAAACTCGCTGAGGCATGTTGTTTTGTCTACCCATTTGATATTATTCTAACCATTGCCCTAAAGTCATTGTCATCATTCTTGAACTTATGCCATGGTGCATGTCTAAGATACTGCACTTAGTGAGAAAATAATATTGCAAGCAATTTATCTGATTTTTCAAAAGGATCCTGAAGAGCATCTCACTGAAATATGAAAAATACAGTGTACTAACAAAAATTACATACTTGACACAATTAACATGGAATTTTTTTTTTGTCTCCCAACTGTAGTAAGCAGGCAGCATATTAATGAATAAATGATCATTTGTGTCAAAGATAAGTGTAATTCTAGATGTGTTCTGTGTGACATCCTGCTTGTTCATCTTGCTATGAGTCTATTGCCTTTTGTGTTCAAATACTTTGTGAATGGGTTTTTGTTTTCTTTCTTATACAAGGAGCAGAAAACAATTCCATTATGAAAAACAGAAAGATGACGAAATCTCTGGACATTGGCATTTAAATATTCACTATAGCAGGTAATACATCCTGAAAGACCGCAATGGAAATATTGTGTGCTCAAAAATAGCTCCATTGGTTTTGTCAAATATAGACCCATATAGGTGCATCTTGTTTACATCTTTCTTTTCCACAAGAAACCCAACGTGGTTCATATCAATTAAAAAATCAACTTCAAACTACATTCCTCAGAATGCCTGTGTAAAAAGGATTTTAAATAGATCTTTAAAAAAAGAAGGACCAGATGAGGCATAGATAAAGCACTGCTTCCTTTCTACAATCCTATGCAAGTTCCACCTATAGTTTGGAGTGACTCATAGGAACATAGGAAACTGCCATATACTGAGTCAGACCATTGGTCTATCTAGCTCAGTATTGTCTTCACAGACTGGCAGTGGCTTCTCCAAGGTTGCAGGCAGGAATCTTTCTCAGCCCTATCTTGGAGAAGCCAGGGAGGGAACTTGAAACCTTCTGCTCTTCCCAGAGCGGCTTCATCCCCTGAGGGGAATATCTTACAGTGCTCACACATCAGGTCTCCCATTCAGATGCAACCAGGGCAGACCCTGCTTAGCTATGGGGACAAGTCATGCTTGCTACCACAAGACCAACTTTCCTCTCCAGACTCCTTTTCTGGTCTCATCCAAAATGGCTTCCACAGTAGAAGTCATGCTATGCTAACCTTGGACCAATTCCCTCGGTCATCTTTCTCATGGTAAAGTCATCACAAGATCATTTCATGAATAACATTCCCTCTAACAGGGATTCCCAGATGTTGTTGACTACTACTCCCAGAATCCCCTAGCAAAAGCCATTGCAGCCGGGGATTCTGGGAGTTGTAGCCAAAAACATCCGTTTTGTTCCCTGTTAGAGGGAACACTGTTCATGAAGTCATCACTTTGCTGCTTACCCCATCTTCTAAACCATTTATGAACAAGTTAAAAATCATTGGTCCCAGTCAGTGTTTCCTCTAACAGGGATTCCCAAAAGCTGGGGATTCTGGCAGCTGTAGTCAACCACCTCTGGGAATCAGAGGGAACACTGGTCCCAGTACAGATCCCAGGGGGACCCCACTTCTTACTTCTCTCCATTTGAAAACTGTCCATTTATTCCTACCCTCTGTTTCCTGTCCTTCAACCAGTTACCAAACCACACATGAACCTGTCCCCTTATCCCATAACTGCTAAGTTTACTCAAGAGCCTTTGGTGGGGAACTATGTCAAAAGCTTTTTGGAAGTCAAAGTATACTATGTCAACTGGATCACCTTTATCCACATGCCTGTGGACACTCTCAAAGAACTCCAAAAGGTTAGTGAGGCAAGACTTGTCTTTGCAGAAGCCATATTGTGTCTGTGTAAGTGTCTTCATGCATATTCTTTAAAAGAATCAATACTTAAAATGCCACACAGTACAAACAGTATTTATAAAAATAATTCTCCAGTTATAAGTGGTGCATACAGTTTGATATGCATATTTAAGGGAAGCAAGGCCTGTTCTTCTATATGGTTAACAATTCTGTACCTAAGTATGCTTTCCATCAGTTTACCCAACACAAAGGTTAAGTTAACCGGCTTGTAATTGGATTCCCCCCAGATCCCTTTTTGAAAATGGGAGTTACATTAGCTACTTTCTATTCCTCTGATACAGAGCCTAACTGTAGGGACAAGTTACACATTTTTGCTAGGAGATCAGCAATTTCACATTTGAGTTTCGTCAGAACTCTTGGGAGGATGCCATCTGGCCCTGGCAATTTGTTGATTTTTAGTTTTTTAAGACAGTTTAGAACATCTTCCCTCATCACCTCAAACTGACCCAGTTCTTCAGCCTCCAAGCCTGAGAAGCTCAGTTCCAAAGTGGATATATGGTCAGTATCCTCTGCCATGAAGACAGATGCAAAGAACTCATTCAGCTTCTCTGCAATCTCCTTATCCTCCTTCACACCCTCATCATCTAAGGGTCCATCCACCTCCCTGGCAGGTTCTCTGCTTCTGAGATATTTAAAGAAGTTTTTGTTATTCTGCTTGACATTCATGCATGTTGATAACATATATCCAATTCATATTTCTGGATCAAAATACCTGAGGTTTTAACGCTTTTGGATCATTTCAACCCAATTGTTCCTTAGCCTCAGAAGGGGTGACGAGGGCATGCACCCCCAAGAAAAATAGCCAATTTCCCCTATTACCTCTAGGAATGTGCACGAACCAGTTCGGCACCTCCTTAGGGAAGTGTCGAACCGGCTTGGGTGCCCGCAGCCAAACCAGTTTGGCGGGGCAGGGAGCAGTTCCTTTTAAATGCAGGTAGGCAGGTCCTTACCTGTTCCTGTGGTGCCCCACCATTTTTCCAGGCATGGCACTCACTCTACAAAAGGCCGCATGTGGCTGGGGCACTACACCCTGCAGTCTGTGCATTGTATCAGCATGCACATGGCTGCTGCATGCATGGCAGCCATATACATGCCAACACCACATGCAGGCTGCAGTAACTGGTGCTGCAGCTGCGCACGGCCTTTTGCAGAGCAAGCGCCATGCCTGGAAAAGGGGTGGGGCTGCGCAGGAACAAGCAAGAACCTGCTTACTTGCTTTTTAAAGGAACCACTCCCCACCCCGCCCAAGGCTGCCTAAAGTCTGTTTGGGTTGATCCCTAGTTTCCTCCCCATACTGGACCCCTGTGGTAGACTAAAGGAAAGGTACTTTTCCCATATTCAGAGAGCTTTAATTCATCATCAATGTATGACTAAGGAAGTAAGGACTCAGCAGGAGCTTTGACCTCACAGCAGAAGCTGTTCTTAATAGGATCAGAGGCTTCTCCACTAGCATAAAGTGTGTGTATCGAGGAATGAGTGATTTCACTGATCTTCCCTGCCTTCAGAACATCTTTCTGCCTTCTGAAAATATGTCCCTGAGGGTTGCACAACCCTCAGGGTCATACTTTTGGAAGGCACATATGGCCTCCTGAGGCAGAGAAGATCCACAAAAAATCACACCCCTCCTCTACAGCATATGCTGCAGTAGTGGGGAAACCTCAGGCTGTAAGGGTACAGGCTCTTATGACATCCTACTTAAGATGTCAGCCATTGTTATTCTTTTTTCAGAAATTTATTATGCAGGGCAAAGTTGTCCCCACCTCCAGAAATATACTTTTGTCCTTCTGTGCACCCCAGTATTTTCCCCCTGTTGCTTTATTTTTTTTTCCCCCTGTTGCTGCCACTGCTTAGCCTAGAGAGGTATACTAAATCAAAGTTTGAGAACTCCTGGATATCATACTTTTCCAAGTAAAATATTCTCGTTTTGAGAAAAGCCGACTTGTTCACGTACAAGCCAAAGTCAAAGTTCATTAACCTTCTCATAGTTTTAAATTTTAAATATATCTCAAGTCTTCTTGCAAGAGAACTGGGTAGACAAAAAAAAAAGGGAATCTTTCTAAATCATAAGCATAATATCGAAGTATGCAGAGTCTGCTGATTACAACTATTGATTCTCATTGTAATTCTAAAACTATGCAGTTCCATCATTACTCATTTTGGTGTTAAGCAATCTAGTTTCACCAAATCGTACATGTCAAAAAGAATGGATGTTTTTAATGTTGGGTAGGTGAGGGGTGATCTTATTAAGAACGCCTTGGAATTCTTCAAAGCTAATCTATTCATCATTGTTTTCTTCTATGCAATTATATATAATACACACACACACACACACACACGTATATATATATATATGGAAATATTTTAGAAATCCCCTCTAGGTGGTGCTAATACTGCATTGCTTTGGTGTTTCAGCACAATGAAAACATTAATTTGCTATGAGATAATTTTTGACGTAAATGTAAAATGGTGCCCATTCGAACTCAGTAATGAAGCATAGTGCATTTCTACAGCTCCTAATTTGACTAGTTAAATGACTCCATTACGTGTCTAACAGACAGAAGCAAATAATTTCTGGTCAGTTGACGCTCACTTATCCGTATCATTTTACCCTGAAAATAAAGTCTCTAATCTACAGTTTCTTTGTCTTAGTTTATAATATTATTCAAGCACACATACTTAAGTAATAAGAAATGAAACCAACACAAACTATTATCAATTAAGGGAAGGAAAACAGATTCCAAATGCATAGATTCTATTAGGTGATGTCTTTTTTTTTTTAAAAAAAAACTTGAAATAATAAATTAAAGGAAAACACAACTGGCTTATTTTGCTGGTATTGCTGGAGACAATGTTATTTCTTTCAAAAAATCTTGCTTTATTTCAGATATAGGGCTTCTGAAAGGGTAATTAGAACCATCACTGAAGCTATATCTGCTAAAGTTGACCAACCAAGTTTGAAAGCGTTCCAACAGATCCTTTTGGGTTCATATTGATGGAGTAAATAGGGAAGCCTTAATAAATATCAGGTGATGAATAATTTTGCCTCGAGGAACAAAAATGGTTAATGTCGAATCTTTATGTTCCTTGTCTAAATGCTTTTCCCCCTTCCTGCTGAAAACAAGTTTAGAATTAAAGCATATCACTTTACACATACTGCATGCATATTAGTGAGACACAGCTGTTTATGCCTCACTCTTAAGAGCCATATGATTAAGTTATGGGATATCAGATAATCCAAAGTCTCTTTCTATTGGTCACCTTGCACAGACAAAGGCTTTTTAGTTTTAAGTCCATTTAATGACAGAATGTCCAATTCGACAAATGTGTGAGTAATTCCAATGGAACACCTGTGGCTCCCTCTGCTAGACTACAGAATAGAAGATATAAAATGTCATTACAGTAGCATGCGGTGCCCGAATTTATCTGGAAAAAAGGGCAGGGGGGAATATTCTGTCTGCTATAGCAGTTCAAAATCACTCAGTCATACTCAGCTTTCTAGAGAGAGGAATGCTATCTTAGTTATCAAAAGTGTAGCCCCTAAACCCCCCCCCCCTTTTTTTTTGCACATATGGGTGAGTTAAGGACAGTGTAGTGTTTTTGTTGATTTTATTTATTTATTTATTTATTTATTTATTACATTTTATATCCCGCCCTTCCTCCATGGAGCCCAGAGCGATGTACTACATACTTAGGTTTCTCCTCTCAACAACCCTGTGAAGTAGGTTAGGCTGAGAGAGAAGTGACTGGCCCAGAGTCACACAGCTAGTTTTATAGCTGAATGGGGATTTGAACTCGGGTCTCCCTGGTCCTAGTCCAGCACTCTAACCACTACACCACACTGGCCCTCACTACCACTTAATCACTTGATCACTACCTTAAGGGGTTAATTATAATATTTGCCTGAATCCAAGATGACTCCGAAATTAAGGCAACCCCCTTTAAAAAGCAGATTTAATACAGGTTAAACCAAGGGTTTCACATAAATTTTCAGATCTGGTTCTCAAATGAGTACCAGCAAAAATGGTTTGGTACTCACATTGCCACTCTGTGTGTACCAAGCAAATTCCAGACATGTACCAAGCGTGTACCAGAGCAGCAAATTCTCTGGCCTCCACTGCTCCCAACTCACCTCCCAGCAAAGCCTCCCTCCCCTGCCTGGAACTAGAGTTTCATTCACAGCCTGCATGCTTTCTTTGGACAAAACAAAAAACTCACAAAAACATCCCCAAAAACACACTAACAAAAACCTAAGGGTGGGGGGGAAGACCAGAATTTTGAATCTTTTCCTCTCTCTCCATTGTCACCATCCTTATCCCCCAGCTGGTTTTCTGGTGCAGCGGGCCCTGGGGCACATCCTACCAGCCCTTGCTTGACATGGGTGTGCATAACCCCAAGCAAGCTCCCCACATACATACACAACAGCGGTGGGGGGGGGAGGGAGGACAAGGTAAGTTTGTTAGGGCTAGTCTTTTCAAGGGTTTGATTTCTGGCTGGCTAGAGTTCTGTTTTGTTTTGACGTGGCAGTTTCAATTATGCACATAAAGACAGTGGGTGGGCTGCAGATGAGTCATACAGCTTGTGGGAGGGGCCACATTCTTGAGGTGGCTCAGTTTGGAAGCAGCTCTTGAGAAGACATGGGGTACTTTGCTACCTGAAGATTTGTGAACAGGAGTTTGCTAACAGATATCAAAAGAGTGTTGCGTGGAGTTTAGCAGTGAAGTGTACACAGATGCACACAAGCATCATCACAAAGCATCACAAAGCAGACACCCAACATGAGAAGGTATTACCCCACTTTGTAAGTTTCTTGGAGGACAGAGCTTGAAACCTTTAATTAGCCGACAAACTGCAGCTAAGACCTAGCTTTCAAGTAAACAACCTCTAAATAGCCAAAAACACAAGTTATAAAGGTAGAATGCCAGCAGGGGTGCTTCCCAGTGTATTGCACACAGTGTTGCATGCATGACTGCCTGAGGGGCAGAAGTGTGGGTGTGCGCTCAGTACAATGAGCTCCTGGCTCTCAGAGAACAAGTTCATTCCCTCAAAACCAAGGTTGCTGACTTGGAGAAGCTCAGGGAGGCAGAGAGGTATGTGGATGAGACCCTCAGGGATATGACAGTGGCATCCCACCACAGACTGACAGCTCCTCCGCTGTGATGGAGGTCTCAGGGAAGGAGGTCATCAGTCTGAGGAAGAGGGGAATGCTCCCTTAGAAGGGTAATGTGCCCATATCCATTCCTTGGGTAATGTGCCCATATCCTCTCACACAGATTATACTCCTCCAGGGGTTGAGGGGCTCCTAGTAGGGGGCAATTTGACCATTGGGGCAAATAGAGATGGGTTTGTGACGCATGTGTAGACTGCACGGTGACTTGCCTACCTGGTGCAAAGGTTTAGGACGTCACACAGCATCTAGATAGGCTGTTAGGCAGTGCTGGGGAGGAGTCAGCTTTCATGGTCACGTCAGCAACAACAATCATGGGAGATGCAGTTGGGAGGTCATAGAAGCCAAATTTAGGCTGCTAGGTAGTTGATTGAAGTCCAGGACCTCCAGGGTAGCGTTCTCTGAAATGCTACCTGTTCTATGCACAGGGCCAGTGAGAGAGGTGGAGCTGAGGTATCTCAATGCATGGATGAGATTGTGGTGCCATGAGTAGGGGTTTAGATTTGTTGGGAACTGGGAAACAATTTCAGGCAAGCAAAGTCTGAACAAAAGAGACAGGCTCCACATGAACCAAGATGGAACCAGACTGCTGGTGTTTAAAATCAAAACGGTCACAGAGCAGCTTTTGAAATGATGCCTGGGGGATTGCTGACAGGGACTGGGTGGTATCTGGTTCGGCAAGCATAATCTCCTTAGGTTCAAGGGTCAAATGTTAAGATAAACCAGAAGGGGACAGAGCAGAACCAGGAGTAGAGCAGACAGAAACATATAACAGCTGGTCAAAAAAGGTCAAATGACAGTAAGGGAGATAGCACACACCAATGCCAGGCAGGAGACTCAGTGTATAGGTTTTTATATACCAAGATAGGTAGGTGGGAGTGCTTGGTTGCAAATGAAAACATAGATGTAGTGGGCATAATGGAAACCTGGTAGAACGGTAAGAACCAGAGGGACACTATTATTCTTGAATACAGACTCAACAGAAAGGACAGGGAGGGGCAGATTGGGAGTAGAGTAGTACAATATATTTTTACAAAGATAGAATCCAACAAGCTAGAAAACCTAGAAGGACTGGAGTCCTCCACAGAATCATTATGGGTGGCAATATGATAACTGAAAGGTAATGTGTTACCAGGGATGTGCTATTGCCCTCCGGAACAAAATGCTGCCTATGACCTGGAGCTGGAGAAGCAAATCAGAGAGGCATCAAAAAGAGACAGAGTTGTAATACTTCAATTACCCTCACATAGACTGGGCAAATTCACATGTGGGTATTGATAGAGAGGTCAAATTTCTAGACATGCTAAATGACTGTGCCTTAGAACAGTTGGTTGCACTCAACCAGAGAGAAGTTAACCTTGGAATTAATCCTGAGTGGTGCCCAGGACCTGGTGCAAGATGTCAGAGTTGTAGAACCATTGGGGAACAGTGACTCAATACAGTTAAGTAATTTTGAGATCGCATTTTTCCACGAATGGGGCCTGGTCTCACCACTCTTTCCCTGTCAGCTTCCTGGTCCTATTGTGATCAGAACAGAGCTAATGCCACCAAGTTTGCTACCTACTAATGATTACAGAGATCACAGAATAAAATATAAATTGAAAGTGAGAAAAAGATATATTGTTTCCAAAATATATAAAAAACGAAGAAAGAATGCAATGGATTCTGGCCAAACTTTTAAAAGAAGAAAGGTATGAAGAGCGAAGCAAATTTGGTACGAATGGATGGGGCAACTGATGTACCACTTATGCTTAATAACAGCTCTAGGGAAGATCAAGGAAATTAAACACCAGTAAGCTCAACTTCAGCAGTAGGGAAGATATTGGAAACACTAATCAGGGACAAAACAGGGAAAGTTATGATTTAATTAAAGATATTCAGCATGGATTCACAAAAGGGAGATCATACGTAACAAAAACTAATAGAATATTTTGGAGAAAAAAACCCACACATGCAAAAAAAATTGAAGATGGATGCTGTGAGCATGATTAACAGCCCCCCTGTGTTTAGTAACTACCTGAACCATTTACTCACTATCTACATCCCACTGAAGTCAATGCCAAAACTTGACTGCTCCCTAATTTTGGAAGACGCGTAAAAGAGGTAGATGGGTACAAGAGTATCTGAAAGAACGAGATATAGATGCGAAAACTTTTTCTTACATAGATACTACAATGAAGAAAGTAAGAGCACAGTGACACAGTCTACAAGCTTGCTGCAGGGAATCCCCTCCTCGTGCAGGCCTTGGAAACTTCACACATACTGGACTCCAGATTTTAAAGAAGCCACTGGCTATGCAACAGTGACTGGATGGGGTGGTTAGGGACATATGAAGCCGCCTTCTACCGCATTTACCCAAATACAAGATGACTCTGAATTTAAGACAAGCCCTAAAAAAACAGAGCTTAAATATGTGTTCTATACTTACCGAAAAGGAACAGAACTCTGAATTTAAGATGACCCCCTGATTTCTAACATGAAAGAATTTCATGATTTCTAACATGAAAGATTTTGGGAATGGGCGGGAGTGGGGCTGGCACCTCTCCACAGTGGCAGCACAGCAGATCTTGGCAACCACCAGCTGAGGACTGCCATATTTTCCCTCTGCACAATGCTAAGCCATAATAGGCTACTGCGCAGAGGAGGCTTCTGGGGGAAAGTTCTCTATTCTCCTCCCTCCGAAGCCCTCTCTGGGCAATGCTACTTCATGACCGGGCATTCTGTGGGGAGGGGGGCAGCCACAAAGAGGAGTGTTGCTATCCCTGCCACCATGAAGAAATGCAATGGAAGTAAGGAGTTTCAAACCCCACCAAAAGACTACTCCCAACTTCAGCCCAACCCTCTTTCCAACCAGCAACAAGGAGCACTGGCAGTGGCTGCATTGTCATTCAGCCATGGCAACAGAAAATCTCACCCTAAGGCTACAATCCCAACTTCCAGTGGCCTAAAGCTTATATATTTCTATAGGAAGAAAAGGGAGCATTCAGCATCCCTCTTCTGGCAGTCCCTTCTATTCTGACCCCCTAGGGGACAGTTCAGACCATACTGTCTAACCAGGCCTTGCCAAACCAACCAATCAGGGACACACATGCACATTTCCCACTATTCGTCCCCTGGCATCATTTCACTTTTTCTAATGGCCATATTACTTTAATGTAGTATTTTAAAACTGGCTGTACAAATCACCCCCGCTAACTGGGCAAAGAGGCATCTTTTAAAGCAGTAGCTCTCTTATAAAGCATAATGTCTCTCAAGTGGCAGTTGGGTGTGTGTGTGTGTGTGTGTGTGTGTGTGTGTGTGTGTGTGATAGATTATAAGCCTTTTGGGGACACAGGGCCATTTTCTCATACCTTTTTCTATGTAAACTGGCTTTATGAACTTCTATTTGTTGAATGATTGTATATACATCTTTAAAATATATATATTATGGTCACTGACCAGTACATCAGAATTAAACCCATCACCATCCATCCACCATTAAGCTGAAATTATCAGTTGAATAAATCAATCTGAAATGCAAGAAACTTATATAACCTACATAAACATAATTACTTAATTACTTAACTATCACCATCTGCTAGAATGAGGGAAGCCTTTATAATTTCTTGATGCACCTTGTGTTTTGTAGTGTAGGGGAGAAGGCCATTTGGGCTGATTAAAAGTAGGTGACCCAGGATATTATGGAACCTGAAATGAGACATCAAATGCTGCCTTCCGTCACAACACTGGTGAGGGCCAGCTCCCTTTCAAAACTCAACTTTGCAAGCTCTGGAAGTGGTTCAGAAGGGGGGGGGAGGAGGAGGGAAGGTTGCCAGCAGCCTTTTCTTCTCTCCTCATGCTTCTTGCAAGCTTTGTGAGCAGCGTGCGGAGAGGAAAATTTGCTCCTTGCAAGTTTTGCAAAGATCAGTATGTTCTGAATGAGCTGCTCTGGGGGCAGCAGTAGGGGGCATCTTGCTGCCACCCCAATAATCTGCCACCTGATGCAACCACCTCACCTTGCCTCATGAAAGGGCTGCCCAATTAAAACTATTCAAACTTTAGTTTTATTTGTTTGTTTGTTTGATTTATATACCGGCGTTCCAAAAATGGATCAATACTTGACCCAAGGTATTATCTGAGGATGCACGGTGCAGCTTTGCTGCTAAAACTAAGCAAGTCTGGCCCTTTAAGTGGCCTTGATTGGCAAAAAATTGACAATCAAACAGCAGATAGATGGCACAACCCTCTATGATGCAAACAAGAGGATGAGGGGAAAATGCCCTGGTGGGATGGCTAGACAAGAATCAGGGTTCAGTTCTGAAGACTGCAATTCTGAATGGCGATACAGTCATATACAAGCTCATTGAAATCAACAGGATGAAAAAATGCCAGATTGCAGTCTATAATTTTTAGGCATAAGTGGTAGCAACAGTGAATAAATTAATCTTTGTCTGTGTTTTATATATTCAGGCAGAAGCAGACTGTAAATGGTTACAAATCATTCAAATGATGCCTAAAGGAAAATCAAACTTTTTAAAAAAATTAAATCAGATTTTATGCAAACGTCGAGCAAATACTATCCATGGACAAGGAGAGTGACATTTTCAGACTCTTGAGAAATCTCATCTAGCCTAGGCACCTTAAGAAAGTGTCATATCTGCCCCCACAAGGGTGTATGAACTGATGTTACGAAGAAGGAGAGCACAAGGAGGAGAGCTGGTCTTGTGGTAGCAAGCATGACTTGTCCCCATAGCTAAGCAGGGTCTGCCCTGGTTGCATATGAATGGGATACTTGATGTGTGAGCACTGGAAGACATTCCCCTCAGGCGATGAAGCTGCTCTGGGAAGAGCAGAAGGTTTCAAGTTCCCTCCCTGGCAGCATCTCCAAGACAGGGCTGAGAGAGATTCCTGCCTGCAACCTTGGAGAAGCTGCTGCCAGTCTGTGAAGACAATACTGAGCTAGATAGACCAATGGTCTGACTCAGTATATGGCAGTTTCCTATGTTCCTATGAAGCAGGCAGTTAAGGAATTTAGATGGCATTTCTTGACAAGGATACAGCAGTAAAGGTTCAAGAATCAACCAATAGCAACAGAACTGACAACATGATAAAGAGAAAGAGTTGCTCAAAATACACACTGGTGGCACGTTAAGGCTTCAGAAGAGATCTGCAAGCATTGCCTTTTCCAGACCAGATCAGACACAGTTTTATTTCTATTGAACTGAGAAAATCAATGAAAAAGAAGTTATAGATGGAAGGGAAATCAACAGATGGCTAATGGTTTGATAAAGCTGAGAGGCAGAAGACTTCTAGTAGGGACAAAGAGCAAGTGATATAAGACCTGACACACTGAATTCAGTTTGCTTTAAAAAAAACCCAACCCTCCCCTAAATGATAGTTAGGAACTAGGAATGGAGGAAATCTTCCTAGCCTTTATCAACATTCTTTTGGCTTCTGTCAAAATGCCTTGGATATTTTGCCTATACAGGAATCTCCAAATACTACTACTATATACTGTTTTCTGACAAAGGTTCTCAAAGTGGTTTGCATAGAAAAAGAAATAATAAATAACACAGCTCCCGGTCCCAAAACGGCTCACAGTCTAAAAGAAACACAAGATAGACATCAGCAACAGCCACTGGAGGGATGCAGTGCTGGGGCTGGATAGGGCCAGTTGCTCTCTTCCTGCTAAATCTAAGAGAACCACCACTTTAAAAGGTGCCTCTTTACTCAGTTAGCAATTGTACACTTTGCTTTATACATGTTGCTTTTGGAAAACTACAGTGACTAACAATCAAGGCATAGATGGACACCCAACCCTTAAGGATGTCACTAGACTTATCAAAGCTCCTTTGGTTTCCCTGAAATTCCCAATGTGTCACCTAAAGAGGAACCACCAAATGCTGTTTGAATTTCATTTTAGGTGACGTTTTGGTGGCAGTTCTATTAGGGATGTGCGAACCACTTTGAATTCGAACCGGGGTGGTTCGAAGGTTCAAATTCAAACCGAACCAGCCATCAGGTTTGAGCTACAGGTTTGAATTCGAACTGAACCAGGGGGAGGTTCGAGCAAAACCAAAACCGAACCACCCCCTCCTGGTTTGAACCTGGTTCAAATTTGAATCGAACCGGGCAAACCGGTTTTGTGCACATCCTTAAGTTCTATCACCAGAACTTGCCCAGTGGTAATGTGGTAACCCTTGGAATTGCTCATAGGTTCTACTGAAAATCCAGATAGCTCAAGGGATTTTCCTCACATTTCCTAAAGTTTTGCAGATGTCCTTATTCATGGTATGTTGCTTTCCTATTTTTAATATTTTTTATTTTCTCTATTTCCCCCTCTTTCCCCACCCCATTTCTGATGCACTGTTCCTGGTTGGGGGAGATAATAGAGATGCTCAGCAGGGAAATGCATGACTAACAAGCAGAATGTTGCCGGTTCAAATCCACGCTGGTACTATATCAGGCAGCAGCAATATAGGAAGATGTTGAAAGGCATCATCTCATACTGTGTGGGAGGAGGCAATGGTAATCCCCTCCTGTATTCTACCAAAGAAAACCACAGGGCTCTGTGGGCGCCAGGAGTCGAAATCGACTTGATGGCACACTTTACTTTTACCTTACTCTGGCAAAGGAAAAATAGTAATGGAAAGCAAGATTCAAGCAAAGTTGGGGCGGAGGAGTGGGGGAAGATATCATAGCACTCTATTTACAACCGCTTTATGTTTGTAAATGTTTAACTATGCTAATAAAACCCTTTAATAATAATTTAAAAAACTGGGTAGACTGGAGGAGATTATGTGACATTAAGGCTATATACAATGTTTCACAACTATCAAATATTGTGTGAAGTGTACTGTCTGTTTAGCCACCCTGGGGTGAAAGCATTTAAGCACTAAAAACATTTGTCTCTAAATCCGTAGGTGGTATTTTTAGTCAGAGTCTGTATAAAGCCCAGGTAGCTGTCCTTAAGACATCTCTGCATGATACACTATCCACATCTCAATAAAAAGTGAAAATAGAGTGTCAGTACTTTCATACCAACAACTTCCTTTTCCTCCTTAAATATTGAAAAAAATGTAGATTACGATTAGCATTCATTCCAACATCGCTTGTCTACGTTTTGTGTTCCATGGACTTAGACAGAAATGCAGTGCTACAGTACTGTGCTACTCTAAGTGCTTGACTGAATATGTCATTGATTATTTCTTGAAAATGTTTCCAGGCTGACTTTCTCAGGTCATGGTACAATGGAACATCAGTCAGTCAAACTTTATTGTGGTCTCTGACCAATCCAGAAAAAAGCAACATTAATAAGATACAGTACAAGGGCACATGATCAAGTCATCTTGCTGAAGCTAAGCAGGTTTAGGTCTGATCAATTCCTAGATGGGAGACCACCTGGAAACCCCATTTGGAATCCCAAATGAAATAAATAAATAACTGCCCATGGTTCAAGGCGACATATTTACAACTGTTAAATCAGATTAGAATGTAATGAGAGAGTTCAGGCATTATGTGTAGTTAGGGATAAACCATGGTTTTCTGCAATGTCCCCAAGACTTGGAAGCATGATTTCCCTCTCTCCTTTCCTCAGACATGGGAAGAATCCTGCTTCGGGTTGCTGTTAGAAAGAAGTCAGCATCAGATTGTGCGTGTCATCTGAACTGACACGACTGACTTCTTGGTTTATTCTAACAACAGTGTTTGAAATAAACCTAGATCTGAACCAATGTTTCAAATGATTTTTTCAGGTTTATTTCAAGCACTGAAATAAATAAACCAAGATTGGTCGTTTTGATGACACGAGCAATCCAATGCTGACTTCTTTCCAAAGCAGAATTCTTCCAACACATGTGAGGGAACAAGAGGAGGAAACATGCACTCTTGAGGCTCAGGGATGTCACACGAAGCCAAAGTTTAACCTTGTATTTGCATGATGTCTGAATCCAACCAATATAAAATCAAAACACAAGAGACAGATCCAGCAAAGTGAGCAAACAAAATACCCTATCAGACTAGCCAGCAAGACTGAAGATGTACCTGGGAACCCCTCCTAAAAGCCTGCCAGGAGCAACAGCACACCTGTTGGGGAAGGATTCCTTCACAGCCTTGAAGCAACTGAGGTAAAGGCCCTGCTTCCAACCGTGACAATTCCCAATTCACACAAAATAGTAACACAAAACAGGGCCTGATGTGATGGCCATAGCTGGCATGGGGCTCATAACAGGGAGATGCAAAGTGCAATAGACATCCCACAGACAGCAGATGTCCCATTTCTAGATCATCCTCACAATGTCAAGTCATAACAAATATGTAGAAAAAGAATGGAATGACTAATAGAAACCTCAGCTAAGTGGGGAAAGACGCAGGGATTAGAAGAAGTGGAATGTGGACAGAGGGGCATGGGAGTGAAAGAGCAATAGACATGCAGGTAAAGCTCACAGCAATCACACATTAAGACAAATCACACTTCCAGAAGTCTCATGAGGTGCAGCTCTTCCTAGATTGTACCACTTCGGATTTCAGATGGGGATGGGATGGTGGTGAAACCACTTGTGGAAGAATGTTGCGCCAGCATGTAGCTGTTGCACTAGACTCGTGTTGTGCAGTTACACACATTCTGTGCAACAGTTAAGCAACCTGTGGCATTCCTCATCTGTTTTAAAGGGAACTTTGGGGCAAGAGCACACTTCTCCAAATCCCTGCTTTTTAGTGCAACTATGAGATCTCCTAATGTTTGCACAACTTTGTTGCACAAGGGCTTTGTTATTCAGGATATCAGCCATTATGTTCGAATGCTCTCAGCTTAAAAACAAAACACTCCCAGCATGTAGAAAGCTAGGATATCAAGGAAAACTAGTTTCACTTTCTCCCTATATTCACGGATCTTATAATATGGCTGAGTATTCACATGGCTGTCTGGGAAGTACACTCCAGAAAGGGCTGTACCATTTTGGATTTCTGAATGTGTAGTTCAACTGTTCAAATAATATTTTAGCCCCACCCCCCACCCACCCCAGGCCACTTTGCAGTGTGTCCATTAATGAAGTCCAGCCCCAGGAAAGGGGGTAATTGTTGTATTACATTCAGTCCCCTCCCCACTCTGTTTCTGGTATTTGAGCACAAACCCTGAGAAGCGGGGGTTAAAGTGCAATTTTAACTCCTCCCCGCCACCTCCCCCATCAGTGGTTTTCATAAGCATAAGGAGGCTTATTTAGAGATCTAAATATAATGCTAAAACTTTCATTCACAACATATACTGGATAAACGTCCCCTTAATGAAAACAAAACCCACAAATACAAGCCATCTTGAATGAAAACAAAGTGTTAAAAATACCTGTCTGGATTTTCTCTTGAAAATCAGTCATTGAGAATCATCTGTCAGTAAGACAAAATTAATTACTACATGTGAAATGGAGAAAATCAACATAAATTTAAATATAGCATATTATTACAAAAGCTTAAGTAATCCTATTATCTATTACTGAAACATGCGTATAGTCTTAAATACCCTCCTCCCGCCTTCTCCCGCTCCAAGATTACTAACATTCCATCATCCGATTTAATAAAAATGTTCTGATGTCTTGAAATTCCAGTGTTTTGGGAACAAAAACTGTCTGTAAAATATAGTAACTTGCAAAATTCAGGCATCTTTTTGACTGTTTTGGTGGTAATGGAGAAACCAATTTAATTCAAGTGTGTCTACAAATCTACACCAGCTGGGTCAGCTTGCAGACTAATTCACACAACCACTCTACGCATTGCTGGCCAGCATTTTACACCCCAGATTCTATGTCACTTTAATCATTCTTTGCAAAACCAAGTTGGCATGGCTCCACTCAGAAAGAAGGTTTGTGGAATCATTCATAATTATTGTGATGAAGGTTCCTGAAAATCCATTGCCATGTGCATAGAATACAATACTCTGGGCAGAACGAAAATATATATATATATATACCAGCTGACATCCTGCCTAAATTTACTCGAGGAAGCTGCATTGAAATTAAATGGACAAGTCCATTTAACTTGTCTTTTTAAATTCAATGAGACATCCTCGAGTAGATTTAGTCAAAATGTACCCAGCTATTTGCACAGTTGGTTGTGTGAACTGACTGTGATCAATCCTGCATTCCAAATACAAAATGTCACTCCCAATATGTATATTGTTACCCCAAATATGGCCAGGATTGGGTCAAGATACTGAGCCACACAGTCACACTACATGGTTCAGAGATGTGCTCTGAAGAATGATGCTGGAACGGAACCCTTACAGGTGCTCTTTACAGCATATTTACAGAGGCACAACTGTATGATACACTCCCTGACACTGCAAGAGATCTTGGTTTCACAAAGACCCAGTTCAGACATACAAGTTAGCTTGAGTTAAGCATGGCCGAGGGTTCAGTTCTTAACTCCAAATCACACCGCAGAGGTTAACCAAATCATGGAGAGCCAAACTCCAGTTGAAGGAGAGGGGAGCCCCTCCCGGTTTCCCGGTTGCTGAGGGACATCCCTGACACCTCTACGATTGTAGTTTGGAATAGGCATGAAACTGCGGCTACAGGTGAGTCAGCATTTGGGTGTAACGTTTTGGTGGCAAAACCTCAGTTGTTGGAGGCAAAACTTAGAGATTAACTGAAGGTTCCAATTGGAGTTTGGTGAGGCAAACCGGAGTTACCTTTTGGTCCGTAACCACGGTTTTGCGCTCTCGGGCTTATGGCAGTTACAATTTTGGCCAGCTGTAACTGTCGTTATCCTGCATATCTGAACTCAGCCTAATACTCCTAACAATGTTGTCACCACAAGCAACCATTTGAGTTTCTTGCAGGGTTGGGTTGTCTCTCTCCACCATCACACAGGGAACTAACATGGACTTCTTCAAGTCGGGGGTGGCAGAGTGGACTGTGCCTTCGGAAATCAATTCACATGGCACTTCTGCAGCTATGGATCAACACTGCTGAAGTGAATTGAGCCTGGTCCTCAGGGGCCAGACTACAACACAGGATAGTTTGATGCACGTTGCATCTCTGACACTAAAGTACCACCAGTGGGGCAGGGCAGGTAGGTTAAGTCTAAGCTGAGGGAGTATCAGGTGCCAGTGAAGAATCTGGTAGCAGTGACCCAAGCGCTTTATTCTCTGCACCACTAGAATAGCTTGTGGGTGGAAAAAATGGCTGGCTTGCACTGTGCTTCTTCACAGCACCACTTTGGAGACATTCGCTGATGTCTCTGAGATGAGTCGATCGTCTCAGAGACGTCAGGTGACATGGGGAGCCAATAGGGGCTCTGCTAGCCTTTAGGCTTGGCTCCCCAGTTTGAGCAACTCATCACTAAGAAGCATCATGTAGACTTCTGTGCCTCAACTTGCCTGCCTCCTCTCTGCTGCCTTCCAGAACTTGAGCTTCTGCCTATGTTGGACCATATCTGCTACTTCTGACTCCTCTGATATTTGTCTGCTCTTCCCAGGTCCCAACCTCTTTTTGACTTGGACCTGACTCTGGCTCTATGGACTCATGATTGACATTTTTGGACTTAGAGTGCTCTCCAAATCTGGGGATAGCTCAATGGTGGAGCATCTGCTTTGCATGCAGAAGGTCCCAGGTACAATGCCTGGCAGCATCTCCAGGTAGGGCTGGGCAAGATTCCTGTCTGAAACTTTGGAGAGTCACTGCCAGTGAATGTAGACATTCACTGGCAGAAGGACATTCTACTGAGCTAGAAGGATCAACAATCTGATTTGGAATAAGACAGCTTCCAGTGTTCCTCTGCTGCTGTGTCTAAACCTGCTGGGGCCTGACAGGGAGGAAACAGGAAACCCTAACCACTCCAGTTGTATTCAGAGATTCTATATTGGCATTACAAGGTATACAAGAAGGGCGATTATCATAATGTCCCCGAGCAAACTTCATTTTGTTTTTATGCAAAGCTGGGGTTGGCCTAAACAATTAAATCAATTGTGGCAAATACATTAAACCTGCATCTTAATTTGACAGGTGAATTTAGTACTGGGGTGCATTTTAAAAGGGCTTCTTGACTTTTAGAAGGCAATGTGTGTTAATGTTTCTATGAGATTCCTTGGGGGAGGACATTAGATGCATTTTGTATTGCATTGTGCTTGTGGCGGTGAAGCCTCACCACAAACAGTGCATATGTCAGGCAGGAGAAAGAGTTGAGTGGGAAGACAGTGTTCATGAGAAAGAGAAATGGGAAAGACGAGAGGAAAACTGGAGAGGAAAATAGATTTTTCCAGGAAAAAGAATTCAAAAGTGGACCACCTTTCCAATCAGGCTTGCCATTTTTTTTAATTTATTTTTTTTGCAACCTGCTCCTATGCTTTTAACTGCAGCCTAACAGACAGAAATTAAGCAAGTGAAGCTTTTCTCATCATTAATGGCAGGGAAAAATTCACTTGATCTCCATGTCCAGTAGGTTTTCACCTGCTAAATTTCTCTGTGTCAGAAAACGCTATTAAAGGTGCAGAAGAGAGCCAGAACTAATTTACAAACTAATGCAATATGGGCAGATCAGTACGTCACCACTTGCTATACTAACTGACACTGCTGGGGGTGGGGGTTCCATCCCAGACATTTGTGCTTGAGCACCTGAGAGGAGGAGTGAGAAAACTGCAGGCTGGCAGGATCAACCTGGTTGTTGTTGTTGGTTTTTTGTTTTTTTGTTTTTGGTTTTGTGTTGTTTTTAAACATACTAGATCTCTGAGGTCCATCAGCCAGGGCCAGGTACAAAATAATGGTGGCAGTGGAGGGGGGAGCCAATTACCATATTTACCTGAACTCAAGACTGAGGCTTTTCCCCCAAGTTCTTTGATGTTAGAAATGGGGGGGAGGGGGTTGTCATAAATTCAGAGAACTCTTCCTTTCAGGTAAATACAGGTACAGCCTTTTTTTAAAAAAGAGGATAATTTTAAATTCAGTATTGTTTTATTTATTTGTTTGTTTGTTTGTCTGTTTATCTATCTATTTATTTATCAAATTTATACCCCGCCCAAACTTACGTCTCTGGGCGGCCAAGAGTTGTCTTTGATTTATGTAAACATGGTACTTGTGAGGGTCATGACAAGGGTAAGATGGAGAAATCCTGTATATGCCACCCTGAGCTCCTTGGAGAAACAGTGGAATACATATGAAATCAATCAATAAATCCACAACGCAGGCACATACATAGCTGATTATACTCGTGGAGGTTCAAACTTGGGTCATTACGGGACAGTTTGCCATGACAGCATTTGAGATCTCTTGATATGGGTCACTTATAAAATAATCCGCCCCCGTACTCTCTCAAAATAATATCTAAAATATTCTTGCTGCCATATTATGGATTGATTACCAACAACTCGCTCTTCTGCATATATCAGCCCCGGCCCCTCGTAACTCTCCCTATCTGTACAGAAGGCACAGCAGTTCTGTGATCTTCTTAAACACTGCTGACTTCAGCCACCTTTCAACAGTGTCCCTTCTCTGAGAACAATTCCTGATTACAAGGGATAAGATTCCAGCTTGGCCTCAAAATTCCAGTCTGATACTTACAGGGCTTAGTGAGAACTGGTTTATGGCAGAAGCATTATGTTTTTAATGTAGCCTGGATGAATTTTAGCTTCTTTTTCTATCCCTTCCCCCCAGAAGACTATTCTAGCTTAGAATTGAAGATTTTAATATCGCACAATAAAACCAGAGAAGCGTGTGTCGAAAAAGCACAGAGGACTCTGATTCTGTGACAATGTGATGGATACTGGACTTTGACCGGAGAGCCAGAAAGCAAGTCACTTGTGGAAGTTACTAATACTCAACTAAGTGGCCTCGTAGGGTTTGGGATAGACAATGGGATGGCACCTAAAGTATGAGAAGTATAGTTCATTTATCCAGCTTTTTTTAAAAAAGTAAAACACTTTATGGATTTTGGATATAGATATATAGAGAGAAAGAGTTAGGGTTGATTCCAACTCTCCTAATCCCCAGCCAAAGGGGACTGCATCTGGGGATGATGGAAGTTGTAGTCAACAACATCTGGGAATCCCTGTTACAGGGAACACTAGTGGGAGGTGAAGTGGCTGCATCCTTCCTCTCTCACTATTTTCAACCCTTATACGGGACAGGTGTGCTTGCCAAGTAGACATATGGCAATCCTACTTGTCCCCAACAAAAAAGTGAAGGGTCAGTCCCTAGGGAGTCTATTCCAGTGGCAGATCTAGGGTGGTTCCCCAAACAACAATGTGAAACACCATGTGGGATATGGTTTGTCACCACAATCTAAGTTTGCACTTGGTCATAAAACTGCACTCCAGAGAACGTGCTGGGCAATTTCCAATTTATTGTGGGTAAATCTGCAGATGCTTAGGAATCAAACAGCCAAGCCACAAACAGGTCTAAATGTGTCTTTATGGGCACCATCCACAGAGTGTACTCTTGCCAACAGGAGCCTCTGGTTGCCAAAGTCAGAAAATGCCCAATAATGCAAGTACTCTATTTTAGCTTTCTTGTCTTTTCCCACTAAATACACTTATAAAAATGAACAACAACAGCCAAGAACAATTGTAAGCTTAATAACAGTTGAAGAATATTCAGCAGATGGTTCCATCTAGACTCAACTAATTGCTGGCCAAGCAATCTAAATCCCAGTTGTAGACAAGGATGCATAAACAAAATTTGATATCGATGAATAGGGAGAGTGGAAGAGTGGTGACAAATAAGAGAAACTGAGGATGGCATCTGTCTCAGCTGTAATTGTGTTACTGTTTGTGAATATGGCTAATGCACAAATTCATAATAGACGAGTTTCAGATTTCACACCGGTATTGATCCTGTTGAGCTCATGATGTCCAAGGACCAAGAACGATGATTCTTAAGATACCACTGATTTAGGATGTAAGTCTTTTCTTCAAGTGGTTAGTGGATGCACTGCCACCACTTATCTTGATGTTGTTTTACTTTTTATAGCAGCAGGGTGATAAGGAAGCAGGCAGGCATGGCTGCTTTATACAAAAGGGATCTCCTTACCCAGAATTCTTAGTGGCTACCCTACTTGTGGCTCCCTCTCTGGAATTTG
The DNA here is from genome assembly GCF_027244095.1 of Hemicordylus capensis. NCBI lineage: Eukaryota > Metazoa > Chordata > Lepidosauria > Squamata > Cordylidae > Hemicordylus > Hemicordylus capensis. The sequence continues at coordinate 19,876,137 of NC_069665.1, forward strand.
CACATTGCTAGAGTTAGTAGTGAGCATCCAGTCACAGAACTGGATATTGTTCTTCATTGCCCATATACCTGAAAGGTGTGCTAAGAAGGCCCTGCCCAGCATCATCAGCTTCAAAGCTTATGAGGCTTTGTGATAGCATCATAAACCTTAAAGTTGCTTTGGGTCAACTCGCCTTCACCATTCTGATGCCTATGGGTACTCACCAATGTCCACTACATCCCTCGGTTCCTTGAACCTGCACTGAACCTGCCTGTTGTGTGATCTATTTATATGGGGAAAACCTTGGGGGAGACACAGACAATAACAGAAAACCCCACAGAAAACAGATAGCGTAGGCAAAATAGTTCTCTCCTTGTGGCCAAGCTTAGGAATGAGAACCAATAATTCCTACTTGCCCCTCTGTGGACTGCCCAAAATTGGGTGGGCTGACGAGCACAATTTATTTATTTATTTATTCAATTTATATACTGCCCTTCCTGAAGTGGCTCAGGGCAGTCGATCTCTGCTTCCAATAGTTCCATCATTTACCCATCTTCTGATGACTCAGACATTTTAGCCAAGTGTTCCGGTTGCACTCTAGGACCTTATAAACATGGATCTACATTCCATGTTCCCTTTCTCCTTCACTGTATTGAAGACAGCTGTTTTAGAGAAAGAAAAACTGGAAGACAAGCACACTATCTTACCACCTGCAGCGAAAGGTCGTAGATGCTTTCTACCTAAGCCCAGGCTGTACTTCCCATATTGTTCAAACATGCTCATTATTAACTGCCAACTGTACACGTAACTAAATTAAAATTGGCTCGATGCTAACGAAACATAGCAAATTGAGACAGAATCAGGTCAGACTTCTGTTTGAATTATCTCACAGAGTTTCTAACCTGGCATGTTCCTTAAAACACTAACCCCCCCTCCTGCCCCCACCACTACTAATCAAAGAATATACAGAATGGACAAGAAAACTAGAAATATATTTCCATTTGGCCAGTATATGCTTCCAGATTGTTTCAAGGAGGCTTGTACAAGAAAGGTGCACACTGAACATTCTTAAATTTAAGCATGAAGGAGTTACAGTATTGCAGTCTTATTCATCACCACCTTTGACTGCAAAACATTTATATTTTCACACTATTAATTAGTCTCAGACTAAATGTATCAATAAACATACTAACTCTGGATAAAACCATCTGAGCCAACGCATCGATTCTTTATAATGTAAAAAAAATCCCTACACACAGCTATGTATTCTCTATGCAAAATCTAACATTTTCCATGTTGGGCTGAAAGTCACTATTGATTGGTATCATAAGCTCGTCAAGCGTTTGAAATAAGCGTTCCAAGGAAAGTTTGTAGTTAAGCATATGGTAAACCCGTCCAGTCCATATGACTGGTTGAACGCCGACCACTACTGTTGATACAATCTTCCCTCAATATTATGACAGCAATTGTCAATGGAACTTAAATTGCTGTCAAACTTATCCGACTAACTTACAGCACAACAGTCAGAGAAAGCCAGCTCAGTGACTCAAGCCAATAAGACCCTTTCTCCCCCCCGCTCATTCATTCTACCCGCTTGTGAAAAGGCCCTTATGGATCTGTTTGTTGCTTCAGAAACTGGCAATATGAAAATTCAGCTTCCGGATGCATCTGTAGGATAAACAGGCTATATTCCAAGCCAATGTACATATAATTAAATGTTGTTCCTTTCAGGTCAGTTTTCCAGCACTTTCCCTTGATTTCTTCATCATGTTTGAAATGTGTAAGCACAGCTCCTCGTTACATCACTCGCAATTCCCCGCAATGTATATTTGTACAAGAAAAACAACAAGTTTATGTGAACACTCATGAGCACACATGTTGGGAGTCCCTGCCCTCAACATTGCCTTCACCTGTGCTGCCAGATAAGAAATGCAGGAAGCACACGATGCACCCTAACCCAGTGGCCACTGTGAGTAGACCCCCGAACTGGTCCATGAACCAGTTCGGACAGGTTTGGTGCTCGAACTGGACCAGAACTGGCCTGGCTGGTTCTGTGCACATCCGTATCCCATGAGACCTGCTACAAGGAGTAATATGAGGTGGAAGTGGACCGGTAGCACCTGACAGAAATCTGCTTGGCTAGGCTAGTTGCCGTGGTGCTGTCAATGTGACCAACAGATTTATAACCCCTTGCCCGAAGACCCGCAACCTTTTGCCCTTTGAGGGAAGTCTTCTCTGAAGAGCTAGATGAGCTCTTATGAGGCTGCAGGGCATGTAGGTGGGTATTTTGGAAGGGGGCTGAGGAAGCTGAAGGGGAGAAAGTATGGAAGGCTAGGCCCCAGGTTAGGGACTAGCCTAGAGACATGGCCTGGAGAGGAGGAGGGCTACCTGGGTGGATATTGAATCCCCTCCTCTTCAGTACTGAGGCCTCAACAACAGGTGTGGGTCCTAGTGGCAACCATCACCAACAAAAACCTTATAGCCAGGGCCAACTTAAGCCTACCGCAAGTACTGCAATTGCGGAGGGCGGGGGCTGCTGGGCACACTGTGCTACACACATCTCCTGGTATTTGTCTGTGGGATGGAGGGGCAGGCACAGACCTTTCCATCCATGTCATCGCCGCTGCCACCACGGCACACGCTGACAGTCTGCGGCTGCTCTTTAGACCCAAGCTGAGTAAGAGCAAGCGCCCCGCCCCACTGCCAAACAGGGCAGCCACAGACTCAGAGTGACTCAGGGTGCATGAGAAGGCAGGTGAGAGCCCGTCTGTCTGCTCAGAGCTGAGCATGCGTTGGCATTAGTGGGCAAAGGAGTAGCCTACTCCATGCCAGACAGAGTGCTGTGAAAGCTTGCAGTTTTCAAAGCAAACTTGCCAGTAGTGAGTGGAGGAAGGCATTGGCCCCAGTGCCAGGAGCAAGGTTTCCTACCTCTTCCAGATGACTGCTGGTCACACTGAGTCGTGTGGGATGGGGCTGCCTGGAGATGCTATGGAGGAGGGTGTGTATGGTCACTTATAAGATCCATCTTTTCTGCTTTCCAGACTGTGAAATACCCTCCTCATTAGACTGCCACTTCTCCCTCCCCCCACTGCCCCCCAACTTAATACCCATCATGTGTTTTGGAAAGAAAAGGGGGGGATGCAAAGCCTCTCTCTCTCTCTCTCTCCCTCTCCCTCTCCCTCTCCCTCTCCCTTCCCCTTCCCCTCTCCTTCCCTCCTCTGTTTGTTTCACTATCATGCATGTAATTATGATTTAGTAAAGATCCCAAATGTCCCACCCACTCCGTCCTCAGCCACTTCAGAGTCATCAGGCCACTTTCCCCTTGTTTAAGTTCCATCCCCTTTGCCAGAAGTTGTAGTGGAACTCTTCTCCACCCCATCCTTCCTTTCCCCCACTTTCTCTTCCTCACCCCACAACATTTCATAAGGGAAAAAGAGGAGGTGTGCTTCCCCACCACCGGTAACTTTCATACTCAGAAAGGGGAGATAATTGAAGCCATCCTCATGATTTTGTTTTGCAGTTATCCTAACAATCAGCTTCCTTACCCTTCTGCCCAAATTCTCTAATTTTCCCCCCTGTTTCTGAGCAGTGTTCACAAATATGGTTCAGAGCTGTGGGCACAAGTCAGCATGCACCCATAGAGGCAGGACTCGGGGGGGGGGGGGAGAGAAGAAGCCACCACTGCCTCCGCCACTGACATAGTGGTTTCTCCCCCTGAATAGTAGTGTGTCAACCTCGCTAGGAATGGCAGATCATTTCTATAAGATTCCTAGTTGTAGCAAGTTTACTGTGACTGCAAGCCCTTCTCCAGGGTCTCAGGCAGAGAGAAGTCTAAGGAAGACTTATTCTCTCTCAGCCTTGGTACCTGAGAATCAATTTTACTGGAAATGCTGGGTTGGAACCTGGCACTTGCTGCATGCAAAGCAGGGGCTCTTTCCCATAAGCTTGCCCCCAAATGTAGGAAACTGCCTTGTACTGAGTCAGGACTTTGGTCCACCTAGTCAAGTATTATCTACTCTGACTGGCAGCAGCTCTTTAAGCTCCTCCCCAGCCAGCTGAGAAGCCAGCTGAATGGTGGCCTGGGTCCAGCCCCGTTCGGCGGCCCCCTCCAGATACGACTGTGTGCATGATGTCACGTGCACGGGAGTGTGGCAGGGGCCTGGGCAAACTCTCCATTGGCTATTTCAGGCAGCACCAGCTGCCCAATTGGACGTTTTTCCCTTTCTCTCCCTCCAGACCCTAAGCCTAAGCCTCTCTGGAGGGACAGAAAGGGAAAACGTCTTATAGGGCAGCCGGTGTTGCCTGAAATAACTGACGGAGAGTTTGCCTGGGCTCTCGGCAGCCCGAGCATGGGAGCGGCGAGTACGAGCCATGGGGCTTCAGTGGCCCTTTTCATTGGCGACCCAGGTTCCTTGAACCTGTTGGCACAATGGTGTCTCCGCTCCGTCCCCAGCTCTGCTACCCAATAGCCTTGCAGCTAGAGATCCAACCTGGGACCTTCTGAATGCAAAGTGTATGTTCTGCACACTGATTTCCTTTGGATAATGATATGCAGTGTGAAGACGTCCTTCCTTTTTTGCATCCGAAATCTCCTGCCTATCAGATTCATTGGATGACACCTGCAATGAAGATGAGGCAGATGGAAAGGAGAAGCTGCTTAGAAGCTGTCCTCTTTCTTTTCTTCTAGATTGTTACCAACTTAGCCAAGGCAGAGGAGCAGCCAAGGGAGACAGGGATCAAGGTGCTAACAACCTCCCCACTCTTTAGCCCAAAGGAAATTATAGCAAAATATTACTTATTCAACCATACAATTTAAAGGTATAAAACTATGAACAGGAAATATTTATCTGATTCTCTGGAAAATAAAAGGAAGAAGCAGGTCATTTTCTTGTACACACAATATGCTTATCTGTGATTATCAAGGATTGGCTGTACATAGGGACATAGGGGCCCCCAAACAGGAGTGGAGCCACCATAGCGTGAATGGGTTCAAAGAACCGATGCCGCTGTGCTCAGGGGCCATGCATTGCACTCTAGCTATGCCCTCTGCACCTGAAATTAGGTGCACGGTGAGTGGTTTTGCTCTCAAATGGGGGCGTGAAGCCCTGTTTGTGAGCAAAACCACGCCCCTTGTGCCTGACGTCAGATGCTAATGTCTGATGTCAGACACAGGGGCGTGGCTAGGGGGGCTGTTGGCAGCGGGCTGAACCGGGGCCACTGCTGATCTCCCTACACGCCTGGCCCCAAACCTAATTTTGCAGAAGCACCCCAAAACTCCTAGAACCGGCACTAGCACACAAACACACACACTAAACACTTTTGACATGGTCCAAAAGTTCACAGTGGTCTAATGTTGCGGAATGTCCCATGCTCACAATGGGAAATTTCACTACATATGTGAAACGTGGCATGATTCCCAAGAACCACGTAGTGTCTGCTTGCATGGAACACCACGTCCATAACAGAGCTCCAGTAAGCACACTAAAACCACTGGATTTGGTGTATTATTTGGAATTATTAAGACTACCTAGTTCCATGGGAGTATACTTAACATCATGGCTGAAGTTATATATTCTCTTGACATCATACTGACATCCTAAACATATTTATAGGGAAAGAAGTCCTTTTGATTACAGTGAAGCTTGCACTTAGGTGGCCTTAGGATCAGGGTATGAGTATGTCAAAATAGACTTAATTTTGTGATAAATGATCTTTGGAACCAGTTGCTTCAGCTCTGTGCTATTACTCACATACATTTGTGTTTATGGGATAAGGCTCTTAACTGGTTCAAAGGTTCATCCGCAAAGTTTTCTCAAGAATCCCCCATCTTGAAATCATCTAATTGGCAGTAAGCCCCATTGTGTAGTGGGACTTGCTTCCAAGTAAAAGTACTTGAGATTGTGCCGAACTCTTGAGACATGAGTGATGAGGCCTACCAAGGTTTGCATCGGAGGAAGTGTTTTGAGAATATCTGCCAAATACAACATAGACCTAAAATCAAGTTTTACTGGCTCCGTTTTAGCAATTAAGACATGGACTATTAATACCGGCCATTTTCTTAAAATTAGCAAACATACTATTAATTTTGCCCATACTTTGTGAATCAAAAGGTATCATTCTAAATAAACAACGGGACCAACACCAACAAATAAAATTGATTTCCCCATTGAAGTACACATCTTTCTTCACTTTTCCTGAACAGGGAAAATGTATTGTTGGCATTGCCAGGTCTTTTTTCTTCCCACTCCATAAGACACTCCCAAGGAAGGCAATACTGTTGATATTAGGCAAATGTCTGGAAAGGTGCATCAAAATCTGCCAGAGATCCACATACAGGGCAAAAGTCAGAGTAAAAGGCAATATACCTCATTTGTTTGCAACTTTCCCTTTTCCATCAATAGCTCTTTTCTATGTTTGCATATCATTTAAAGAAATTACTGGTAAAGTAAGTCCAACTTAGAGTATTGGCATGGAATTCCACCATCTTTAGCAATACTGTACCTGTCACAAACACATTCCCTCATTAATATGAGTGGGTTTTTTATGATCATCAAATCGAGTTTCATTGAACAGACAGCATTTATTGACAACAGCCAAACCAAATGTCACCAAATCTGTCCTAGTTCTAGGGAATGCAGCTTGCTAGGATTTCAGGCAATGCATGAGCACTGGGTGAACTCAAACACTAGCACTCCCGCCATAAGCATTTGGGCCAGAGTCTCTGCCTGCAGTCTCATCACAGCATCCCTAGAATGCCAGTTTTCATCTGATGTTGCACTGGCATTGATGATGGGACACCCCATTCCAAGTACTAAAGTTTACAACTGCACTTCCGAGCTGAATTCTGTCATGTCAGAATGCACCATTTTTAAGGATTGCAGTGTAGAATGGGAAAGCCAAAAGCTCCAGGCCCTTTTACTACCAACACCACATCCAACATGAATATGTATAGAGGCGGTATAAAAATATGACTGATAGATAGATAGATAGATAGATAGATAGATAGATAGATAGATAGATAGAGTAGATAATCTGCGGTGGAAGCAGATGTGAGGTAGTGCAAGGCAGATTTGGCTCATGAGTGCTGAAAGTATATTCAACCTGCCCAGATCCAGGGGCACAAATGAGGCCTTACATGCTAGCAGCACAGCAAAGAAAATCTGTAAGAAGCACAGAACTGCAGCAGACCAAGTATTCATCTGGCCAGAGTAAGAATGATGGCTGCCAACAGGAATTATTTATAGGGATCATGGGAAATGGGAAACCAATTAGGAGACAGGGTCCATTAGCCACTGTTAATCAGGAGGGAAGCGATGTTTGATATGGTTCCAGACAGGCTGCTGACAAGAGGCCGAGGGCCAAACTACACATTACATTGGAGTCCGTATTCCCTCAATGTTGTTCTTCAAGGAAAAGCAGCCATTGGAGGCTCCAACAAGGAGCAGAGGTTGGGTGGAAGGGGATGCTTTACCCTTGTTTTTCCTTTCAAAATAATCTCCCCTCACGTTGCTTTTTCTGCACAGAAGGAGAAAGCTTTAGGGGCCTGTTCACTCCATACAAACAAGCCCCATGGTCTCTCAGCCAGGGGCGTAACTATAATAGGGCAAGAGGAGACAGTTGTCTGGGGGCCCACTGCCTTGGGGGCCCTCCCAGAGGCAAGTCACATGACTTACTCCCCCAGCGGTGCACCCGCCCGGGCTTCCTTCAGTTGTATTCATCCTCCGAAATGGATGTGAGTGTTAAGACCTGGAGCTACCAGAACAGCATGTCTTTCTCTAGTCCCATTCAGTGACTTGCATCGTCCACAATTTACAAAACCTTAAAAAAAATAATTTAGGATGATGTTATAGATAGATAGATAGATAGATAGAGAGAGAGAGAGAGAGAGAGAGAGAGAGAGAGAGAGAGAGAGAGAGAGATAGATAGATAGATAGATAGATAGATATTTACTATGCTTTTTGTTACCACTATTCAGCCTCATTTAAGATCTCTTTACTTCTGTGAGGGGGGCCCATTTTAAAATCTTGTCTCTGGGCCCACTCCAACCTTGCTCCGCCTCTGCTCTCAGCCCTTGAGTTAAGGTCACCAAAGCACTGGTCCTGAGTGCACAGAACTGTGGCTGAGTTCCTTGGAGAAAAGTGTCAAAGTCAAATCCTCCTACTATCCATAATTCTCTGCTCTGTAGCTGCCACGGACTGGGAAGATGCCAACATTCCCCTAATCACAACATTAGCAACGGGTCACACTACCTTAATTATGTAGACCAAAAACATGAGCAGGGACAGGTAAATATGCACATGAGCCAGCTCAGGTAACATGTATAAGCCGCCTTTCAGTGATTTCACTTGCAAAGCTGGTGTGAGGATGAAGATGCTAAGGCTGGTAAAACGCTATAGTAGAAGTGATATGGATGTCATAATTATTGTTGTTGTGAATAATACAGATCAATACAGATCACACAGTTGTATTTGGTGTTTCTTAGATAATCCACTAGACATGCAAAAGCAATCTCTAAAATACAAAACATTCTCTTGTGTGCATGTGTTCAAATACACATACTGGACATACATACATGTACACAAAATGGTTTATTGATTATTCAGAGAGACAGAAGTCATGAAAGAATGTTATACAAGACAGGTGGTTATATATCATTCTTTGACAAATTGTTTGCAATAATCTAAGTGTGTGTCTGTGTGTGTGTCTGTGTATGAGAGAGAGGGAGGGGTTGGGCAAGGTGGGGCAAAGATTAGTATGGAATCAACAGCAGAGGGAGAGAGAGAAGATGGATGGTTTAGATCTCTGCCGGAAGGTGATAATGTCACACCAGCCGTCACAATTTCAGCACATTGATGGTGGAATTCTCAGTCCCAGTCTGCTCTCCAGTACACAAAGAGGTACGTTCTGGCGCGGTAACAAAAGCCAATGTGGGTGGCAAGGTAGCTGCAAATTTAAGCATGAATGCTCTGGATGTGGGGGCTTGCACCTGATTACCAGATGCTTCAAGCAGATGGCCAGGGAGAAGAGAGAACAGTGCTCCTAGTAGCTTCGGTAGGGTTACAGAAAGCACCAACTCTTCCGAGATCAGCAATAATCCGTCCCTAGATGCAAATGTACCAAGGCAGGCTACTGTACAGATAACTTACATACATCCTGCTGCTGCTTCTTAGCGTTTTCTAATGGGAGTAAGAGATAACTAGTACACACACACAAACATAAACACCTGATTTTGGCTGAATAGTAGACTAGTTATAGTTTTTGGATAAAATTAGAACGGAGTTACATTACACAGTCTGTCTGGTCCTTTGCTCTTAAAACCTTCACATGTGCTAGGGTGCAGATGCCCCTCCAAAATGTGGATCATAATCCCACTTGGAGCTGCCCCACCAGATTATCTGGACTTTCTATTCATTTTCTTTCAGGAAATGATTAAACTGATAGTATTTAAAAGGCATGAGATGACATTCCCCTACCATTCTTCTGTGCCCTGAGTGATGAAATCAAGATATAGAACAGGGAAGAAATGGGAGTTGTGTTTATAAGAAAGATACCCCATGGAGGAATCATAGGAAGATGTTTAAATTGGTAATGTACATTCGCCCACAGAAGAGTTCTAAAGGCCTGGGTCACAATGACATTTTCAATGCTAGATTTTGCCTATGCAATTGTCTATGGACAGATGTGTGGGTGTGATAGGGTGTCCAGGGAAAGTAGCATATGAACAAGAGGTCAATAGAAAGACTTTCCCCACCATTTCCATGACAGCAGCAGTGTTTGGGGGCAAAATTACAATCTGAAGAATGTCTGCGAAATGTGCATATCTGGATATTTCAGATCTGTGGATTTTTAACCGTTGTAACCATTTTTAGATTGTGAGCCCTTTAGAGACAGGGAGCCATCTTATTTATTTAATATGTCTCTATGTAAACCGCTTTGGAAAGTTTTGTTGAAAAGCAGTATATAAATATTTGTTGCTTTTGTTGTTCTAATCATTTTTAATTGCTCTGTTTTAATTTTGGTATTTTAACTGCCCCCCCCCCGTTAATTGCCTAGAGATCATTTTCTTAGGTGGTACAGAAATGCAATAAATAAATAAATAAATACTCCCAATTTACACAGTACTTTCAGCACATGGTTTCATTCACAGGTCAGTTCGCACAGAGAACACAGCGGCCAAACATGGCAGTTTGTACGAGCCCGAGAGGGATGGATGTTCCATTAGTTAATATGGTGATGACTAAGTGATAAATCACGTATGGTTAGACCCTAGGACTGATCTGAAATGCTCACCCCAATCTCTCTGCCACATTCTCGGTGGCAAAAATGGAGGGGCAACACTAGAACACAGACAAGTCAATTTAGGATTGCCTCCAAAATGCTCATCATCTAGATTTCATCATTTAGAACTTAGATTCTTAATTTTCAGATTGCCTGGTCTTATGGAATGCTAGGAATTACCTATTCCCCCCACCCCGAAAACAGAGAACAATTTGTTATGGGGTGGCTAACAAATAAAGTTGTTTATTGTTGTTGTTGTTGTTGTTTATTCTTTTTCATATTTCCAAATTTTGTACCAAGCACTGCACTTGGACTCTGTTGCAGCATTTTATTCCTTTCATATATTTGCTTTTTTACCCTCAGCTCAACACTCTATTTTGAGAAACATTACAAAAAAAGCAGATCATTTGCACAATTGCATCAAGATTCTTTTTGTGTGTGGTGTTTTACCAATACACATGTGAAAATACATACATGAATAAATCAAGGTTCTTTTTCTCTGGAGTTTTCCAGATGCACACACTTTTTACCAATGTGGATGTGCATACAGTTACATCAAGACTCGTTTTTGCGTGATGCTTTACCAAGAAGCAAGAGTACATATACACATTATTAAAACAGTGTACAAAAGAATCTCAGTGCATTCATACGAACAAGCACATCAAGATAGCTTTTTTCCTACTGCTTTTTCCACTTATAAGAGCTCATTGATAATGTGGGGGATGGGAAATGGAAATGAACTAAAGAAGCTGAAATCTGCATGGAGTTGCTCCAATGTGTAGTGTCATCTGAGATTATCTGTCAAATGCTGCCCTCCCCCGTTCCTCTGGTGGGGCCCAGACCCCTTTCAAAACCAACCCTTGCAAGCTTTGGAAGTGGTGTGGAGGACAAGAAGGGAAAGTTTCCAGCAACTTCCTCTTCTCTCCCCGAGCTTCTTGCAAATTTCACAAAGAGTGTGAGGAGAGGCATTCCTTGCAAAGCTTACAAGGGTCAGATAGGTCCTGAAGAGCGGATCTGAGATAGGGGGTATCTTGCCACCCTACTGCCACCCCAATAACCTACCACCTGAAGTGGCCGCTTCACCTTGCTTGATGAAAGGATCGCCCTTGGATCTGGAACAGACTGCACATGCTTCAGTTCCAGAATCATCTTGAGAACTTCGGAATCAACTTTCTGTTAAACCATATTGCATGAAATGTAGAATGCATGGTAGAGCAAACCAGGGACCCAATAAAGGAACAGAATGGGGGGGGGGGGCGGGACCCTCTCAACCCAAGATTAACCAGAGAGAAGAAACAAAACTACTGCTTACTGCGGACTTGTCTCTTCTAGTGTTCTAATCATTACAGACACCCAGTATTAATTTTTCCTTCTGCACAAATAATTAAGAAACACCTGTGTTCTCTTTCAATCATTAGGCAAGACACGGTTTAAAGAAGCCATCGTGAATAGCTGAGTCTTCAAATGCAACTGTGGCATATCTCACAAAGCAATAGACGCATGTTTCTAAGAACCCATTCCGAAAACTGAGAAGTAGCAAACAGATTCTTTTAAGGGTGGGGGTATATTAAAACCCCTTGATTCAATCCTAGCATTAATGTGTTTCAGAAAGGCTGGTGCCCCTGTAGAACTTTGAAATCTGAACAAACTCCTGGAGGCGATTCGTTGCCAGCCTATCCTCCTATGCCAGCTCTTTCACAAGCGAACAGCTTGTATCTCCATGAAAACCAATGGATGGAACAAATTGTATTAAATTATGTAAAATGATACTAAAAAGCACCATCGAGGAGTTAAGAAAAAATATTTTAAAATGGGGGGGGGCGAGGATCTCGCTTAATAAACGTGATGGAATTTTTGTTGAAATCAATGTATAACATGTTGGAGAGAAGCACTTTTTGTGACTGAATTGAAACAAGGAAAAAGGATTTTTGACGCTGAGAGCAAGAAATTTGATTTATCCTTTCATGGGGCAGGCCAGCATATTTCTTTCATGAACCTGGCACCTGTGAATTATTTAGCCTTCCTGATCCTTTAAGAAATCTCGTCTTCATGAATCCAAGAACAACCTTGTGACAGTATCACATCGGCCCTCCCTATCACACCACAGGAGCTGTCACTGCGAAGCCACGACCAAACGTCCTCCCATTTCATATTAAACCTTTTTTTAAAAAATGCAAGAGAGTTTATAAATAACTGCAATTAGCACCAGCCTTGCAATATGATTAAGTATACTGTAGACACCCTCGTAAAAGATACTGCTGTGCCTATTTAGGGATTGTTTCGATCATTTGGGGTGATATGATTTTTAAATTGCTGATTTTTTACATGTGACACAATTAATCATAAGGACAAAAAGAAGACTCTTTTTGCATCATAAAGAGGTGGGGTAAAAGCTTTGGATCACTTTATGTTTTTAAAGAACACACAATTGGCAGATGACATGAAGTCGTAACTCACAGCTTTTTTTTTTGTTTGAGATAACGAAAACCTCTATGGTAGCCACAATGCAGAATTTTCCATACTCTTGAGGGATTCAACATTGCTATCATGTGTTAGCTGACAGAACAGACACCCTACTCTAACAATGACATATAATATCTATATATCTATAATAGAGTAAACTTACACCGTCGAATCGGTGTCAACTCCTGGCGATCAGAGCCATGTGGTTTTCTCTGCTAGAATACAGGAGGGGTTTACCACTGCCATCTCCTGAGCAGTATGAGATGATGCCTTTCAGAATCTTCCTATATCGCTGTTGCCCGATACAGGTGTTTCCCATAGTCTGGGAAACATACCAATGGGGATTCGAACCAGCAACCTCTTTCTCCTTAGGCAAGTTACTTCCCCGCTGCGCCATTATACAGATATCTTCTATACTGTATTATAATATAGTATATAATATATTCTATTACATATCCTATAGTATAATACAATGTAGACATACTATAAAGGCATACTAATACCCTTATAATAATGTATTTAAAACCAGCTCTTCAGATCTTAGGAGAAAATTTTTAAGACAGGTTATCACTGCTAAGCTGGACTTGCAAAAGAACCAAGAAGAAATTAGAGCTAACGAGGCTCAATCTATTTGCAAAAATGGTCAGATTTTTAAAAGTTTTGAGCAAAGCTTGAACACTCCTGGAAATATCTGCATTTCCCCCTGTCTCTGTTTCTTTGTTTGGTTTCTTATCACCTCATTCTGTGCTATCACATGATTATGTTGATATCACACAAAGCAAAACTGCAGTTTATTTTAACTACTTAACAAACCTAAATTTGTTAAGTAGTTAAAAGAGAGCCAGCGTGGTGTAAAGAGCCAGCATGGTGTAGTCATGGTTAGAGTGCTGGATTAGGACCGGGGAGACCCGAGTTCAAATCCCCATTCAGCCATGAAACTAGCTGGGTGACTCTGGGCCAGTCACTTCTCTCTCAGCCCAACCTACTTCACAGGGTTGTTGTGAAAGAGAAACTCAATTATGTAATTGAAAGCCGGGACTTTCTGAAAGCAAAGCAGATGCTCAAGACACTAAGCTACAATCTTACTGATCGTGAGACCCGGTTTGGGGAGCTCAGCGGGGAAAGCGGGCCTGCTCTCCCCGCACATGAGCAGGGTGGGAGCTCCGTGGTTGCCAGCTGCCAACGACTGCCAGCTCCATGACGGAGCTGGTGGGGGCTGGGGAGTTTGGGGGCCACACAGCCCCTGGAAGCTCCAATATGCCCTGCGCGAGTGAGCAGGGCATACTGGGGAGACCCCCGAGCTGGAAGGCTGCTTTTCAGCCTCCCACCGGGGGTCTACTCATGAGTAACCACAGCGCAGAGGCGCACCGCGGCTACTCACGATTTTAAAAAAATGAGTTTGTGAGTGCTCGCTCCACAAACCCGGTTTTAGGGGAGGGCTACTTGAGCGGGTTACCCAGTGGTTCTCACGACTGTAGAAAATCAGGCTAGCGGAGGCTAGTCTGATTTTCTACAATCGTGTGAATAGCCTCACGGTGTGACTATCAGGAAATACAGGAAATCAGGTAAGTGTATGTTTTTGGTGGTGGTGGTGGTGGGACCATCCTCTTATAATATACAAAAATAATAATCATCTGTTCTTGCAAACACAGAGGTGTAAAAGCTTGCCATATTGAAAAAGGAGAAAAAGCACCCTGCAAGAGAAACCTATTTTTGAAAAGGCTATTAAGAGGTGTGAAAGCAAAGCTGTCTATTATGCTGCTAAAATAAGGTGCCAGCACTTCCTTCTCATACCACCAAATTCTGAGTGACCATTTTTGACAGTCAGTTAGCATAAGGTCAAAGCCAGCCAGGAGGCTGCAGGCCAAGAAGGCCTTTAGGGTGTAAACGAAGGAACTTTGAACAAAAGAGTGCCCAAACAATTGAGGAGGAAACTGAGTGCACCTAAATAGGTTTATGTCATTTGAATTCATTCTGATCTTCCGTAATGAAGTGTGTGTGTGTGTGTGTGTGTGTGTGAGAGAGAGAGAGTTTCATTTTCAAAAACAATAGCGATTTTTCTTCCTTCATCCTTCATTACAGAACTAGCTGTCAGATTTTAAGGATCAGGGAATATAAGAACAGCCCTGCTGGATCAGGCCCAAGGCCCATCTAGTCCAGCCTCCTGTTTCCCACAGTGGCCCACCAGATGCCTCTGGGAAGCCTACAGGCAAGAGGTGGGGGCATGCCCTCTCTCTTGCTGTTGCTCCCCTGCAACTGGTATTCAGAGACATCTTGCCTATGAGTCTGCAGATGGCATACCCCTGGTGGCACAGTGGTAAAACTGCCGCCCTGTAACCAGAAGGTTACAAGTTCAATCCTGACCAGGGGCTCAAGGTTGACTCAGCCTTCCATCCTTCCGAGGTCGGTAAAATGAGTACCCAGAATGTTGGGGGCAATATGCTAAATCATTGTAAACCGCTTAGAGAGCTCTGGCTATAGAGCGGTATATAAATGTAAGTGCTATTGCTATTGCTATATAGCCACCAGACTGGTAGGCATTGAAAGATCTGCCCTCCATGAATTTGTCTAAACCCTTTTAAAACCATCCAAACTAGTGGCCATCACCACATACCGTAGCAGAGAATTCCATACATTAATCATGCACTGTGTGAAAGGGTACTTCCTCTGGTTGATCCTAAATTTCCCAACAGGAAAAGATTGTAGCTTAGTGTCTTGAGCATCTGCTTTGCTTTCAGAAAGTCCCGGCTTCAATCTCCGGCAGTATCTCCAGGGTGCTTTCCAGATTACATGCTATAACAATGTCACTACTGTCCACTAGGTGTACTTCCGTACTGCCTGTGTTTCGATATCACAGCCCCTGCACTGTCAGCAAGGTGCCGTTCACATTTCCTAGGTATTCTTTCGGATTTTAACTTTGCATTATAGTGCTACAACATTGCATGTGCGTCGCATAAAAGTAGCTGTATTTTCCATTTGAGATTCGGGGAATCATTTTCCTGCCAAGCCGAAGCACTTTACCCCACATTTTCTCAACACCCAGTGGGGGCTAAGAAAGGCCCCTGTCTGAAATCCTAGAGTCACTGCTAGTCAGTGTGGGGGATCCTGGAGGGCTGTACAAGTTCTCTTGGTGGGTCATGCGCACCCCTCCCCATAACCTAATGTTGTACACCCTAGGTGTGGACAATACTAAGCTAGGTGGACTAATAGTCTGACTCAGTAGAAAGCAGATTCCTAAGGATCTCCTTTATCTTTGGTCATGCATGCAGTGATTTCTTACCACCATGACTAAAACATCCAGCACCTTGAGCTTTCTCACAGAAGGATGAGACATGCGATAATAAATGTATGGCCACTTGCCATTTACATCCCCGAAAGGTCTTTGTCCAAAGAATATGGCAAGGATCCAGACTAAGCACGTGGAGTCAGAACAGACAGAGTAGCACATGCAGCTGGATACACTGCCAAAGAGACAAGCCCACTTGTTCAGTTTTGAATGCAGCTTGTCTCTTTGGTTCAGGTAAGAATATCTTCCCAACTGGCCAAGCAAACATGTGCAAGTTGATGTATGGCTGGCTATATTAAACACTGTCCTGTTTGACTTCTGCTGTATGCTTGGGATTGGGCCTAATTTTTCCCCCTGCCAATATCCAAACAGTTTATACTTTGAAAAAACAGCCTAGCAGTGACCAAATAAACAAGCAGATTATTTAAGCAATACACAGAAAAGGGGGTGGGAAGCAAGTTTTATATAACTCTGGTGGGCAACAGAGAAACTAAAAAGGGAGTAGAATTCTTCTTTCACTCTCACTACAAAAAAAAAGGCAATGCAACATGTTGAATTTTGTCCTTGTAAAAGTTACCATATACTTTGGTATGTAATCTTTTGCCTCAGTGGAAATTAGACTCAGAACACAAGGCATTTCTTTTCAGGGCTATATTAATAAACCTAACTAGAGGCATCCTGACAGAAGTGGGGATTAGTGAATAACTTTTGTGGACTGGGGAGAAAAGGCGTACGGCAAATACAAGGAAATACAGGGTGGGAGTTGTAGTTGTGTGAACATGGTGGCAGGAGTAGACATGGAAGAGAGGGCCAGAAGCAGACAGCCTGGTCACAGAGCAGGTTGTGGCTGGATACGATAACAGACGGTATGAGATGCAGAGAGCCAAATGCCGGAGTTGTGGTTGAGAACGTGATACCTGACTCTGCCCTATCAGGCAGACAAGAAGCAGCAGACACAATCAAGGAGCAACAAAGTATGGGAGTCTGTGTGTTGCCACTCAGATAAATTGCTTCGATGGGAGATCTGGCTGGGAGGCAGGGGTTTTATAGGTTCTAAAGCTTCCTCATTGGCTTGTGTGGTCAGCTGACCATATTCAGGTTTGGGTCAGCTGTCTGCTATTCGGGTTGGGGTTCAGGCTGGTACTGCAGAGACTAATCTGAGCAGCTTGCTGGGAAAACAGATCACTGGTGGCACAGATGCTGGACACTGGCTAGTGGAGGCCCTAGTTTGAGAGAAATCCCCAGGGCCTTCCATGTGTTGCATCCCCTGGGAAGCATCCCGCTCTGGCTGCAGCAGTTCTTTTTGGGCTTGGTTTCAGAGAAACAGCTCTACAGCTCTACCCATCTGCTCTAATTGGAAAGCAGTAGAAACATTGCAGAGGTAACAGCTGCCAACTTCTGAACCAGATGCATGACACCGAGTCCGAGGTGGTCTCCCAGCAGCTCCTCATCTTGAGCTTTCAGACTTGTGGTATCAGCTGTATGGTGGGAGGGAGGGAGGGGGAGGGGGAGGGCGCTTTCTCCTCCTCCAGCACCAGAGTTATTGTGGGGCCTTGTTGTGAGCTCAATAGATTAATGTGGGTTCAAGTAGCTCAAGTCCCAGTGGTCACTGGGGCCAATGGGGCATTAAGCTTACTCCCTGTTTCCTCCCAAAGCAGAAACTGAAGGGGAGTTGTTCAAAATAAAGGGAAATGAGGCTCCAAATACATGTGTCTAAGCGCTCACTTCTCCCAAGACCAATTTCCCTGAGTCCTTTAAGTCGCAAAGGAAGGTTTCTCCTCCGAAGCACATCTTCTTTCAACAAAAAAGGGCCATGAGGTGTGTGTGTGTATGCAGTCCCGATCAGGACCATGGCATGGGGGGAGATTAGCACTTTTGCCTTTTCCTACCAAAAATTGTCATTTGCTCTGAACACATGCTTCAGTTTGGAGGGAAAATTTGGCACGAAAGTGGTACTAGGGTTAGCGCCTCCTTCCCCACACTTTATGATCCCAATCGGAATAATACCTTCCCTCAAAGCGATTTAACTACATTAGAGGTACTTCCAAGTTTATACATCTCTTATAAATGCAATAAAGTGAACACGTAGTTGGATCCTTAGAATCACAGAGATGGTTCAAATGAACTGAGTTTCCAGGGTGGAACTTTCCTCTAAGATCACTAATGTGTTGTGATCCATAATCAGAAGACCAAATGTTTTATCTGAATCCTGCAACCTGTATTCATTATGCAGATTTCCATACAATTGATTATCTTAAAAAAATTATTCTGCCTTGGCGAGCCACAGGGAGAGGCAGAGGTATGAATGGCAGTGAAGACCTGACCTATAACCACCAGAAATAAACATCCTGTTCTGTTCTCTGCCCCTTTCTGCCCCTGTGCTGGCCATACTTTAATGGCTGAAGGGTTAGAATAAAATAAATTAATGACAAATGAGAATTTTGTAATGAAGATTCTCCATTTGCACAGTAATGGCAACATCATGGAATATAACATTGTACTAAATGCTGCTCTGGGTAGATATCTCACTGTGGTAATTCTATGTTGGCTTTGGCTATTCTAAAAAAGGTACGGTGAGATGGAGTACAGCAGGTTATGCTTCCTCTTGCATAAGAAGAACAGGGCCCTATATCAGACCAGAATCCAGTTTTCCATGGTGACTAGATGGATGCTATGCTTTCCTGTTCCATCCCGTGGACAAGAGTCCACAATGTCCGGAAGGCAGCAAGGCAGGGCAGATTGTAGTACCGCGGACAGCTCCATAGGACAAGTTGCAACATAAACAGTCAGAAGTAGACTGAGCTCTTAAATATCTCCTGCTAACCGCTCTTGTGCTCCGTCTCCCTGCCTGGAGAGTGGAAGTCTTAAAGGGAAGCCTTCTGACAGAGTCCAGCACTTCTCCTTCTCTTGATCTGATCCTGCCTAAGCTGTCGCTGGTGTGAAGATACCAAGGGATGCAATGTTGCAGAAGAGATCAGCTCCTTGGGGGCTCCAGGTTCCAAGAATGCTGCTTGATAGGGCTCAGGCTCTGAAGGTGCTGTTTGAAGGGGCTCCCACTCTGTGACTCTTGGAAGCTCTGACCTAGTGTTAGGCTCCTGGCTTGGTCAAGTGCTGGTTCTGCTGCCAGGGTCTGACACAAAGCCACTACTCAGGGTGGGAGTCATGAAAGGTGCCTCCCAGAAGCCATAGATAGGGCTCCCAGAAGCCATAGATAGGGCTCCCAGAAGCCATAGATAGGGCACCAGCAGCCTTTCCTGTTGGTGCACCCCTCCCCCACCCACTGCCATTAAATGACATACTTCCCCTAGGGATAGAGATTCCACTTAGCCATCGCTCCGCCATCAAATGGCCATAGATAAACATATCTTCCATGAATTTGTCTCTCTTGTTTGAACGTCCAAAATGTCCAGAATCAGCCTCTTGCTGGCCTCCAGCCACACACTTAGCAAGTTCCAGTACTCAAGAGGACCACAGCTTTGTTCCTGGCCGGCAGATCAGAGTAGCCTGATTTACAACTTGGCACATCGTGAGAGGCCTTCTGGAAGATGACATCATTGTGTTTATTCGTTGTGCTGGCCCTTGCTTCATGCTTCTTGCTCCTTATTCCAGGTTTCATCTGGCTCTCTGGCTCTCTCTCTCTCTCTCTCTCTCTCTCTCTCCTGCATCCTGAGCTCCACTTCTCAGTGCTGAAGGAACTGGAACACCACCATTCTGGCCCCAATAATTCAGCATGGTTATCTGAGCTTTGCCAATTTCCCTATAATGTTGTAATGTCTTTTTTAGTACCTCTATTTTTTCTGCCTGATTTGCCCTATGCCATTTGTGCCCTACCGTGACAGCTTGGATCATGAAACTCTGAAGAGCACAGTCCCCACCCCAGCCTTTTCTGACCTTTGCTTTTCATAAGACAAATTAAATTGTGAGCCCTTTGGGGACAGGGATCCATCTTATTTATTTATTATTTATCTGTGTAAACTGCCCTGAGCCATTTTTGGAAGGGCGGTATAGAAATCGAATTAAATAATAGTAATAATAAATAAATATACTTGGAAAAGCTGCCCTCAAGTGGTACGGTCCATATTTCTCATATTCTGAGAAGAAGGTGATCAAACTAGCATTCTATGAGAGTGGTGAGCAGTGCAGCAATTTTGCCCGCCGTGCCCATTGATAGCATTTCCTTGAAGATTCCTATGAGTCCTTTTCACATGCTCTCTGAAGTGTGTAGGCTGAATGCATGGGATGGGAAGACAATCATGCCTCTATTTCTGTTTGTAGCTTCCACACATCTATTTGCTCTTTGTATATACAGAAATACGAATATGACAAATATTCAAACCACGAATACGAATACAGCGAATATACAAATACTACAAATATATACAGTGCCTATGCACTATACAACCTACATGGTGCATGCAGGCTCTCTCCATGTGACTGAGATGGAACACTGAAAAAAAAAATCAGGATTCCTGATCTTAGGGTGAGAGACAACACACATACAACTTTTATTTGCATAGGTTCTGTGGAAAGAGGCACAGACAGTATGTCGATATCAGAGACAAGAGAAGTGCTATGACACTGAGCCCATCCAGATGTTCAGGCTACAAAGTTGGAAGACCTTGTGAGAAGAGCTATTGTTTCCCACCACTTATAGTCTGGTCAATTAAGCAGTTCATAGCTTAAGGAACAACTTTCAGACAGGAAAGGACTCTACACGGGGATCTCCCCATGTGATTCCTGCATCCAGATGCTGCTAAGGTGGTGTGGTATGAAGTCATGAGAATAGGGTGCTATGGCACTGCAGCAATATATGAACAAGCCCTGGGACTGATGTTAAGAAGCTGAACACTGGAGACAAGCGTGGTAGAAATGAACAGATTCAGTGTCTTAACAAG
This sequence comes from Hemicordylus capensis, assembly GCF_027244095.1. NCBI lineage: Eukaryota > Metazoa > Chordata > Lepidosauria > Squamata > Cordylidae > Hemicordylus > Hemicordylus capensis. The sequence goes on from NC_069665.1 coordinate 19,897,038, forward strand.
TTTCGAAGAGGCCCATATTCAATAAAAAAGAAACGAGCCTCCACTCAACTTATTTTTGACACCAACATTTGTTTGGGGTGGGGCTGCCAGCCTGCCCACCACAGCAGCCCCCACAACGGCAGCCCGCACCATTTGCTTCCCACCCAACCTGGGCCTGCTAAGTTGCCCACACAGGGATGTAGCTATAATTGAGCGAAAGGGTTCAAAGAACACAGGCCCCCAGCTCCTGAGGGCCCTCCAGCTGCACCCCTCCCTATTTTCTTCATTATCTCCCTCACTCTGGGGGTCCGCCAGAGAGAGGGATGAACACAGACCCCCTCTCGCTATGCCCCTGTGCCCACATCATTCAACTGGCCTTCCACTGCTGGCCATCTTTTCATTGCCGGCCGACATGGTCGGCTTACTTGAGGGCCCAGGGTTAGCAGAGGCCAGGAGGGGCTGTAGCCATGGTGGCAGGTCCCATGGCAGCCCCACCAATAAGGGGGGCCCTGAGTGGCCCATGTTCAATGTACATGACACAGCAATTATGGTTCCACCCCTAAACAGATTTTAGTATTTTGCAAACCTACTCTAATATGCATCTAGGAAGCACCTTCTCAATGCAGCTGGTGTGTTTGCCAAATTGCATTCCAAAAACTACAAGGGCTGTTTTCTCTCCACCATTCTCCGAATTTGGCTGAACAATCCAAAGATTCTGCTTCAGGAAGGTTTAATGTCCTGTGTCCTAAAAAAAAATCTAAGGATGATCATATATACAGTACGTGAACAGAAAATAGGCATCCAGGTGATAAGAATTCCCCCCCACCCAGCTTTTACGCAGGGAACTGGGCTTGCATATTATATATGATTCAAAAAGAATAATTAAAGTCCTACATGGACACATATCTGCCTGAGGGCAGACCTTTTATGTTGTTTTGCATTCTGCATGTCACTCAAAAGAATCGCAACTGAGAAATGATGTTGAACTAAAATAAGGCAAGAACGCATTGACTAAAAAAATTATACCCTGTCCAATTTACTGACACCTCTTCAGACATCTCGCCATGACTGCTGTGGTGCAATGACTGGGATATGTATGGGTGACATTCAAACGAGTGCATAGCCATATGCCACGATCAGATAAAGAATTGGGAGAAATGCTTTAAGGCGGGGGGAGTGAAAGGTTTTTTTGTTAAACAAAAAAAGCACTTGGAATTCCTTAGTGAAAGATGGGCAAGTCTATTTTGGCAGATGCAAGTACTGGATTATATTGATGAGTCCGGCAATAAAAATGTAAAAAAGTATCTGATAGTGGTTCTGTACCATTCTTGGCAAATGCTAGCTAGATTAGGGTTAGAGAACATACCCATATTAGTACTGAGCAGGCAAAATTCAGCAGGGCTTAAACTGGGTGTGTTTTTGAGGGGCGTCTCTCCTCCTCCTAATACTAATATAAAACTTTTCAACAAAGATTCTCAAAGTGAGTTACCCAGAAGAATAAATAAATAATAAATCTAAGAAGAAACACAAGGCAGACACCTGCAAACAGCCACTGGAGGGATGCTGTGCTGGGCTTGGATAGGGACAGTTACTCTCCTCCAGCTTAATATATGAGATCCACTACTTTAAAAGATGCATCTTTGCTCAGTTAGCAAATGAATTCTGGGCAGTTTACTACTGATTGATGGTAGGTGCCTTCCCCCTGCCCTTTTCTCACCATCACCTATTTGGCGTTGGCAGCCGCGGTGCAGAGCTCTTCCCAGTGGCCAGCTCCTGCTGGCCATCATGCATTTTGTTCCAGAATGTCCCATAGACATTATGCCATGATGTAGTCCTATTGCAACCCCACTAATGAAGACATGAGCTCAGGCTGGAGAAAAGGGCCAACATTTCATTAACTCGGCAGCCAACAGGAAAGAAACAAAGGGATTGGTTCTCCACCTCTCTACAGTGCAGGAACTAACAACTCACCCCTCTAGGTAGCAGTCCCTAACTTATATGTGGGCAATTATACCCCAATTGTTGTGCCTGTTCATCCTGTCAGGGACTAAAACTGTAGGGAATCCTAAATCTGAACCTACGGGATGTTAGCACAGAGATTTGACCTATCCATAATCACTGAGCTCCAGCTCCTTAAGCCAGGAGTCATGTGACAAGTCAATACTCCAGTAAGACATTCCAGCTTGTTTTGTGTTTCACTGCTTGCTAGGGTTGCCAGATCTCACTGTATGACCTGAAGTTTCAGGGTTTTATCAGGAGGAGGAGAACAATCTCAGGGTGAGGGGCCAGAATCAAGCCAATAGCCTGGTTTTTTGCTTCGTTTGGTAGTCTTTGCTATTCTCTTTTTCCACCCACTCATGTATCCAATGATCATCAGCCTTGATCCATGAGGTGCCATTTTCTACCCCCCACTCACCATGACCCTACTTCAAATGGTTCTACCCCATCTCTCCTCTGAATCTCAGGTTTTTCCTCTGAATCTCAGGTTTTTTCAGAGTAGGTCCTCTGGGACCTACTAGCAACTTTACTGCCTGTGAGTGCTCTCTGACTCTGCTTTGCTTTTTGGACCTTGTCTTCTTACGTAATACTGGCCTACTCAGGAGGAGCTGGGTCTCAAGGTGATTCCCAATGAAAAAAGGTATAGTGTTTGACTGGAAGAGGAAAGAAAGTCATAAGATGACTACCTGAGCACACACAAGAATGTGTTTAACAATTCCCTTGATGGTTTCAGCGTCACCATGTCCTGCTAACAGCATCATTACTCCAGGACAATCAAAAGACATTTTACTGAGCTATTAGATATTCAAGATCAAAACTCTCAATAGTAGGTTCAAAGGGTTGGCCTAGTATGACCAAAAAAGAAAGAAAGAAAGGTGTAATCAATATATTTATCTTCCTATTTGCTTGAGAAAAAGATTTCCTGTGAAGCATTTGATGTACGACTCTTGATAATGAAAGAATAATATGCCTGACCTTCTATTACACATGGAAATGTTTAAGGGTTTAACATCAATGTATAAATGGCATGTTAACGGGAGACAATTCTGAGGGGTAATGCTTAACTGGCAGGAGAGAGTAAAAGTTCATCGCATACCTCAGTGCTCCTCAAATTTCTGATCATTTTCCTCTGAACACAGGGCATACTTCACTCTTACAGTTGGAAATGTTTACTTTGAGAATGTGTAAGAATTACCCAGGCTCAAAGGAGTCATCAGAAGAATGTTTTGCATATGCCTCTTGACTGGAAGGAGGGAAGCCCTTAGCAGTAACTTAGGCAGAGAGCCTATGTGGTTTTGGGGTCAGTGTGTCAGACTATGAGCAAGGAATCCAAGGTTCAAACCTACACTTGGTTAGGAACATAGGAAGCTGCCATATACTGAGTTAGACCATAGGTCCATCTAGCTCAGTATTGTCTTCACAGACTGGCAGCAGCTTCTCCAAGGTTGCAAGCAGGAATCTCTCGCAGCCCTATCTAGGAGATGCCAGGGAGGGAACTTGGAACCTAGATGCTCTTCCTAGAGCGGCTCCACACCCTAAGGGGAATATCTTACAGTGCTCACACTGCTAGTCTCTCTTTCATATGCAACCAGGGTGGACCCTGCTTAGCAAAGGGGACAAGTCATGCTTGCTACTGGAAGACCAGCTCTCCTCCCTAAGTCTCACTGGGTCAGCTTGCTCACTCTCACTCTAATCAACCTCACAAAATTTCTGTGAGGATAAACTGGGGGAGAATATTGTACAACATCCTGAGCTCCTTGGAGGGTTTATATGAGATAAAAGTGTAATAACAAAGGCACAAATGGTTAATCTCTCTTGTGTGTTATTAATTTTCTAGCCTCTCTGAAATGATCCAAAGTTCATAGACAAATTCATGGAGCTCAGATATATCAACGGCTACTAGTCTTGATGGCTATAAGCTACCTCCAGGTTCAGAGGTGGGGTGCCTCTGAATACCCGTTGCAGGGGAGCAACAGAAGGAGAGGGGGCATGCCTTCATCTCTTGCTTGTGGGCTTCCCAGGGGCATCTGGTAGATCATTGTAGGAAATAGGATGCTGGACTAGATGGGCCTTGGGCCTGATCCAGCAGGGCTCTTCTTATGTTCTTATGCAAAAGCTGTACCTTAAAACAATTTCCTTATAAAGAAGGCAGGGTTGGCCAACCTGAGGATCTCCAGCTGCTGTTGGACTACAAATCTCATCATCCCCGCCATAATAATTTAAGTTATAGTCCAACAACAGCTGGGGAGCCTCAAGTTGATCATCCCTGAATTGCTTCAACTCTCTACTTGTGACCCAGTCACACCATCAAAACTTCAATGTATACACACGTGACTGTCATTGCATTCACCACATTACAGTCACCACCAGATAATACAATATCCGTGTTTCCCTTCCTTTTTCAAAACTGCTGCAAAAATATCCACATGAATGACAGTTTGTGGCAACATTAAGAAGCCGCACGACAGTGGCTGATCCATTTGGTGTCCCACTATGACAAGATGGCATATGGTCTTTAGTTACTACTAAACAGATTATGGGAAAACATCACAAGGATACCTAGAGTTTAAAATATAAACCACTGAAGAATACAGGTTTTGGTTGAAACATGTTTGGTGTGTCTCAGGGATATTTGAAGAAACTTGATCTTGGAATCTATCATTATTTTGAATGTTCATAAGAAAGTCTATGTGGTTTCATTTTCTTTGGATTGACAAATTACTGATCACAACTTTTCATATTGCAGACCTTGTTCTGGATATTCTTTCTCCTTCTTACATTGGCAAACTACTTCCCTTTGATATTGATGAGATTGGACTTTGGATTTATCTGACATTTAACCATAGGAGTCTATTATATAGGAAATGTGTATGTTTTTATTATTTTTAAGCTAATTTGTTTTTCGTGTTTAATGGTGTAATGGTAAAAAATGCTTTATATTTTTAATAATTGTTTTACTAACTATAATTTTAAAACCTCTGTGACTGAATGGCTAGCCTAGAATTAACTTCAACTGCCTCCTCTCTGCAAAGTGAAATCTGAGAAGTGAGCCTTAATCTCATAGGAACATAAGAAAAGTCCTACTGGATCAGGCCAGGGTCCATCCAGTCCAGCATTCTACCTTACACAGCATCCAACCAGCTGCATTTGGGAATCCCACAATTGGGGGAAAGAGGGAAATCACCCCCTCCCTTGGTGCTCTCTAGCACCTGATATTCAGGGGCATGCCACCTCTGATCCTGGTGGAAGTAAATAGCTGCCAAGGCAAGTAGCCGCTGTTAGCCCTATCCTCCATGAATCTGTCTTTCCCCTTTCAAAACTGTCTAGATTAGTGGTCATCAACACACCTGGCAACAGCAAATTCTGTACACATTGTGTAAAGAAGTACTTCCCTTTGTCTGCCCGGAATCTCCTGGCATTTAGTTCCAACAGATTTCCCTGGGTTCTAATATGATGATAGAGGGAGAAAACCTTCTCTCTATCCACTCTATCCACACAGTGCATAATTTTGCACCCCCTTCTTCTTCCACCTCCTAAACTAGTGTTCTTTCTAAATGAAAACAGGCCCAAACATCGTCGTCTTTCCTCACAGGGAGCTGCTCCAACCCCCTGATCATTGTGGTCATCTTTCTCTGCACTCTCTGTTGAAAGTCTGTGGGAACAAGTGTTACAAAAATGCTGAAGGTTCTTTTTTTTTTAGGGGGGATATGAGGGGGGGGGACTACCCTCTGTCTTGATATTACGAGTCAAGGGTGATCGCTTCTATTCAGGATAATGAGGGAAATGGAAAGAATGCACTTTTAATCTTGTAGCATTAAGGATGCTCTGCCTCTCCCCAATTTATGCAACTTATGCTTATATGATGTTTGAATATGCATATTCTCAATAGGATAGCAAGCGCGAGCATTTACCTCCGAAGTACTTGAAAAGGGCAGGTCCTGCACTGTGCTGTGGGTGCTAGGAGAGATTAGATCTCAGGTCTGAGCTACGTTACAAGGCCAAGAGTTGAGGGACTCCAGCCACTATGAGAAGGGCCATTACACACTGCCAAAAGGGTCCCTTAGCTGTTATGCAATGCAAATTTCCTTTAAAAAAGATAAGGTGAAAGGCCATCCCAAGGCATTCCTTTGGAATTATTGACATGGGTATGACATAGCTCATAACCAATCAAAAAGCAATTTCATAAACATTGTTATTAAATAGTGGAGTAATTGCTTTAAGCACTAGAGGAATGTCGGGGTCGTGCACAAACTCCATCGGTGTCATCTCTTCGGATTTGACACTCTGAGGATCAATGACACTGGGCATATTTATTCGGAAATGTGAGCTGTGTCACCAATCTAGAAATTAATCCCTCCCTCCGTAGAAGGCCCCACATTTAAAAAGAAATAATTTCAGAATTCATTCCATTCACTAAGTATTCTGAAAATGCAACCGTCAAAGCTCTTTACACATAAAAGTATGGAAGTAATTAGGGATTATGTGGTAAGTGTACAAACATAGTTTATATTACTGGGTATTAGAAAGGACCCCTTTTATAGCTGCCTTTGTCAATTTGACAGAGCAAAGGGTTTTAATGTACTGTAATAAGAAATGTAAGAGGGGTCATAGGACAGCCGAGATGTGATGCCTGAGAGGCCTGGAGGTCTCCTTACTCCTCCGCAGTCTTGTGCTCTGTGCTTATTCTCTGGTCAGATACATTTTAACTGAGTTAATAGCAATCCGACAAGGGAAACATTCCTTCAGATGTCTGTTGTCAAATTGTCGGCAGGGTTCAAAGCAAGGCCAAAACTAGGGCAGATCTGAATGCTAGGATCATATTTAAAAGACAGCATGGCCTATGGTGCATTTTAAAGATGTGCTGCTATAATAAAGCAAGCTGCTAACAATTCTTTAAGATGTTCCCAGAGCACCAGTCAAAGGAAACCTAAATCAAGACGCACAGTTTGAAAACCACAGGCGTAGGTAGCGTCCATCCCCATCTGTAGGGTCGGCATGGTCCTCTGGTCAAAATTCTGAAGAATAACTCCCTCCACCACATACCATTCACTCGTTCATCCCAGATGCGACCTGTACAGATGGAGCAGGGGGGCAGTAAATGAGCTGCAGGTATGGGCCATTCACACTCTCCTCTGCCTGCCATGGCCACCTATCTTTTCCTCATTTCATTAGCCCCAGACTCATGCACTGATTTTTAACTGGGTTCCCAAATGGGCGAATAACCAACCTAAGAACCTAATACCATAAGAACAGCCCTGCTGGATCAGGCCCAAGAAGGCCCATCTAGTCCAGCATCCTGTTCTGTACAGTGGCCCACCAGATGCCACCGGAAGCCACAGGCAGGAGTTGAGAGCATGCCCTCCCTCCTGCTGTCACTCCCCTGCAACTGGTACTCAGAGAAAAGAAAGCTGCCATATACTGAGTCAGACCCTTGGTCCATCTAGCTCAGTATTGTCTTCACAGACTGGCAGCCTGCATGCCAAGAGTTAATGTGGCGGTGGACAAAAAGATGAAGAACTAGGTGGCTGGGACAGGGAGAGGAGAGCTCATTTGGCACCCTCCATGTTCCACCTGTATAGGGCACTCCAGCTTCATCCTACCTTGTAAACAAGGGAGGGGAAATTTTGGCTAGGTCTTGCTCTGGGGAGGCTGGAGGCAGCTGGTTCCCATTGAAAGCAACCTAGAGAGACACAGGTCCTCCTTACTGTCATTCTATGGTGATATTAAGGAGGTGGTGGCAGCAGAAACCACAAAGTGAACAACCAGGGAGATGCTGAGGTTATAATAAACCAAGATTGAAATCCTAAATTCCTCAGTGTGGTGTAGTGGTTAGCACGTTGGACTGGGCCTGGGGAGACCTGGGTTCTTATCACCAGCTCAGACCTCACTGGGCAACCTGGTGCCACTCTCCTTCAACCTAACCTACCTTACAGGGCTGTTGTGAGGATAGAATGGAGGAGGAGGGACTCAGCACTGCCCTGAGCTCTTTGGAGGAAGGGCAGGATACAGATGTCACGATAAGTATATGTTGTGTGGAAACGGCTTGTTTTTGTTTGGATGGACAAATTCCCAAAGACACAACTACAAATAAAAATAGTGAAAAACTCAAACGTAGAAACTAATCCCTGTTCACAGACCAAAGAGTGGCAGAAAAAGTGGGGAGGTTTCTGAACTCATTTGCAGGGTGGAAACTGCAAATAAAGATAATGAGTAAACTCAAAGATATGAGTAAACTGTGGGAATTACAATGTACCACAGTTAATGTGTTGCTGACTTATCCCTAAAATATGTCGCATACAATAAAAGGTCTCATGTTCAATTAAGCCCTTATGCCTCCTACTGGAAATGGTGACTGACCAAATGTTGGCTCTGGCTTTTGTGATCCTGGCTCTCGATATGGGCATGTGAGAAATGGTTTGAACTGCTAAAATGGCATCTCGGGGGGATCACCATTAAACACCTAGCTTCAATGCATGCAGTGTAGGAGTGGGAAAGTGGGGTGTTGCTATAATCACTACTCCAGGAGTTATTTTCAGGAATAATGCCACCCCACCCCCAAAAGGTGTTTGGCATTCTGGATAGGCCAGGCACAGATGCAGGAGTGAGGGCTGGTGCTAAGAAGAACATGCCAGGTGCCAGTCAGAACAGAGACTGGTCTGTAGAGGACTGATTATTTATGAGATGAAGGGCACAATCTTAAAAGGTCAGCTATGATGACAATTACAGGAAGGAAGTAGTCTATGAGCAGATCATGAGATATGCCAAAAGAGAGGCACACTTGAGGCCTATAGGTTAGGCCAGGGGTTCTTAAAGGAACACAGGAAGCTGCCTTATATCGAGTCAGGCCTCTGGTCTATCTAGCTCAGAACTGTCCACGAGGGGCGTAGCTATAATTGAACGAAAGGGTTCAGCTGCATCCCTCCCTATTTTCTTCATTGTCTCTCTCAGTCTGGGTGGCCGCCAGAAAGAAGGATGAACACGGGCCCCCTCTCCCCTAGCTACGCCCCTGCTGTCCACAGCTACTGGCAGTGGCTTCTCCAAGGTGTCCAAGGCCTACCTGAAGATTCTAGGGATCGAACCTGGGACCTTCTGCATGCAAAGCAGATGCTCCACTACTAGGGATGTGCAAATTGATTCAAATTTGAATTGATTTGACTCAAAACAGTGTGATTTGAGTGATTCAAATTTGATCAAATCACCCCTTAAAAGGGCAATTCAATTTGGATTTGGATTGAATTTTTGAATTCAATTCAAAACCAACCCCTTGACTGATTTAAAAAAGGCAACAAAACAGGCTTGAAGTAATCCACATTTGATTTGGATTTGGATTTTTAAAAAATAATTTGTGCACATCCTCATCCCCTTCCCTCTTCCCCAGCTACAAGGGTTAGGGTTGTAGTCCGACAACATCCAACATCTTGTAGTCTGACTCAAGTTTTAGAACCTCTGATCTAAACTGATGACTGCAGGAGAAACAGGTAAACCAGAGATCATGTTCCTATGGAGAACTAGGAAGTAGCATCAGGACAGGACGTGGAACTAAAGCTGAAAGCACATAATGAAGTTCCCATAGCAGTTGAGCTGCTACAGTGTGGCTCCAATAATCACACAATTCCCAGGTCAGAAGGAAAGGGAGGGCAGCGATACAGCTCCTTCATGGGGCATGGATAGCATTGCCCATTCAAGTACTGCATGGAAGAAGCTGAGGCATGGACAGCACTGTATCCAGCCTTCTTTTTGAGATGGGTTGTCTCATTTCCCAGTGGGTCTTCAGAGGAATGAAAGGAGAAGTTGCTATTTCTACATGACCTCTATGCCCAGACATGGCATCAGCACACAGCACTCTCAGGCAGTTACCAAAGCCCCAGCAAGGCCAACTACTGATGACTGCCCTCTGGTCCCACAGGAAGGACTGGGCCCAGCAGCCATTTTTCTGATGCCTACCACTCCCTGCCACACAGTGCCCTCAATATAGCTTTGTTTCAGGACATTGTGAAGAAAAAATGGCAATCCCGAGTAGAGATTGCCATTTCCCTCCATAATGAGCTGGAATTATGTGTATGTCGGGGACACTGTGGCAGCCACCAGCAAAAGAAACATTGTCCAGACCAGGGGTTCTCAACGTTGGGTCCCCAGATGTTTTTGGACGTCAACTCCCATAATCCCCAGCCCCCGTGGCCTTTGGTTGGGGATTATGGGAGTTGAAGTCCAATAACATCTGGGGACCCAACATTGAGAATCCCTGATCCAGACCCTCAACAAATCTTAGGGGGGGCATCTTAATAGGAGGTGGCCCACTACATGGCACTTTTCAGAGGGCCCCTCAAACCAAGGGCTAGTCCTGTCTATATAGCCAAGCAAATTAGGTCTATGAATTGCTAGTGTCAGAAACATCTAAGCTGAATAAGAGCATTTTCAAGTTCTGAAGGTTTTATCTACTTACAGTGCACACAGCCCTTGCCCCTTTTAAGGATCCTGCAATGCTCACAAGAGTCATATTTAAGAAGTCCCCCCTCCCCCTGCCCAGATTCATTTAAACCTAAGGGTGATCACAGCTGTGGAAAGTGCACCCTGAGCCAGGTGGAAGTTCTAGTGGGAACAGCAAGGTGGGTGGAGTTTGGAGTACTACTACCTGTGGGTGGGGTACCACTTGCTTACCCATTTTTTTCACCAGATATTTTCCTATTCTAAAAGCAAGCCCTCATGGTTTACAAGGAAGCTTTTTTAAAATAAATAAATAAATAAAGCCTTAACTCACTGTTCCAAATAGTCACCTTGAAGTCTCAGGCAAGGAATAGGGATGTGCACGGAATCGGCGGTTCTGCCGGTTTGACGGTGGCGGGGGTTTAAGTGTCCGTGTTTCTTAATGCCCATCAAGGTGGCAGCATACCTCCCTGCCACCCCATTGCCCTTGACTTCCGGATATGACTGGAAGTCGCCAACGCGCCTGAGTGCACCAGCATGGGCATGCTCACATCATGCGTGCACGCACGCATGTCTGTGCCAGCGCATGCAGGTGTGTTGGTGACTTCTGGTCATATCCAGAAAATGAGGGCAACGGGGCGGCAGGGAGGTATGCTGCCACCCTGATGGGCATTAAGAAACATGAACACTGGCAGGTGAAAAGTGGCAGGAGGGCTAAGTGCACCCTCCCCCGCTCTTAAAGGGAGACCCCCCGCTGCCTTCGAGCCTCCCTGCCACAGTTCTGTGCACATCCCTAGCAAGGAGGGACAAAGGTGAAGGCTAACTACAGGGCAAGCAAGAAATGGCAGCAGAGACATACTGGAGTTACAATGCAGCAGAGATGCTAAGTGGGAAAACCCTCTATGTGTGACTTCAGACCCTTCCTGTGCTATCACTTATATATACTTCATTCACTCTCTTTAACTAAGAATTAATGTACTAATTGAAAACACCCAGAAGACACACTGGCCAACTAGCTTTCTAAACAGGAAATTAGTAGAAATGACTCCAAATTCAACATCATCCTCAACCAACAATCCTTTTACAGACCACATTCATCTAATTAATCATCTGATCCATACACCAGCATATCACAGAGTATGATTCCAATCACACAGCCAAACACCAACAACACAATTACATCAATGCATAATGACCAATCACATGCAGCTACACACCATTCTTTATATACCAGCCTTCTCTTGACAACTTATTAAAGTAGACTTCCTACTGAATTGTGAAGGATACCATTCCATGCTATCCCAAGGTCATTCCAGTGGAACAGAAATGTTTAAATGAACAAGAGTCATCATTCTGGAATGTTAGGGTACTTAGTACAGAAAGACGTCGATTAAACTCAGGACACCTTAAATCGTTTTTCATGGTACCAGATTTGGCCTCCATATGTAAATGTGAGAACATCTGAGACAGAAAGCACAATTAACACCGTATACTAGGGAGTCCAGCCTTATTTCATCGACAACAAGGAAGCACAATGGTATAACCAATAGACAAAGTATCCTGTTGTTTATTCTGACGTTTCCACCCATTTGTTAATAGGAATACACTTTGATTAGCGCACTTCACACTTCAGCAGTATCTACAGCTTCTGTAACGATTGGTTTCCACATTGGAAAGTAGCATGGGAAATCCTTTGACGTGGCAGGTTACAGGAAGAGGCATCTGGAGGAGCAGCAGTGGTTGTAGTTCTGGGGAACCCCCACTTACAAACTAAGGGAACCTCAATGCCTGTTTTGACTAGAAAGAAAACATGCAACAGCTCTTTAACTGCTCCATCAGACATTTTCCACAGTCAAAATATTGTCCCTGTGCATCTGTGTTCACCCTTCTAATTTCATTTCATAATACAATTACTTTGCAGCTAGTGACTGGCACAGAATTGAGATAAGAAGTAAATAAAAACTAACCAATGTTACAAAAAAATCTGGCAATGCTGACAGCCTGAAACTTGAGACTTCTAATATTTTGACGGTGTACATGAATGTTCAGAATGACAGGGATTTCTGTCAGTTCTTAGTCAAGTCAAGTCAAGTCAAGTTTTATTCACGGTCCTAGACCAAACAATCCATGCATACAAACAGCAGAACAATTTATAAAAACTCTATAGGTTCTCATTATACATCTTAAAAGCAATATAACAAAATTTAGCTACAGAGTTAAAATTAAAAACATTTTCATCAGAGAGTAAAAATTTAACAATTTTTCTGTCAGTTCTTATAAGTACTCAACTCTTGGTCCTACTGAGAGACAAGGGTTAAAGGGGGCTCTATAATACACTGAGGGTTCCCAGTTGGAACCATCAGAGTATTACATGTTGACTTATTGATTGACTGACCAATTGATTCTATTAATACCTCACACTTCCTCTAAGGAGCTCAGAGCAGCTTAGGTTGACACCGAAATTTTGAAAAAGTGACATTTGATACAAATTTCGGAGTCAAATAAAAAGAGAAATACCGAAGAATTTCCAAGGGGAAGCAGACAAGTTTCTACGAGCCAAGTGAAATTTCTCAAGTGGATTCTGCACATCCCTACTTTAAGCCTAACAAGAAGTTGAACATGCATTAACCCGTTGATTTAACTTTGTTCAGTTTGTGTTGGGTTCTGACAGTCATTCTCAGGTAGTCATCCATTCAGACAACTGTAGGGTGCTGCTTGGCTTCAGAAGTTGAGCCATATAATGTACCTTCAGAGGCCAAATTAGCAGAACTATGGAGATCTCCTTGTTTAATAGTCTCAACAGAAGTCACAGTGTGTGCTGGGCATGCATGTAATTAACACCAGGGCCACTTTTTCAAACCCTTTCGCCATGCTATTTTGCAAATTTAAACTACCCCCCCAAAGATACTATACATACAGCAAAACGTACAGATATTCAAATGATACTTATAAAGTTTGCCCAGTGGGTGAAATGGTAGCTTGGAAGGGCAATTCTAATCAGTAAAACTGTGGGGTGAGAAAGAGTTAAAAGCCCTCCCTAGAGGTAGTTATCTGAATTTTTGCCCTCCCCATGGTTCCAATTAATGCTTGAATAAAACATAAGAAATTAGTTCCACTCATCTGGCATCCTCACTATTTTGGCCCAGAGTTTTCAACTTAAGGTGGAGCTATCAACTATTTTGGTTGAAGAAGCACCTGTTGAAAATGTTATGTCAGCAAGAGAGAGAATCTCCCATCATGCAACCAAACAAGACACACTGGGAACATGGAGAGGGGGAGCAGGACTGTAATGACAGGCTCCGCCCTCAATATCCACACATTAATTCACTCCTCTGCACCAATCACATACAACTTGTACATGTCTTGGCTCTTCCCCTCACCCATGTGATTGCAATTCCTGAAAGAAAGCAGGACCCCTGATGCCATGGAGAGAGAGCCTAAAAAACAGCTGGGTGGAGCCAGAGAAAGATTCATGAAGGAGAAGGCAAATGGAAGGTGAAACAAAAGGGGTACCTGTGACATGGGAGAAAAATCAAAGGCCAATTTGAAAGATAAAGCAATACAGGTAAAGATTTTTTTTTAAAGCTTTAAATAGAAACACCCCACTGTTTTCGTTTCATGTAGTATTTTGATGCTAGCATCTAATTATTCACCGCAGTGTTTTATCTCCACCATTATAGTATCACTAGGGTGTGTTTTTTTTAATCATTGGCACGTCTTTTATTAATGATTTCAACACCTACGTTTAAGGAGCTAAATGAGTTATCTCTCTTTTTCGGCGCTATAGAAAGAAGGAGCAGCACAGAAATAAAAATCAGTCCATTGTCACACAGAGAGTTACACTGAATATTTTGATCACCAAAGCCATTCTTATGAATTGCTGGAAACTCACTGAGTCATTCGATCATCACCGCATATGAATCACAGGAAATTCATTGGAAGAAACAACTCCTCTGTAGCACATAAAGAACACCCAGACACCCATGTAGGCCGCCCTGAGCTCCTTGGAGGAAAGATGGAATACAAATATGAAAAATAACCTAAATAAATACATTTATTTTTATAAGACTAATCATTTTCACGGCAGGAAGTAGATGAGGCACAGTTAATCTACATATCAACATCACAAATTAAATTCAGATGTTCTTCCTCACACTTTGAAGATGCTATAATTTCTCCTTGGTATAATTTTGTTTGGACAGTTTGAATTCCTTTTATCAAAAGATAATGGGGCAGTGCATTGAACATCCAAAATTCATTCTTTTCACTTCTATAGTCTGTTATGGCAAAAGATTTTTAGAAGCTCATTATGGACATGTCTGCACGTGAATTTCTTCTGCTGTCTGGGATGGCACTTAAGTTAAGCACCAAATTGGAGGTTTGGGAGAAGCTGCTGTGAAATTTGATATAGTGCAATGTAAGAAAACTCCTTCACCATCTCTCACCATGCTGGTTCTTCTACAACCCCATACTGGTGTGCAAAAATATGAGCACCAGCACATCTACCACTCTGGCAGTAATGGAGACATAATGAATTCCAACTGGGAGACTTCAGAATATTTTTTCTCATTTCTCACATTTACATCCCATCCTTCCTTCAAGGAGCTTAAGGTGGTGTTTCTTCCTAGCACATGTTATCTTCACAAAACCCTGTGAGGTACGTGAGGCAGAGGGAGAATGACCACCCTAAGGCCAGATAACCAAAGCCCAATATGAACCCGCAAGTTCAAAATGCCTCATCTCGACCCTTAGAAATTTGGGCATAGTCATTAATTGACTTAGGGGGAGGGGGCGGTCCTCAACACTACTTGCTGACAGCCAGACCTCCCTCACTACTTCTTTCCTTTCTTCAAAACTTACTTGGCAGTGAGTTGGGGAAGCAGCCGTGGTAGTCATGGAACAATGGTCTATTCCTCACCTTCTCTCTGGAGGTCCCTGTTTCCCTCATTCTCTCCCTGGTTCTGGGACCTTGAATTCTGCAATAACAGCATCTAAGGTACAAGACGCCTTGGGAAATGCAGTTCTTTGGGACTCCAGTGCCTCACAATGTACAAAGTATATATTACATGTCCATCCCACTTTTCTCCCATCATGGCACTCAAGTTCCCAGGTGGTCATGGACCCAGGCACTGAACAGACGTAGACCTGATAGCTCTGCATCATTCCCATGCCAAAGGGTAGTGAGATATTCCAAATGTGTATCTTGAGGGCCTGATTAACCAGATTCCTGTTCTCTCTGCTGAGATTCAGTGTCCCATTCTGACATTCAGGGGATAGTAACGAGAGTGGGTTAGAGAACGAGCAGGAACAACAAACACACACGCCAGCAGATCATCTAATTTTTGACTCTGTTCAGACTTCTCATCATCATCTGACCCCAAAGGGCAACTGTTCCCCCATCTGCTCCACCAGTCTGCAGCTCTCATTTCGGGTACTATTCTCCCACCAGTGACTGATGGTTGTTTTTTTCACATTACACTACAGCTTAATCATGCACAGACATGATGGTAGGCTGGGAGAATGTCATTGTTACCCTAGCATCCCATGGAAGAGGGATTCTGTCAGAAAGGGGAATAAAAGCAAGACCTCTGATGGTGATGTGATCGCTCCAGTTCTAGCCTCCCATCTATTTTATCACATTGTTTATTCACCAGGCAGAAAAGCCAACTCACAGCAGTGTACCCAACTGCAACTAAAACTCTAGCCAAATGCCAGACATTTTCACACCCAAATGAAGCTGGCAGTTTGCCTAAAATGCACTGGGTTTCACTTTGAATGCAAAAATCTTTCACACGGCCCTGAAGTATGCATAGTCGCCTTTATCTCAAGAAATAACCAACAGTTTTACATGCCATTTTCTTGAAAGACGTGCTTCGCAATCATAAGAAGAGCAATCAATGTTTTAAAACAGGCATTAGAAGAACAGACGCCTTAGTTTATGGAAAAAAAAAGTGTTTGATTCATTAGATGGTGAGAGCATATGCATAATCTTGTTGACCTTATGAATGGTCCATAATATGAAGATGGATTATGGAAATGTCTTCTCTTACTTCCACATGGGCAAAAGCATACCTCAGTGGGTTGCCTAATGTATATTTGGACACGTGGCCACACAACTGATCAAGAGGATCATCAAATGGTTTGGATAGGGGAAGTTTGTTCCATCTTTTTTAGTCTTTCACCTTCACATGAAGTGTTTCAACCTGGTCCAAATGTGCCCCAGCAAATGTTTAGAAACAACTATTTGTATCAGTGCTTTAAATGTAATATCAAAATGCTATAATGTTGTGCTGATGTTTCAGCATATTTCAATAGACAAATACGTTGCTGCACATTTTTGGAGTCAAGGCTCTCATGGTTTTTGGAAGTTAAATGCCATCAAACTCGCCTAAGCATGCACTAATATTAAGCCAATATAAGCCAATTTTGGCGAAGTAAAAATATTCATAGAGAGGTGGATTGATGATAATATTTATAACTAGCTAATTTTTAAGACAGAGAATAGCAAGACAAATACTCTTTGTTAATATTTATAGAATCTCATTAAAAATCTTTTGTCCTTGCCCAGTTTCCAAAATCCAGTCCCTTGGTACTAGCTATCATTTTAACGTGTGATTAAAGTGATCTAAATTTGCTGCCTTGTTTCACACAAAAAAATAAGAGGCTAGTTCTTGATTATTGAATTCATTTGGTCAGAGCGTCAAATGCCGACTCACAGTCTGCTGAATTCAACTTAAAACAGGCTAACAGCCCAATTGTGAATATTCAGCATTAACAGAAAGTGCAACATTATTTTAAAGGTCAGAATTCAACCCAATATTACTTCTAAGGCTTAAGCCATAAATTTTATATATATATATACTGAAAAGAAGTATACAATGTGGAATTTAGTAAATTTCTCTGAACAGCCATGGCCTTTCCTCCTCATTTTCCCCGAAAACAATGTATTAACAGTATCTATGTATTTCCAATATCTTGAATGAATGTTCCTCCAAATATTAACAGATTTAATCTGTCTGAACCGTTAGTCCTTTCTGAACTGTATCACTTCATACTGAAGTTGGTAGATGGCATGTTTGAATGTTCCACCATGTCAAAAATACCCTGCCCATGAAAAGGATACAATATGAAATTGTACAGTCATAAGAACATAAAGACAGCCCTGCTGAATCAGGCCCAAGGTCCATGTAGTCCAGCATCGTGTTTCACTCAGTGGACCACCAGATGCCTCTCCGAAGCTTACAGGCAAGAGATAAAAGCATACACTCTCTCCTGCTGTTGCTCTCCCTGCAACTGGTATTCAGAGGCATCCTGTCTCTGAGGCTCTGGAGGTGGCCTATAGGCTAGTAGCCATTGATCAGACTAGTATCCATTGATAGAGCTGTCCTCCATGAATGTGTTCAAGCCCCTCTTAAAACCATCCAGCCTGGTGGTTGTCGCCACATCCTGTGGCATAAATTCCATAAATTAACTATGTGCTGTGTGGAAAATGCTTCCTTTTGTCAGTCCTAAATTTCCTGACCATCAGTTTCATGAGATGACCCCTGGTTCTAGTGTTATGAGATAGGGAGAAAAATGTCTTTCAATCCACTCTCTTCACACAAAGCATAATTTTATATCAGTTCTCCCCTTAGGCGTCTTTGTTTCTAAACTAAAAAGCCCCAGGTGTTGTAGCCTGGCCTTGTAAGGAAGGTGCTCTAGGGTCCTGAGCACCTTGGATGCCCTCTTCTGCACCTTTCACAGTTCTATAATGTCCTTTTTGAGATACAGTGACACAGTACTCCAAAGTGGCCTCACCATAGATTTATATATTATATTAATTGTCAGGGGTGTAGCAAGCCCCACTGTGGCCTGTGTTCTCTCCATTGCCATCCCCAGCCGCTCATATGTAGAGCATGTGGAGTCTCATGTCGCCTCTCCTCACGTGGTGCCCATTTTCCATCTCCTCCTCTAGCCGCCACTGTCTCCTCCCTCTTCACACTGCTCCTGCTGTAATCTACCTGCTGTTGCAGTGTCAGGTAAGGTTCTCCCGCTGGCATGAGAGAACAAACCTCGTGTCTCCTCTCCTCAGTCGCTGCTTTCTAGCAGTCTGTTGAGAGCCAGAGAGGAAGCTCCTCCACCTCCCCTTCACAGTCCGGGCCCCTTTTGCCACACCTGCAGCCATTAATCTGCCTGCTAGTGTGGGGGGTAGGCAAGGTTTCCTCTGCTGCAAGAGAGGAAGCCCCGCGTCTTCTCTCCCTCACCGACCTCCCCTCACCTGGAAGGCTCTTAGTGCACCAAGTGAGGAGAGGCGACATGAGATTTCCTCTCACACACCAGCGAGGGAACCTCTCCTGCTCCTGCAACAGTGGGCAGATTAATGGCTGCAGGAACTGCAAGCAGAAGGAGGAGGAGGAGGCTGTAAAGAGGGCCCTCAAAGGCCAGGCAGCGAGGCAGCAGCAGCTCCTATGGGCATGGTGGCCTGGGTTCACAAGACCCGTGTGAACCCTGGTGGCTATGCCCCTGTTAGAGATCCCTTCCCTAAGGATTCTGAGCATGGAATTTGCCTTTTTCACAACTGCCATGCACTGAGTTGACACTTTCAATGAGCTCTCCACCATGACCCCAAGATCCCTCTCTTGGTAAGTCACCAACAGCTCAGGTAATATCTGAGTATACAGTTTGGCACTTACCTTTGGGGCCTGTGGATGAACAATTAAGAATAATGCCTCTGAGGCTAGGTTAGGGTTGCTACGTTCTTTGGAGAGAAATCCTGGATACAACTGTCAAAATGAGGAGGTCACAAACTTAAAAACCTGACAGATTTTGACTAGGACTGAAAAACAAGCTCAGCAGTGGAGCTTAACAGCTGTTTCATACATTTTCCCCTATAGAGTTCTTTGCACAGGAGAGGATTAGCAGAGTTTCACCTCAGTAAACACTTGCTAATTCTAGAGATGATCCAGAAAGGAGGGGGAAGGGTTTACTGAGCCATATACAGAGAGCCAACTAAGCCAGTCGGCAGAACTGGTGCCACAGGAAGGGTAAGAATAGGAGTCTTTGGAATACTGACATCATGTAGCTACACTACCTGGAGAGATGCACCAGGAAAATGGGTAAAATTCATTAAAGCAATCTTCCTGTTCAACTTCCTGGACATTTCATATCAAAGATGACACTCTTCCTACATCCTGGAGAGGATGTGCAATTGCTGGACTGTCCAGGCCGATCCTGGACACATGGCAACTCTAGGATGGGCAGATTGTATTTATGTCAATACTGAATGAGTACAACAATCTCCCACAGTTCTGGAATAAGGGAGGCAGGCTTTTTGGATATGACTTCAGGAAAGTCTGATCTGCCATACATAATTTTCAGAAACCAAGCACTCACCGATACGAGCACCTACAAGTAAATGCTTCCCTTCTTTTGACAACTAGTGTAGTTGAGTATTGCCAAACATAGCAAAATACATGTAATCTGCACATTCTCCATAGGAGGTTTAGAAGAATTAAGCTTGAAACTGTTCCCTCTCTCGAGCACTGAGTATAACTTTTCTTTTCATAATACCAAATCGCCAAGTTCTTCATCAATTTTTGCCTAGAACTTTTCTCACAGTTTTGTAGAAGAGGGAAAATACACAATTATTTTCCTTAAATTTCAGCAAAACAGTTCAAACGCATCTGAGCTGCACAAGTATAATTTACTACTCCTTCTGACTTCTTGTTTTGACTAGATCTAGATTGATGATTAAAGTGGTAAACAGTAACATTTTTATAAAATGGCTGACTCTGCCCATGGCAGCAGAATAGGGAATGTGCTGAAATAGCGATGCTGTTATTGTGACTGCATTCAAGGCTGTCAGAAAAGAATATAAGTACTTGACAAGGTGTTATCTAATTGTGTTTTTTTTAAAGCCACGATACATACATCTTTTAATGTGTCACTTTAAGCAGCAAGATAATTTCTTTTATTAAAATGTACAAAGGGAAAAAATGAATGCCTTGCATCTTTCTTGTTCCTTTCTCTCCCCAGCTCTGCCCTTTTGCCGTCATCGGTGGAGTGAATTTGCTCTTTAGTCAAATTGGCCTTTATTTAAATGCTTGCCCAAAATAGCTTTACAACATTAGGTGTATACGAAGAAAGAACACTGTGTCCCACAGAAATTTTTGACTTGGTCCTGGTGGGAATTTACTGCTCGAAAGAGAAAGCTAATAATAAAAATCCTTCTGACATGCAGAGTTAGTGAAATAATATGTGGGTTCATGGGAAAGAGATTTATTCCTTTCATTTTTAGGGAAAGGATCAAGAAACTAACTGCTATTGAGTGAAATGGCCTTATGCAAATGCCTTTTAGCCTAAAGGTCGCTCACTCCTGAAGGCTGCAATATGGCGCAGGTAGCATGGTCATGGAAAATGTATTAGTGTACGTTATGTAGGGGTGTGC
Source organism: Hemicordylus capensis (assembly GCF_027244095.1). Lineage (NCBI taxonomy): Eukaryota > Metazoa > Chordata > Lepidosauria > Squamata > Cordylidae > Hemicordylus > Hemicordylus capensis. The sequence goes on from NC_069665.1 coordinate 19,917,865, forward strand.
AGATTGGTGAGAGAGCAGAATAGGTATAAGGAACAACAATCCCCCAGCATCCCTAATGAAAAGTGAAACTAAAAAGATGCTTAATGTTGCCTTTAAAAGTGAGGAAATTGAAGATGTCACAATGAAAGATAAATGTTGCTGATGTGTCCTTGTCTTTGACTATCACAATGCCATCTTTGAAATGCTGAAAGGGGCGGGCGGGGGAGCAAATTAGCTGTTTGGAGGCTATTCTTAGAGCCGATGTTTCATTGTGATTTCTGCGGCCAGCCAAGAGTGACTTTTTAATGGTAACCTCTGTGCATGGCAAACGGTAGCTCTGATGTTTTTTTTCTATTTGTCTACTACTGCTAATCAGTTTTGCTAATGAAAAATCCACTTTGTCCATGATGAATCCTCAGTAATGTGCAGAGGTAATAATTGTGACTACTAATTACTAGAGGTACTAATCGTGACTTCCGCATGCCAACAGTGAGAGAGGCTTGGCTGCCGAGCGCGCGGGACAGGGCCTTCTCAGTCACTGCCCCAAGGCTTTGGAATGCTCTCCCAGCTAGCATCCATTCCTCAGCCTCCATTACAGTTTTTTTAAAACAAGTTCAAACGTGGCTTGTTACCCAGGCTTTTCTATGATAGTACAGTTTTTACTGCTGCTGCTTTGTGTGTTACTGTTTTATATATTTTTAATCTTTTAAATAAAGATACGTTATTTAAATTGTGCATGGTTTTAATTATATTTTAAACAGCTTTGGGATTATTTTAATGAAAATGGTATAGAAATCTAAAAATAATGACAATAAATAAACAAGCAAACAGGGCTGTAGTGGAGAGGGGATGTGCAAGGACAGAGTGCCAGAACTTCTCGGCTTCTCTGACTGTTGGGATGATCATGGCCATGGGGGCTGTCATGGAGAGCGTCTTCTGTACTTCAGAATTTGCAACTACATCACTGTAAATAAATAAAGGTATTGGTCGTGTTCATATTTGCATACTCAAATCACTACATGTAAAATAACCATGATCCAGTCAATGTTAAGTATGTCCACATTGAAGAAATCCTACTTCTCTGCCACCATCACGTCTGCTCAGTGTTGACCAGCGAAGCTTTTTCCAGTGGTTCAGGGCCTCCTATGTGAGATCCCCAAAGACCTAACCAAAAAGCATGGTTAGGTGATGGCTCCACTCCTATCTGGAGGGTCATACTCAGAAGGTGGTGATGTGGATGCCCATGGGGTGCCACAGGGATCTATTCTGTCCCCCATGCTGTTTAACATCTACATGAAACCTCGGGGAGAGGTCATCTGTGGGTGTAGGCTGTGGTGCCATAAATATGCTGATGACACCCAGCTTTGCTATCTTTTAAGTCAGCAGACACCAGAGAGACACTGGATGCTCTGAACCAGAGTTTTGAGGCTGTTCTGGACTAGATGGGGGCAAACAAGCTGAAACTTAATCCAATTTCAGGATTACTGTTGTTAGACAACAACAAATATTTATATACCGCTTTTCAACAAAAGTGGTTTACATAGAGAAATAATAAATAAAATGGACCCCTGACCCCTGATAAGGGGACAGGGATAAGATTTCATTTAACCCTGATAAGATGTCCATCTTCCTGATAAGGTTGAAGTGCTCTGGATTGGTAAAACTGATCATCCGGTTAGTGAGGTCTGTGTAGACAATACTGAGCTAGATGGACTTATGGTCTGACTCAGTATATGGCAGCTTCCTATGTTCCTATGAGGTAAATCTGGTCTTGGGTGGGGTCACACTCCCCCTGGAAGATAAGGTTTTGAACTTGGGGGTGTTTCTGAACCCAACACTGTCCTTGGAGGCACAGGTGGTGGTGGTATGCAGAGGTGCTTTTTACCAGCTACGGCTGGTACATCAGCTGCAACCCTACTTGGAGAAGTTGCACCTCAGTCACTTATGCTTTGGCAACATCCAGATTGGCCTACTGCAATGTGGTCAATGTGGGGCTGCCCTTGAAGATGGTTTGGAAGCTTCAGCTTGTCCAGAATGCTATTGCAAGGATGATCATGGGTGCAAGTTGCCTCATGAGTGCAATACCCACCCTGGGGCAGCTTCATTGGTTACCGCTCCGCTTCTGGGCTAAATTCAAGGAGCTGGTCTTGACCCTTAAAGCTCCACACGGCTTGGGGCCGAGGGACCTGTTGGACCACATTGACCCACATGAACCTGCCAGGGCCTTCCACTTGGCATCTCAGGCCCTGTTCATGGTCCCACTATTAACTCTGGTTGGCGGGGACTAGAAACTGGGCCTTTTTGATTGTGGCCCCTTGGCTTTGAAACACCCTTCCCAAAGAACTTCACCATGCTGCCTCCCTCGGTGTTTTAAAAAAACAATTAAAAACACATCTTTTAAAAGAGGCATTTTTATGTGTTATCTGTTGATTATATCTGGTAGGTTCTTTAGTTTTTACTGTTCTCAGTTTTTAGTTTTTTATTAAAAACTTTTATTTTGAAACTAAAAACATTTGTAATTTTAAATGTGATTTCAGCTTGTTCTTTTAACTTATGTAACTTTATTACTCCTTAATATTTTAAATAAAATAATAATAAAATAAATAAATGTTTTAATCCCAGTGAAAGAGCGAGGCATGTGCTTAACCTTTCCACTGAAATTGGTAGGTCATAGAAGTGCCTAACTTTGGCAAGATCATATTCAAAATGAATTAATGTTATTGTTTCATAGACACCCTGCTCTTCCTCTCTCACACTTGATTCGCAGCTGATCTCTTGCCCAAGCAGTTTATGCCAGGGCTTCTCAGATTTGGGTTCACAGATGTTGGACTACAACTCCCATCATTCTTAGCCATAGAGCAGTGAATTTCACACAAATTTTAAAAAATTATTACTGTTCCAGGTAGCGAATGTTCATATATAAGCATGAGTGGCGGGGTAGGAAACAAGAGAGAGAAATCCCTTGATTTTAAAAGGACATACGCCTTTATCTGTGCTCTACTCCTCACTGTGTGTGGTCCCATAAGAAAGGGTTTTGATGAATTCAGGTGGAATTTGTGAGTTTACTTTCCGAAGACAAAGTTTCCGGCTCACCAAGTGCGCAATGTTTCACTCTCCATTCACTCTTGAGCATTCATGCCTCCTTCCCCCCACCCCACCCCCCACCCGACAAACAAGAGTTCTGGAATTCAAAAAACTTCTAGGTCTCTGTTATTGACACTGCGTTCTGTTTGTGGACCTACTGGGCATGCTGCCCTGACTTGGCTCCATTGCACAGCACACACACCTCAGAATTGGGAAAGTAGAGAAAAACAGAGGGTCCCCAATCACTCCAGAGCGTGATATTTTTAGCAGGGTTTGGGAGAACAAACATAGACAATAACCTCTAACTTTAATATCCTCAGCTTTGTGGCTTCACAGAGTGTGTCTTGATGGCAACGCTCAAGAAACCACATAATTTCAAAGATTTCTGGAAAATGCCAGTGGTCATCCTATGAGGCACTATGGTGCATGTCTAAAAAAAGAACTAACTGTGCTTACAGGTGTGTCTGTAGGAAGAGGGCTCATTGCTTATTTGTTCAAAGACTATGGCGTGCAGGAAGGCCAGAATTACAGAAAGCATAACAGACCGAATTCTATAACACAGATTTAGAGCTTCCACAAAGCCCATCCATTGTTATAACGGGATCTTGCCAAATAAATGAAGGATAGTTAATGTTTGAAAGAACCATCTGGAAGAGAATCAATACGCCCGCTAACTGGCAAAAGAGGCATCTTTTAAAGTGATGGCTTTCTTAGATGAAGCAGGGAGAGAGCAACGGTCCCCTTTCAAACACAGCATGGTGTCCCTTCCAGTGCAGGCATCTCCCTTCCGTTTCTTTTTAGCCTGCGAGCCCTTTGGGGACAGAAAGGCATCTTCTCATTCCTTTGGCTATGTGCAAATTGCTTGTGCGACTTTTTTGACGAAAAGCTGTACTGTCTATCAATATTCTAAAATGCAATAATAAATATCCAGACAGATTTATACCTGTAGTGCTAAAAAGCAATGTAATTGCTGTGGGGTATATTAGGACTGAGCCAACACTCAGTCCGTGGAAAACGTTCCGCTCAAATTTGTGGGAAAGTAGCAGGGGGCAAAAGGGGAGTGAAATCATCCACCCAAGCTTCCCCTCATGGAGCCAGTGGGGATGCTCCTCCCAGACAGCAGCCATTATTTTTTTATTCCATGGTCACCCTCAGAATGACATTACATTATGAGACAGATTCATTCTGAGAGGAATTGTGAATGGGGAAATGGCTGCTGACAGGCAGGAGGACTGACACCACTTGGTAAGCCCTTATCGCACCCCCTTTCCCTCCATGGATGGCTCTAAGTTTCAGAGGACCCCAAACAAGCCACCTTTCAAGTGCCTCCTCCAACTTGCTGGGTCCTGAGAGAGTTGCTCCACCACCACATGAAAACAAAGCACACAGAGGTGGCCTCTAACACCAGCAGTGTAGGGATATGCAAAACATTTATACATCAAAATGTTTCGACTTGAAATGGGCCGTTTCAAGTGTCTTGAGCTTGAAACAAAACACCCTTTAAATAAAGGGCCTGTTTCGAGCTCGGAACCAGCAATCCCGTTTTGTTCAAAACATTTTGATGTTCCAAGTACCATTTTGGAAACTTGTTTTTCCCTTGCTGATTGGTTTTTTGACCCTGGCTTCCAATTGGCTTGCAATCTCCTTGCTTCTTGGTTAGTTTGTTGTCATACAAATCAAGTGTTGTCATGGGCAACTGTGCCCCCATTGGCTGTGGGGAGGGAGGAGGAGCCAAAGGAGGAAGTTTCAAAATGTATTTATGATCCTATGGCGGGGGGGTGGGAAAAGGTTTAAAATGTGTTAAAAATTACCGGCTTGCCCATTTCTTTTGTGGGTTGGGTGGCAGACAGAACCCATCATGTCCTACCACCCAAACCATTTTGGCATCCACGGAGGGGGTGGTGGGGTGTTTCGAGTTTCCCCATTGTTCTCTATGACCAAAACACTCAAAATGTTTCAAGTTTTATTCTGTCAAAACAATTGGGTCAACTGCTGTTTCGACAAAAAATTTCAGCTGTCTGCATTTTGTTTCAAGCTCAAAACAAAATGCAAAATCTGTTTCGTGAACATCCCTACAGCAGAGGTCTGTTCTGAGGCCCACTGACTGCTTCCCAAAAATTCATACCTCTGTAACCAATTCTGCCTTCCCCCAAAAATCCACCTACATTTCACCCACTGATAATGGGGCAGGCAAAATTGGGGAGAAATTTCACCTTAGCCGTACATATTGCCTTAAAGCTGTGTCCATATGCATATTTCCTTGAAAGTAAGTTCAGCCATAATCAGTGCTATTTTTGAGTAAATACGTTTAGGATCAGGGTGTCAAAGTGTTTCCAAACTGACAATTAAAAGACATGAAAAAATGCATGCACATTTATAAGGTAGCCTATAAATATACTTTTATGTATAACTTTTTATGAGGTAAATAATCTTGCCTTCCTATCGCCACTTCCCAGCCTTGGTACAGATCTCTAATTTATGACAATGTAGAGCCAGCATAGAAGATTGTCAAGGTAAGCATATGCATCACATGTCATTCAAAAAAAGAGTAAACAGATTTTTTCCCCAAAAAAAGCTCAAAGTCACTTTTTATTCTGACAGTGATTGATGTCGATATTTCTGATCAGTTTTATGCTGCACAGATTTTAAACAATATCTTCCTCTGATCTTCAGTGCTGTAGTTATAAATACTTGATAGCATTTTCATAAAAGGCCCTTTTCACAATATGCTTAATGAGAAGTTCTGCTTCAGATAGATGTGCGAAAAACCTAACCTAATGCTGCGAATTTACTAAATGGCACACGGTCTGACAAACTCAGGAAAAAAAATATTTAATTTAATTTTTATACCTGTTTATTTCACACACACTTTAATGTAACAATTGGTCATGTCACACCTAGCTGGAAAATGTGTGATATCTTAGCAATCATTTTTTTTAGATGCTCTGAACAGTAGGCAGGACAGATGATATGTCCGTTTGAAAACCATTAATCACCTCTCTTTAGCTTGTTACAAGGTGGTGGGGGGAGTTAATTTACTCCTGGGAAAGGAATGCAAAAGGAGAACAGGGGAAATGGGGAAGGAAAAGGAGAAAAGGAAGTAGATAATGTTTAAGTTCCAAAGCCCTCTGGTACCATTTTGGCACCCGATTTGCAGGCATCAACCCCGTGGGGCTATTTGAGTAGGGGTATTGGGGGGGGAGGGGGGACATATGACCCATACCAGTGCTTCAATGGGTGGCTTATGGTTGCCATTTTAATTTGCCACAAAACCCCGGAATGGCATTATATCATTATGCAGCACTGTTGTCAAAGGAATTATGGGAAATAAAAATGGCAGCTGCCAGACGCCAGAATAGTGCTGCCATCACACCTGGCCAGTTCTATGAACTAATGGCCCTGACCCCCAGTGCTGCACTGAAAGTTCTCGCAACTATTTTAATGCAACTTAGGAATACAGATATTCAGTATTCAAAAATCCTACTCAGACATTGGGGCAATTCTCACGACCAACAAAAATCGGGCTAGGAGAGCCTAGCCCAATTTTTGTTGGTCATAAGAACCACCGGGCTCACAGCCGAGCCCGGTGGTTCTTGAGCGGGTAACCCGCTCAAGAACCCCTGCTAAAAAGCAGGTTTGCGGAGTGAGCGCTCCAGCAAACCTGCTTTCTAGGCTCGTGAGTAGCCACGCCGCAGCTTTGCGCCATGCCTCCCGGCTCAGGGGTCTCCCCAGTATGCCCTGAGCGCTCGCACAGGGCATACTGGGGCTTGCGGGGGTTGCGCGACCCCCGCTCCCCCCACCAGCTCTGTTATGGAGCCGGCCATCATGTGGGTGGCCGATCCGGCCGCCCAGGGCTCCCTGCTCGCTCCTGAGCGGGGAGAGCGGGCTTAGCCCGCTCTTCCCACTCACCGGTAAAAAATGGGTCTCACTGATCATGAGACCCGGTCCATTATCTTGCTCAGAAATGGAGATCTGCGAAAATTCCAGCAAAAGAAGAATGGCTGATGAAGGCATATGAATATGCAGAAATGGCAAAACGTACTGTATTAGTAAGAGATAGTCACATAGAAAACTTCGTTGAAGATTGGAAACCCTTTTTGCGGTATATGAGAAACAATGTGAATTTGGATTTATTAACAGGGGGTGAAATGTAAAAATAACAGTTGGGGAATTTGTTATAGTAATGAAACTAATAGATTACTATGGTGATGAAAACAAGGATTAGGACATAATAACCAGATAAATAAATACAAAGAAAATATTTACATGAGAGCAAATATGGATGTTGCAGTATAACTGTGTTGAAAGACGAATGGGAAGTCACATTGATATGTAGAAAACTAATAAAAATAAAGTGCAAAAATCCTACTCAGACATTGTGTTAAACACTCATACAATGAGTCTACAATGCACAGAAGTACAGATCTGCACACAGGTATAACCCTGTTCAGACATAATGCTGTATGAGAGTACAGATGTCTGTGCACTTGTACACATAATTGTGTGAATGTAAAGGTAAAGTTGTACCCTCAAGTCGGTGTCGACGCCTGGTGACTACAGAGCCATGCAGTTTTCTTTGGTGGAATACATTGCCATCTCCTGTGCAGTATGAGATGATGCCTTTCAGCACCTTTCTATATCGCTGCTGCCCGATACAGGTGTTTCCCATAGTCCAGCGGGGATTCAAAACAGCAACCTCTTGCTCACTAGGCAAGTCATTTCCCCGTACCCATGTTCATTTTAGAAGTGAATCTGGGTACAGACTCCCTGGAATGCAGGTTCCAGATAGGAAGTGTACTGCCCTACCTGTGCTCAACAGAACATGTGAATAACTGTAACTGCGTACACTAAGCACTTGCTGCATGAGTGTTGAACATAATGTCTGAACAGGGCTTTATTCACATTATTCAGGTAGAGCAGTTCATTACCTATCTGTACCATGCATTTGAGGCAGCGCTGCTCAACTTCGGCCCTCCTGTAGATGTTGGCCTACAACTCCCATAATCCTTGGCTATTGGCCACTGTGGCTGGGGTTTATGTCATCCAAAAACAGCTGGAGTGGGCTATGTTGAGGGGGGTCTGTACCACCTCATTCACTTTTTAAATGAACGCAGATAATGTACAGCCATTCACACAAATGCATGTACAAGTTTACAGATATCTGTACACTCATATAACATGTCTGTAGAGGGCCATATGCATTAGACAATGTTACAGAAGTGTGCAGGATGATCTGAAGCAGAGGGCTCTTACACATTTAACAGGTGTGGACAGGGAATGCTGGCAGGTGAGGCTTGAGCATCAGAAAAGCTATACCAGTCAAAATGCCCTCTGTTACTCAACTGTGAAAAGTAATGGAACCGGTTCTCCTTCACATCTGGTCACTGTAAAGGTGAGGGCAATTCTGGTTCAGTCTATTAGTGAACAAAAAATGTGTATGATGTTGCCTTAATTAGCTTCAGCTTTCTTCTATTCCAGAGCTAAAATAGTATTAAGATTAGGTTTGATTTTCTTTTTAAGCAATAAAGGACTCCTCCAATTGCATTTATATAGAATAAATGCATACACAAGACACAGCTTGTTTTCTCTTTGCAATAAATAAAGATCCTGTATGCGAAGAGAATCTAAGCATGCACAAGCAAACAAAATGTATAACACTACAACAAAACTGCATTGAGGAGTAGCCATATATTTATGAAGTTGGTTATTAAAGTAGGACCTCTCCAAGCCCATATTCCAGCCCCCTTTGTTTCTTTCGAGACACATTTATTAAACAGGGGCATATTATTTCTCTAAATCCAGTGCTATTTTTGTGGTACAAGAATTACTACAGTGACTTGCACATGGAAATTATCTCGCACATCTGTATTCTGATTATGATATTTAGTGCAAGGGTCATGAATAATAAAATTGCTAAATATGCTTATTGCCATCTATAAATAAAGGTTATCATACTTGAGAAGGTTTTGTTTCTGGAGTGTCAGAACAAGTACGGCTAGTTGCAAGACAATAGGGCTTTAATTTTACTAGGAAAATAAATACTTACATTTATAAATATTCAAATGATTTCCAAAGTGCCGTAAAACCAAATTAATACTTAGAAAATGAGTGCAACAGCAGAACTCCAGAAGTTCGCATGATGTGTTTGCAAAGTTCACAGCTCTAGTGAAAAACAATCTCCTGTAAACTCAGTGTCATGGCAAATTATAACCCCCGGGAGTTTGCAGTGACTGCTTCCTAGAGTGGTTGTTTGTGAACTGTTCTTTGCCCTCATGGGCCAAAGCTTGGGGATGCCTCATTGGAAGAAACCGGAGATTGATACTGAAGCTGTAGCTACCACTGTTGTTGGGCTTCTCTGATCATCAACCTGGACCACATTTTTCAACTTGGTCCCTTTGCTGATATTTTGCATCAGTCTCCCCTTCCTCATTGCTCATCCCTGCTCACTTGTGAAGGCTCTGTGTCTGCCCATTAAAAGGCTGTGGGATGATCCCACTGGAGGGGGAAGGAGATTTTGACATCTTTACCTCACTTCCTGCTGGCTCAGTGGAAGAACTTTTGGTTGCCCATAATGCCAAAGCCTCTTGCTCTGCTCCGGAGCCCCCAACTCGGATAATGCACTTTGGAATGTACTTAGTGGGATTCCAAGACCACTACCCAACTTACATGGACTTCAATAGTAGGAATTCAGTTGTTCTTTCATGGGATACTAAAATTTCAGGATGGATTGTCTTATTTTAGGGATAATTAGCTACATCCTGAATATTTAGTAATGGTGGTGCAGAGTACTGGAGCCAGCTCTAGTCATAAGAACATAAGAACAGCCCTGCTGGATCAGGCCCAAGGCCCATCCAGTCCAGCATCCTGTTTCACACAGTGGCCCACCAGATGCCACCAGAAGCCCACAGCAGGAGTTGAGGGCATGCCCTCTCTCTTGCTGTGACTCCCCTGCAACTGGTACTCAGAGGCATCCTACCTTTGAGGCTCGAGGTGGCCCTCTGACTAGTAGCCATTGATAGACCTCTCCTCCATGAATTTATCCAAGCCCCTCTTAAAGACATCCAGGTTGTTGGCTGTCACCACATCTTGTGGCAGAGAATTCCACAAGTTGATTATGTATTGTGTCACAATGGGGTCCCCTGCAGCAGCATTGAATACTCAGCCAGGGATCACTGTTAATATCATCAGCAACCTTCTCCATCCAGGGGTAAACAAACAGAGAAGATAAGGGACCTGGGAGGGACCGAAAATTCCCTGGGTCTTTGATTAGCTGCTGACTTTGATCTGGTTTTCATGGGGGTTGATGCTGCTGCTTTGTTTGTATGCTTTTGTACAGTGGCTGACATACCGCGCGAGAGTAAAGCAGCCTAGAGTTCACAATTTGTGAAAAAGTTGTGCAAATACAACATTTGTATAAATTGCATTACCCAAGAGTGAGCCCATAATTTCAAAGGAATTTACTCTTCTGCAATGCCATTTGTGCACATTTTGTGTTTGCACAACTTACACAAATTGTGCAAACACAACATGATTAGGCTGTCGTTCTCTTGCGCAGTAGGACAGCCACGGTATGGTACTTTTTATTCTGTACGCTGCCTTGGGAGAGTTCTCTGAAGGGCAGTGCAGACATTTCTAAACCAAAAAGGTAGGGGAAACTAATCTAAACCCTCTAACCTCATCTCAGCAAGATTCAGGGATGCTCCTCCCATCTTGATTTGCTAGGTGTGAAAGGTGTGTGTTTCGAGGAAAAGATACCCATTTGCTGCCAGCCTGCAGCAATTCAGCCATACAAGACACCCGGCAGCTGCATCTCCAGAGTCACTCGCACAGCTGCTTGTGGAGCTCACCAAGAACGGCCATATGTCACGGCTGTAAGACGAATGGGCACAGTTAGCATCTGGGTCTGCTGGTATTTATCTGTACACCATTTGCGGGTGCCACTAGTGAAGCAGCAGAGAAAAAGCCAGGAAAGGGGGTGGGAAGGGATTCTATCCGATGTGTGTATTGCAAACCATTTAATAGCTAGAAAAACTCAGGGCATCACTGACAGCTCAGATGCTTTTATTCTATATCCTGATTGAAAAGCAGGGGCCTAAAACAAATGGTATGGGGAGGGAAACCTGGATGCGGTGATCAGTAAGACACAGAGGCTATTCCCACGACCAGCCAAAATCAGGCTAAGGGAGGCTAATCCGATTCTGGCTGATCGTGGGAGCCACCGGGCTCGCGGCAGTTAACCCGCCTAAGTACCCCTCCCCTAAAACCGGGTTTGCGAAGCGAGCACTCTGCAAACCCAGTTTTTTTTATTGTGAGTAGCCGCGGTGCTGCTTCTCATGAGGAGACCCCCAGAGGGGAGGCAAAAAGCCACCTCCCAGCTCCAGGGGTCTTGCCAGCATGCCCTGCGCGCTCATGCAGGGCATGCTGGAGCTTCCAGGGGCCGATCGGCCCCCGCTCCCCCCAGACCCCGCCGGCTCCGTCACGGAGCTGGCAATCGTGTGGGCAGCCGATCTGGCCACCCAGGGCTTCTGCCCTGTTCGTGTGTGGGGACAGCAGGCTTAGCCCGCTCTCCCCACTTAGCTGCACAAACCGGGTCTCACTGATCGTGAGACCCAGCTCACAGTCTGTTGGTGACCTTAGATCAACAGTCTTCAACTTTTTCAGACCCACCCTGAACCACAGCTGGCTACATGATTCCTCTTTCATTTAAAGTATTTATACCCCACCCCTCCAGTACACTACTGCTCGGGGTGGCTCACAACATTAATAAAAAGATATAATGTAAAATAAGACTAAGTTAACCAACTAAGTTTAACTACTTTTCCATTTCAGTTTATATATTTTTTTCTTTCTGCTTCTCTCTCTGGTCCTAGATGGGGGGCGGGCAAACAGCCTTCCAGCTGTTGCTGAAATACAGCTCATCCCCTGCTGAGAAAAAAGGCACCTTTTTAACATGGTGATTCTCTTTATTTAGCAGGGCGAGGAAAATGTAGATACAACCACCAAAAAGGCTAGGGGCAAACTTTCCTCCACCTTTTTCTCTTACTCCAACATACCGTATTTACCCAAATCAAAGATGACCCTGAATTTTAGAGGAAGCTCATAAAACGCAAAGGTGAAATAAAAGTTATATTTACTGAAAAGGAACAGGCTTCTGATTTTAAGATAACCTCCTGGCTTCTAATATCAACCAACATCCCAAAAAAATCCCTAGTCTTGGATTCAGGTAAATACAATAATGGGACCTGATACAATGATGGGATCTGCTAAAACAGATGATATCCCCAGTTCCCAGCAGCATATTCCCAGTTTTGGAGCAGGAAAGGGTTCTCCATGTGGAAGAAGCCTAAAGCTCCAAAATGTGAGTTTGTTCCATTTAATGCTTGCTCCTCCCTAGGACAGTACTACTACTAGTAGTAGCAGTAGTAGTATTTATATACTGCTTGTCAACAAAAGTTTACAAGGTGCTTTACAAACAAACAAGATATTGATAGGCATGACTATCTGCTGCCATTTGGGTGGGGAGGCGAGACATGGGGCTCTTCCAGATATTTATTTATTCCAGCTTCAGTGCAAATTCCAATGGGAGAGGCAATGGGTTGTCTAGAGGATATTCAAAGTACATTGCCCCCTGCTAACTGGGCAAAGAGGCACCTTTTTAATGTGGTGATTCTCTTTATTTAGCCAGGGGAGAGCACCTGGCCCTATCCATCCCCAGCACAGCATCCCTCCAGTGGCTGTTGCTGGTGTCTATCTTATGTTTCTTTTTGGACTGTGAGCCCTTTGGGGACAGGGAGCCATCTTATTTATTTATTATTTCTCTGTGTAAACCACCCTGAGCCATTTTTGAAAGGGCGGTATAGAAATCGAATAAACAAACAACAACAACTTAAGACCTGTTATGTGAACCGCCATCAAGCCGCTTTTTGGCACACAATTTGGAAATTACCTTTGCCAACTGGGCAAAGAGGCGCCTTTTAAAGTAGCGGTTCGCTTACATTTAGCAGGAGGAGCAACTGTCCCTATCCAGCTCAACATAGCATCCGTGCAGTGGTGGGTGTTTCCCTTGTGTGTCTTTTTAGACTTGGAACCCCTTTGAGACAGGGAGCAATCGTTTCATTTTATCTGCTTTGTAAACTACATTGTGAACTTTCTTATTGAAAAGCACTACTACTACTACTACTACTACTACTACTACTACTATATTCAAAGCAGATAAAACCAGTATATTATATAGAATATTTGTGTACTACTATTGAAGCAGAAAAAGTTTTCAAAGCCATTTACATTGCAAAAGGAAAGAGAAGATGGTTCCCTGTCCCCAAAGGGGCTCATAATCCAAAAACTAACACAAAGGAGATACCAGCAGAAGTCACTGGGAAGGACGCTATGCTCGGTTGAATAGGGACAGTTGCTTTAAGCAACGCACCACCTCTCTGTCCAGTTAGGAGAGGTAATGTGTAGTGTACACATGGCTGTTGATCAGCATGCATGTACAGTTCTTCACACATTCTGTTCAACGTATGTACAACACACACCACCCTCTGTACTATTTTCAAAAGGTCCAGTTCCCACATTGAACTGCACACACAGTCATTCACACAAAAACATTCATGTGCATCTAGATACTTGTTTGGGTACACAATCATTGGATCCTTTTGGAATCCCAATAATATGGGGTACCCTTGGATAATTTGTTGACCAGAACAGCAGTGCCAATTTGGTGTTAGGCAGTAGGATATTGTAGAGGTAGGGCAGCAGGAGGTCTATTGGGGACAAGCAATAGAGAGGCAGGAGACGGAGACCCTGGAGCTGAGACTACAGAAAAACCAAGTCGTTTGGAAAGGGAGAGCTGAATTCCACAGACTGCTTTAAAATAATCAGCCAACTTGGCTGCAGGTCTCTAGTATTATATATATCTATACACACACACACTTGTACGCACATTAGTAGATGTCTAAGCACAGTCATGTCATCCCTTAGAATGATCAATAACTCAATCAACAATAAAAGATGGGTACACATGTCTAATGTGGGGTGACTGTATGTTTTCTCAATGGGCTTTGAGATTTGCTGAACTAGAGAGAGATCAGAAATTATGCAATGATCCTAAGCTTTTGTTGGAGTGCATGGGATATTACAGGTGGAGGAGGGAAGAAGCAAGCACAAGTTGAAATACTACCCACTTCTTTAGGGGCAGTGCACACCATAGAGGTATACAATGGGTGCTGAGAAGCTTGTTCACTGTAATTAAGAGTTTCAGACAGAGGAGGAACAAATGACAACTGATCCTAATGTAGTCAAGAAAATGAGTCATATCACTTATTATTAACTATTAAAGTAATTTAAACCCTTTGGAGAACAGATCTAACACTGCCAGACTTTGAAGGTTTGATATGCCTTGTAATCCATAGATTATTGAAGTTAATTGATCTGCTGAGATCATGCCATCAAGCGGGGGAAAGGGATGTATACTTAAAATGCATTTCGAAACAAAGATGCATTTTAATTGAGCCCCTGGTTTTTTGCTGCATCCAGCAAAAGGAATAGAAGCAGAGAGGAGGAGGTGCACGGCCGTAATTCTACTACACAAAACGTACAGAAAAGATTCTATCCACACAGAAATCTTTCCAAACCCTTTAATTTAAACTCGGGTGTGTTTGTGGGGGCATAAAAGGCTTTTCTCCAAACTATATTGTTCTCCACCTATAATTTTGGCTCCATTTTGCTCTGGAAATCTTTTGCACATAAGGAAACGAAAGCAATAACAATCTGTTGATTTCTATCGCAGTGAAATAATTTTTCCATGCTAACTTCAAAGTGATTTTAATTGAATTTAATCCTCTTGACTTTCATTGACTTCTAAATGAGTTTCAATTGTTGCATTAGAATGAAGCGGACTTCGGCAGTATGGGTCTTCATGTTTTGATTAGAGATTACAAAATGTTGTTTTCTGAACAGAAACATGATAATAAAAAGGTCTACCCAATACAACCCAATATGAATGGCCTTATACTGTTTTACTGTAGCATGTAAGCAAGCTGATTTAGATAAGAACGATGGTTTCAATTTAAAGGGCAAAAATACATTCCAAGTAGTTATTAGGTTGTGTCCCAAAAAAACATAATTAGAGAAATGAAAAAAGCATTCTCACCGAAGATGACTTTTTACTGAATAATTCCTACACTTTCAAGTGGCGATGTTTTTAAATGCTGTGTATCTATAGAACATAAAATAGGTTTACCACAGCTATGGGGAGAAAAGTGGTCCAAAGAGCTATGGGAAGGAAAGTGGTCCTATAGATCTGGGTAAGAGGTGTGATATATGGATATTGTTAGCGAGCAAAGAATTTCAAATCAAGATGCTTCCCATTCACCTCCTTCTCACCAAATTTCTGCAAGTTATTGGAGATACAATATGTGCTTGGGTGTGATGTCTGAACTCACCCAAATCCAGTTCCTGCACTGGTCTCCTAAGATTCACCCAACATGAATCTTCTCCTGAGATTCTCCACCAAACTTCAAATGTAGGTTATAGGCAGGCAGAGATGCTCAGGAGAATAATGAGAGAATGTCGGGTGAATCTCAGGAATCCAGGGAGGGAACCAACTTGGGAGGGTTCAAACATCATGCCTCCTGGATCCTGACATTTCTCCATGTTCTTGGTTTATTGACTTGGTGATCGTAGAAAGTGACTCAGCATCCTCCTTTTGCGGAGGGGACAGTGCGCAGAATTTGCAGATGCTTTCATTTCCTTTTGTGAGCATGGCTGACAAATTTATTCTGCCCATAGGATAGATTTCCTTATAGCTCTATGTACACATCCACGAACACTGAGAGGTAAGATTACTATAACTAATTACTGCTTTTGAGAATTCTAGTTTATGTACTGAACTTCTGTGTGAACTGTAGTCTAAACTCTTGCTTGTTGAGGCCACGCTACTGATTTTGACAGGATAGGAGTCACGTTTTAATATTTTCCAGAGAAAACGAGCCAATTTTTAAAAGACGTTTTAAAAGAGTAATTGTTGCTTCTAAGCATCTGATGTCATTACAAGGGGTGGGTGGTCTTTAGCCTTGGTCAAAAGCAGAAATTATGATCAAAGGGGGGAATTGTGAACCTTGGCACTCAGAGAAATAAGTAGCTATGCAAAAAATAATAATAAAAGAAAAGATGCATGCTAAAAGCCTGGCCAGATGTTATTTCTCATTAAATTCAGGGCCAATTTGGATGTTATAATAATGTGGGTAGTGACATTTTAGAAGTATGAGCCAGAGCCAATGAACACATTCAGCAATATTGTGTGTTAAACCCTTCCTGGATTGTACCTCCTCAGACTGCACTGTAGGTGTAAGTTCTGTCCTGAGCAGACAATCCTGAACTAGATGGTCCCATGGTCCAAATCAGTGGACCAGTTCAGACATCACACAGAACCATGGTTAAAGCCTAGTCCCACATGATATCCCCAAGCCTTGGGAGTGTGAACTCCTCCCTCCCCTACCCACACAAGCACCTACTTCCAATTTAGGATTTAATAAACTAAGGTCAATTGTGACATCTCAACCAATCAACCATGTTTTATTTTAAACTATGATCTGTAACTCATTTCAAAACTTAGTTACAGACTGTGGTTTATTTCAAGCAAGAAAGACTGGACCAAGTTCGGTCAACTGGACATCATAACCAATCTTGGTTTATTCAAACTTAAATTGAAAGCAGCCTCTCATGCGGACAAGGGAGGGGAAAGCACATGCGCTCCTGGGGTCAGAGACAACATACAAGACTATTCTTTAACCATGGTTCTGTCTCATGTCTGAATTGGTCCAGTATAAGGTAGCTGTATTTGTTCATATTATTAAGGCATATTTCACAAGTATCAGGCTGGGCCCTGATGCTGAAAATGAAAAATCTTGAAGCTTCTCCTAGAGAGTCCTGATCCACTAAGTGCTATACAGGGACTGGGGTGGAGATAGGATGAACAATAATAATGGCCTTTGGAAATCTATGTTCATCCATCCATCAGTTGAGTTATATACTTACAATTATTTTACATACTCAATTTAAAAGGTACACAGACCTTAAGAAGCTGCCTTATACCAAGTCAAACCCTTGGTCCATCCTCTGACTCAGTATTGTCTGCAGTGGCTTTTCCAAGGTTTCAGACAGGATTCTTTCCCAGTCCTACCTGGAGATGCTGCCAGGGATTGAACCTGGGATTGTCTGCAAGCAAAGAAGCCCCATCCTCAGAGATGGCATACATGAGTACCCCATCTAGTCACTGAGCACACCAAGACCTGCTTAGCTTCAGCAAGGTAGATGTATCATGAGAGGATGCTCAGGGATCTAGTTAAGGAGGCTCACTACTGCACTAATGAAAGCTTAGATTGGTCCCCACATTACATAAGGAGAGACTGGCTAGTATCAGCCTTTCTACTACACAGTGCCCCTTGGGCAGTGGCAGGAAGAGAAACTACAGCCAGTCAGAAACTACCGCCGGTCAGCCCAAGAGGAATCAGGTGACCTGGGAAGCCAATGACTTGAGTGCACTTCTGGCCCTATGTTAAAACGTTCTTAGGTATTGCTCCCCAATTTAAGCCGCTTGTATTACAGATTAGCTACAGGTTGCCTCACCTGTCTGATCAGATACAAGACCACTAGCTCATCTGTGGCTCCACCTTCTGCCTCTGGTCCTTTTGAACTTTTTTCTCTCTACTACAAAACCTGACCACAGCCACCTTGACAATGTCGTTCATCAATGAGAGAAAGTAGCCAACGAGATGCTTCTGGGAAGCCCACCAGCAGAGCATGAAGACAATTTCACATTCGCACAAAATATGAAACTGCAGTTAAACGGGGCAGAGAATGGAATTTGTGTATGTCCAAATGCATGAAACTGCAGTTTCACAGCAAAAGCAAACTGTGGTTTCTCTCACCAAACTTCATTTTGAACCTTTGGTTTGTAGTGAGTTTCACCCCCCCAACCTGAGGTTTTGAGGAGGCAGCATTACATCTGAATGCGGATGCTGCCATAACCACTGTTTTCTGCTGTCCCTGGATCCATAATCATAGAGAGGGCAGCCCAGACCCACCTGGGATTGTGTCTACTCCATGCTTGCAGCACATCTTGCTGGCTGCTTGTCTGAGCACTTTCCCTGTACCCCCTGTCTGTGATTTAATAAAGCAGTTGCCTGGCAACAGGGATGCCACCATATCCTATCCCAAACTTGTAAGTCACATGGGGGCATGCCAATCTGTCCTTTGTTCTAGATGGACCTATGGTCTGACTCAGTATATGGCAGCTTCCTATGTTCCTATGTTCCCCACAGTCTGGCGATATGAGCACTACAGAGCATGCTGGGATACAGACTTGGCAGACCAGGAAGAGGGAGGGGCTCCCCTGCCCTGAAAATGGAGGTTGCCAGGCTGCAGTTGGGTGGACGTCTGCGATGTGATTCACCATTAGAAAAATTAACCGCAGGTTCGGCAAACTGGTTTCACGTTATGTGTGAATTTATTTATTTATTTATTTCATTTATATCCCGCTCTTCCTCCAAGGAGCCCAGAGCGGTTGTACTACATACTTGGGTTTCTCCTCACAACAACCCTGTGAAGTAGGTTCGGCTGAGAGAGAAGTGACTGGCCCAGAGTCACCCAGCTAGTTTCATGGCTGAATGGGGATTTGAACTCGGGTCTCCCCGGACCTAGTCCTGCACTCTAACCACTACACCACGCTGGCAATGTGGCCAATTGCTCTCCTCTACTCTTTGCCCTGCCAGGAATGGATAGCATGTTCTCTGACGAGGGGAATTACCAAGACTTTATAATTTTGGCCATTGCAGCAGGGGGATGATGGGAGATGTAGTTCAACAACATCCAGGGACTCAAGGTTAAGAACCCCTAATCTAAGGAGATAACCAAACCAAAGCAAGCAAACACTACATACAAATATATAGAGATAGAGTTATACTAAAACTGCTGGTGATTGTTAAATTGAAACTTCTACTACATTACTTCTTTTGCAACTTCATATAGGTTGTGTTTCATACATTAGTCGCATAAACAGTGAACCATCTCTCTAGCTATCCAGCTATCAAAATATCTGACTTAAAAGGTTAAGGTTTGATTTTCGTGTAAAACGTTGAATTCTAAAGGAGTAATTCCACCCCTTCCCAGTTTCGCTATCTAATTTGGCCCAGCAAGAGTGTAGAGAAAAGTAGATTTTTAACAGCCATTTCACAGATGCCTGCTAAAAACTTTTAATAGAATCTTGGGGGCAGAAACTCCTATAATTCAACCCCTGAACTTTTGAACAACAATTTTATTTAGAAAGTTGACTTACCCATAAGTAAATAGGATACAGTGTGGATGAAGTACAAGGGATCAGGAGGCAGTTATTAGATTTATAAGCACAAAAGGCTCACTGTTGCAGACAGTGGAAGCTCTGCAGTTACTGTACCTTTCAAAACTAATATGTAACCATATCTGTTTTAAAAGAGTGATTCATATTACTCCAAAATGCATGAGAAACTCTTTCTCATCCCCACCACAGGAAACTTGAGTCTGATTTTAATAAGCTTCAATTGGAATGTGGCCTTTGAAAAGTAGTGCGTTTGAAAAGATGGAACATTAAATTTTGTAATGATGTAAAACATCTTCAATTTTTGACAGGACAATGGCGGTTATTGTGCTTTATGGGCCCAGTGGTGATTCAAAGGTCACTTTGTATATGACTCCACAGACAGGGGCAGCAGTGAATGAAAATTAGGTTACATGTGATCAGCTTTATTATTAATCAGATGAAAATGGATTTTTAACATTTTTCTAATGAGCAACAGAGAAAGAAGACAATACCACAGAGAAAGCTACACAAGGATTCGGTGAGACATTTTTTAAAAAATCAAAAAAAGCACAATGGGCGCATCTAAGCTAATGGGCATTAAATCTAAAAATGCTTAAATACGGTTTCCAAAAATAAAAATAAAAATCACTGCAGAGTCGCATGTTGTAAATACAGAAGAGGCTGCAGAAATAACGACCATAATTTACAACCCCTGTCCTTTGTTTATAACTAACTAATGAACTGATTTCTCCTTCCAGTATATTATTGCAACGCCCAATATAGTGTCCTGCTTATGGCTGAGGGTGGTGTCAGCATTTCCATGATAAATCCTGGTGGGGTCCCCCAGCCCACCCCCGCCACCTGTAGTTTATAATTCAGCTGGAAAAATGCAGCCCAGGCTAAAAGTTGGCATGCAAGGTCTCCAACATGAAGTGCATTTATTTTAGCATCTGCCCTCCATTCCAATGTCTACTGCATGTGTCTGGTATTGCAAGAATGTAATGTATTATTCAAAAGTTTACCAGCCTGGAAAATATTGCACACTGTGAAATTAGGACGAAATAAAGAAAATATGGCTTTGCCCGAGATTACAATGCAAGTTGAGCACTGACATTAAGAAAAAACAAAAAACTTTATTTTTTTATTTATTTAATCAAATTTATACCCCGCCCAAACTTACGTCTCTGGGCGGCTAACAATTAACACATATAAAAGTTAAAACAGTGTTGGGTCCAGTATGGTACCAGTGTCTGCTCATTCTGTTGCTTTGCATGGAAATATGTACCCTATACCCTGGAGTCAGGTTTTAAGAACATCTACTTTAAACATCTGAAAGTTGGAAATAAACCTGGGTCCGGTATTTGTCACTTTAATAGAAGATGGAAATCTTTTTACACGGAACACCAACTGTTAAGAGAAAGAAATGTTAAACTAGCAAAAGTCTACAATCTAGTACTAGTCACGCTGCTTCTGCGTGTTGTACAGTTGAGGTGAAAGCTGAGAAAATGCAGTGCACGCTCTCTCTCTCTCTCTCTCTCTCTCTCTCTCCCTCCCCTGCCCCCATTTTATAAGAAAAGTATATAACCCTCCTTTGTGGGTTATGGAGAACATGGTACTTTTGCATGTTGCATAGCTGAAGTAAAAACTGAGCTTATACCGCGCACACACACACACACACACACACACACACACACACACTCTTACATACATTTTACAGGAAAATAATATAAGCCTCCGCTATGGCAAAAGATAGCAAAACTGCTTCCCTTAGCTCCATGAGATCCCCTCTAGCCTTAATTTCATTCCCAGTGTAACTTGAGGCAAGACAAACGTAAGGAGTTCTACCAAACAATGTGCCACCTAAAAGAGCTCCTGGAACCAGCAGTGCAAAAACAGCCATTTGGCTATATGCAGATGTCACAAAGCCAAATCATAGCAAAGGCAATACTTTCTGTCCTCACTCTGAATTGACATTTTAACCTCTTTTTTCCAGCTTCCTTTTTTAAAAACCACCAATTGTAGAGAACTTTTCACAGGAGATTAAACTCTCATGAAAAGTATCCCACTTCAGCACAAACCAAGTTTTGATACAATCACACAGGGGGCGCTTCTCACACTCAGCAAAAATTGGGCTAGCAGAGGCTAGCCCGATTTTTGGTGACCGTAAGAATCACCGGGCTCACAGCCGAGCCCGGTGGTTCTTGAGCAGGTAAGCTGCTCGAGAACCCCTGCTAAAAAGCAGGTTTGCGGAGTGAGCGCTCCTGCAAACCTGCTTTTTGCATTCATGAGTATTTTTATTTTTTATTTTTATTTTTACATTTATATCCCACTCTTCCTCCAAGCAGCCCAGAGCGGTGCACTACATACTTAAGTTTCTCTTCACAACAACCCTGTGAAGTAGGTTAGGCTGAGAGAGATGTGACTGGCCCAGAGTCACCCAGCTAGTATCATGGCTGAGTGGGGATTTGAACTCAGTTCTCCCTGGTCCTAGTCCAGCACTCTAACCACTTCGTGCTATGCCTACTCATGAGTAGACCCCCAGCTGGGAGGTGAAAAGCCACCTCCCAGCTCCAGGGGTCTCCCCAGTATGTCCTGCACGCTCGTGCAGGGCATACTGGGGCTTGCGGGGGCCACGCGGCCCCCGCTCCCCCCACCCCCCCGCCAGCTCCGACACAGAGCCGACCATCGGAAAAATATAAAGTGCTGGTCATTACCTTTAAAGCCCTGAACGGTTTGGGTCTGGGCTACCTTAGAGAGTGCTTTCTTCTGTATGATCCCCATTGCATGCTGCGTTCATCTGGAGAGGTCTGTCTCGAGTTACCACCGGTACGTCTGGTGGCGACTCGAAGCCAGGCCTTCTCTGTAGCTGCTCCTGGTCTATGGAATGCATTCCCGGCAGATAACCGTAATTTAGGCTCATTGTTGGCCTTTAAGAGATCCCTAAAGACCGTCTTGTTTGGCATGGCCTCCCAAGGTTTTAAAATTGTTTTTAAGTATTTTAATTGGGTCTAAATATTTCTGAACTGTTTAAAAATTATTTTTATATTATTTTAAGCAGTGTATTTTAAATGGTGTTTGTTTTTAAGTTTTTTAAACTTGTTGTGCACCGCCCAGAGCCTTTGGATGGGGCGGTCTAGAAACATAATAAATAAATATATGTGCTAAGGATATAATTGTGTGTGCATTTTGTACTAAGGAAACTTTATTCCCGACAACTATTTTTAAATCTACCCCTTCATATTTCTGATGTGTGCTCCTTTAAGTTAATATGGAAAATTAGCAATAAAATATAACTGAGACAGTGCACTCTCCTATGATTATTAAGGTAAATAGCCATGTAAAATGTGTGTAATATGTTGGCACCAGTTCCTGCCATCCTGAAGCTTTGTGTGTGTGTGAAATTAGTTAATTAGCTCTTTCCCCCTCAAATTCAGCTTGCTTTATGCATGAGAATGAAGGTATCTGTGGGGTATATAGCTATTTCTGGCCTTTTTTGAGTCAATATATCCAGAAATCCTTTGGGGTTTTCTTTGTACATTTGGGATACAGATGGTTTGATAAAGAAACCCATTTACCAATTAATCCAGAAGTTCATTTATCACATATTAAACATATAGGGTTGGTTTGTTTTTGAAGGGAAGGTTTCAAAAAGTAGCTAGCAATTCCAGGTATGAGAGGGAATTTCTGTCTTAAAGGAGAAAGACAACAGTTGGATCTGTATATTCCACACAGATAAATATTTTGACCCAAGGCACTGCCTTGATCCAAAGAACCAGGAGGGCCTCAGGTTCAAGTTAAAACCTCAAATAGCGCCAATCACCGGTCGCAGAAAGAACAGTCTAGATGCCCACCCCCTCGGTTCCTGTCCTGCATAATCAGTGGAGAGAGCTGAAATACTGGAGTGACACCCCACAAATTAAAACTTCCCAGGGTTGAATCTCGCCATGAACTCAGTAGGTAGCCTTAAGAAAGCTACTACCCCACAGCCTCAGTAGCAGTAGGGGGGCAATCGTACTTATTTACCTTGTAAGTAAATATTGGTGAAGCATTTTTCACACTCAAAAAAGTGTTACACAAACACTAGGTATTATTAACATGATTCACTTGTAGCACTGATCAGCTAGTGGACCGGTGGGTGGCAGGGGGAGGGAATGCCTGAATTCAGGCCAAGTGGCCTCTTCCCCCGCCCCTTCCCTCAACTCATTTACACTATCAGAAGAATCTGAATCTTCTGACAGTGTCAATCATCCACTGGGGAAAGAGGTGTCTACTGTTCCTCTTACCAAGAGGCAGTCTACTGCCCCTCTTACTGAACAGCCTTATTTTCCAGTGAAACACTATGGCAGGTTATCCAACCCACAGGAAGTCCCATTCCCAGGAAATGAACATCACTGGAGGCCATGTCATTGGGAACCACCAACCACCAGTTCCAGTGCCTTCCGCCTGACATTTGCCTGATATTCTCCACCCATTTGTAACCTGCATTTGAAGTTGGGTGGAAAATGTTGGATGAATTTGTTTATTTATTTATTTGTTTGTTTGTTCATTTTACATATTTTTATACCGCCCAAAACTTACGTCTCTGGGCGATTTACAAGATAAAACATTAAAACATTAGTTAAAAACAAAAACAAGAAATTTAAGACACAACAGTTTAATTTAAAAAAACACACAACAATATTCTAACACAACATTAAAAACAATCAAAACAGTATCAGTTAAAAGCCTGGGTGAACAGATGTGTCTTTAAAGACTTTTTTAAAATGGTCTGAGATGGGGAGGCTCTTATTTCACTAAGGAGCGCATTCCAAAGCCTTGAGGCAGCAATGGAGAAGGCCCGTCCCTGAGTAGCCACCAGACGAGCCGGTGGCAAATGCAGACGGACCTCTCCTGATGATGGGCGGTGGGGTTCATAACAAAGAAGATGTTCACTTAAATACCCAGGGCCCAAGCTGTTTAGGGCTTTATAGGTTATAACTAACACCTTGTATTTTGCCCAGAAACATATCGGCAGCCAGTATAACTCCTTCAATACAGGAATAATATGGTCTCTCCTAGATGACCCAGAGATCACCTGGCTACCGCATTCTGAACCAACTGTAGTTTCTGGACTACGTACAAGGGCAGCCCCACATAGAGCGCATTGCAGCAGTGCCGCATAGAGGTTACCAGCATATGTACCACTGTTCTGAGGTCATCTATCTCAAGAAACAGATGCAGCTGGCGTATCAGCCGAAGCTGATAGAAGGCACCTCTGGCCACTGCCTCAACTTGGGACACCAGGGAGAGACTTGGATCCAGAAACACTCCCAGAATTTCAGGCGGAAGTCTTGGGAACTGGTGATTGGCGGGTTCAGATTATTCACCCACTGAAAGCACACACTGCCTCAGAATCAGAGACTTATGGGAACTGGACTTTTGGTGGGTTGTCTGAACCCACCCTACATTTGAACCTTATTTTCCAAAGTGTTGTTTGACACTATATTTAAGTCTTGTTCATCTTTGCTGTTTAATTCAGGACACCTGTCATCACCATTAAATAGGCTTTGAGAAATTTTCACATTGTGATTCTGAAACAGTTTTAACAGTCAATTGATAGAACTGGGGGGCAGCTATACATTAAATATATGATCGTAGTTTTGGGTTGTTGTTTTTAGCACAATTTTTTTTTCTGCCAAACAGATTCTAAAATAAAACATTAACTTATTTTGTTTAACAAATTAGTCATGAAATAAAGTGTTATAATTAACTGGTTAAAATGTGTTAAGTTTTTTTTTTAAGGAAACATTTCATAAACAAAGGGAAAGGGTCTAATTAATGATATGTTTTAAAATACAGGGTTTTTAATCCAATTCTAAGCACTTAACAATAAAGCACAGGAAAAGACAGATGAAATTATGTTCTGACTATATACAATGAATAAGCCCAATGGGAACCACTGTATATAGTGATCAGTGGCAGCTAAATCTGCTTAGGAAAGCAACAAGTCTTTTGTTCGGCTGACAACAGTTATTACAATTAATTCATTTCGTGATTGGTACTTGCGCTGAGTGACAAGGTGTTATTTTACCTCTGTAAAAGTTAAAGCGGTAATACCTACATGCGAAATAACACAGCAAGCTTGCTATCAGTCACAAAAGAAAAGAAAAGCCAGGCTTCTGAAGTGCCTTTCCGATCCCCATACCTAGATTGGCCTGATGTTAATTCGGATTGGAAGTTCTTCTCCAAATAAATTCTCAACAAAGTTTTGAAAAGTGCAATTATAGTGCAATTGGGGGACAGAATGGTGGCGCCAATAGTTAAGGAAGCAAAGACAGGGAAAGAGAAGAAAGTCTGAAGAGCACAAGGAGAGCAGTCACTGAGTCACAAAGTAGTTACTTTCTGTTCTGAAATTCACTACCCTTAAATGAAACTTATGTTGCCCAGTGTATCGTTCAAGTGGCCACTCACTCTCTTCTACAGATGGAAAATTGCTACCCGTTTTCATCCAGCAGGGGGGAAAAACATGACTGAGATAAGCATCATGCATAGAGTGATTAGGAGTCTTGTCTTTCAACTGATCGGACGTTCCATCAGCAAATGTCAGAAAGAAGGAAAATCAAACACCTTCAGGATATATCCCTGGTGAAAAGATTTCCCAAATATGCTTGGGAGAGAAAAGAAGGACGTCTTAGGAACACTGTCCCTAACCCAGCTGAAGTCATGTGCAACTAGCCATTTGCAATGCCTGCTAGCCTTCATACTGAAAGATGTATTTAGACAGTTCAGTAGGGATGGGATGTGGTATGAACAAAAGTGGTTTTCTGCATCTACTTTGGATGAGTGAGTAGAAACATGCTTCCACATGCATATTTCCCCTCCCTGGAAGGGCACCTGTATGCAGGATTGATACCTTCTGATGACACCAGATTATACACATGATTTTTTCCACCTCTATATCAGATATATCTACACACTTAGATTGGCCAGATTTATATTTCATGTTAGGGCAGGATAGATCATTACATTCCACATGGTGATGGAATAATGCTCTTGTATGGTTGCATAGGTACCTAGGAAGTTGCTTTATACCAAGACATACCCTTGGTCCATGTAGCTCAGAATTGTCTACACAGACTGGCACAGTTCTTCAAGGTGGCACACAGCAGTCTTTTCCAGCCCTACCTGGAGATCCCAGGGATCGAACCTGGGATCTTCTTCACATAGAGCAGATGCTCTGCCACTGAGCTATGACCCTGTCCCTAACTATGTTAGGGAATCTGATAAAGTTATTCTAGTCACTTCAGCTTCAGCTCGTAAAACATCTCTATTCTCAATAAAGCTAAAGTGTGCCATCAAGTCAATTTTGACTCCTGGCGCCCACAGAGCCCTGTGGTTTTCTTTGGGTAGAATACAGGAGGGATTTACCATTCCTCCTCCCACGCAGTCTGAGATGATGCCTTTTAGCATCTTCCTATATCGCTGCTGCCCAATAGAGATGTTTCCCATAGTCTGGGAAACATACTAGCAGAGATCTGAACTGGCAACCTTCTGCTTGTTAGTCAAGCATTTCCCCGCAGCATCACATAAGGTGGTAACATATACCAGCAGAAAAATGCATCATAGCATTTGTCTCTAAATAGTTCTGATGCTTTTATCTACATTCTATATAGAGATCTGCAAAATAAAAAAAATTGAAGGTATATATTTTTGCAAAAAAACATACTGAAATTTAAAGATTTGTGTGGGAAAGTGATGGTGTTTTTTTTAAAAAGGCAATCCAAACATCACAGAGACAGAAGTCAGATTTTAATGTTTCATTCTCCAAAACTGCATGATCAAACATGAACATTTAGACTCTTCTTGGGCTCTATTGGTACCTTTTCTGAACAGCAAAGCATTGTGGGTAAACTGCTAAGATCATTTTAAAAAAACCCATCCCCTGAATATTGTCAGGATAGTCAGATTCCTGCAGTGTTAGCAAATGACAAATAATCATTAACTCTGGTGACTTCTGAATATATCTACTTTTATTCTCCATTAAGCCTTTCTAAACCATCGACTTAAGAGAGAATCATTATAAATCCTCATTTTGAATTTTTTTTTATTAGTGGTATTTATCACCTTCCCAAAATCAATTCTGCATTTTTAAATTAAAACAAATGACTATTTGCACTGTAATCAATATTAGTATACATGCCACTTTAAAAGGAAAAAAGGAAAAAAAATAGAATACCGAGAAATATCCTTCTTTGGTTGCATCAGTCCAATTTCAATATAATTCAATATTTAATAAATAGAATCCTCTGTGTCTTTGCAGGGAAACATCATAAAAAATGCAAAAGGTTTCATGGTCTCCAATAAACTTGTAGGAAACAAAGTGTTTCCATATCCCCTCCATAAATACTACAGCCCCCGTGCTGTTTGAGAGTTTTTTTTCCCCCTTATGCATTCAAGTTTGCTTGCTCTGATTATGTATAAGAAAAGAGGTATGCATATTTAATTACTCTAGTAACAGAACACTACCTACGACCCCCGGAAAAGGGGAAGGGGGGGAACCCTTTGTCTCTTTAAACTTTGGTGGCTTGATGTTTTTAAAAGGGCACAAAAAGAGAAACCTTATATAATACCTAATTTGTACATCTGCGGTTTCCCTCTGACTCGTGTAGGCACCATATGTTTTTAATTATCATAATAGCCTTAAAGAACCTGTTCAATGGGAAACACACATGATCCTTTTTATTGCTGGTTTGTAATTTAAACAGTTTTAACAGAAAAGGTCTGGCTGGGAGGCAGTGACAGGCACAAAGGTCTAAGAACCCTGTTATTGACCTCTGAAAGTGGGAGTTGGGAATCCCACCCACAGAGGTGGGACTTAACTCTCCCGTCCCTGACAGAGGTAATTGGTCACATGTGAAATGGCTCTTCAGAACCTTAAATGAGATAATCTCCCATCTCAAATGACTCGACATTTCAGGCAGAGGCTGACACAATAGGACTAAGGTCTATAAATATTATCACGCAACCGATCTGTGCCGTCTTCTGAAACCGTGCAACGGATTCCATAACCGAGCCTCTGTGAAAAATCGGAAGCTATATACATTCCACCGATTCTCATTAGCTGCTTGCTGCCCTTTCAAATATTGCTGGGTTGAGTTTTTCTCTCTTCTTGTCCTTTATGCAAATAGGAGCCCCTTGAACATTTACTACTCCAGACCAGTGAAAATGGTCAAAGATTCTTGAGGGGTTGAAATTGAATTTAAAAAGTTCTGTTCATTCCCAATTCCAGGACATCGAAACACACAATCAGTCCCATAATGTTATTAATTATCATTCAAGCAGCAGCCTTTGACATTGGCATGCACCCACAACTTCCCTTAGCTTGCACTGATAACTCAAACATAAAACCATTGGCATGAGAAAAAAAGCCACAGTCTTATGAACAACACAGAAATTGCAAATAAGCAAGCACTGAACAAACACTCGGGAGCGGAAAATATGCAGAGAGAAAATACAGACCTCGCCGTTGTTCTGTGCAAGTCAGAAATGTTTTCAGTTTTAATATTCCACAACTTCAATCCACCTAATTAGAAAATTTGGCCGGGGTTTGAAATAAATTGTTGTGATGAGATGTTTATGTCAGGAAAGTGGGCCTGGCAAAAGGTTAGAGAAATCAATCAAGACAGTGATTCCATCAGACTGAAGGGGTCTTGGTTTCCCCCCTCAAGAAAATGCATTCACATTTTATATATGTGTGTGTGTGTGTGTGTGTGTGTGTGTGTGTGTGTGTGTAGTTCAGCTGGAGAGCTGTTGTCTTAGCTGAAAGTAAGAAGTAGGGGAGACATTCCCTGAATTTCACTTGGGTCTTCCCACTTTGGTGCCTGCACTTCGCACCAGCAGCAGCACTGAGAGAAGACAGAGCTGCAAGGAAGTGAGGAGAGATCATCCATTAGCATGGAATGAAACTGAAGTATTTTCCTCATTGTAGGGGCAAAGGGGAAAACCAAAGCATGGCAGTGGGGACTTCGCATCATGGCATAGCCGGATGTACCCAATTCAACTTATAATATTTGGCCAGAGAAGTGCATTGAGCAGATTCACTTATTGTCAGGATTGACTTGGACACCAACCCATGGGAGACCAAATTGGAGGGGGAGTCAACCCCAGCCCAGATTCCTGAGCTGCCACAGCCCCTGATTCCTCAGAGGCATAGCAGGAGTCGGCCACTCCCTTGGAAGAGCCCTGGAGAGCTGAAGACCTGCTGCTCCCGAGATGGTTCTCAGCCCCCTTCATTGCCCCGGGCTCCCCAGGAACAGAGGCAACATGGAATCAGGGTGAGCTCTGACTGAAGATAACACGCATGCCTGAATGGTCAAGGCCTCACTCCTGAGGGTCTAATTCAGGAGGCGGAGGAGACTGGCTCAGGTGCCTCCTTGGAAGGAAGCTACCCTAAGAGTCCAGGAAATGGCAGCGTCCTTGCAAGACATAAATGCCTTCAATTGGTGCCTGTTCTCTGCTGGTTCAACAGCTCCCCTAGAGCGTTCACGCTACCTCACTGGATCCAGTCATGGACCCAGTCACTTAAAAGGCAAAAAGTAAATCATGCCTTTTGGGACACAGTTCGGATGGGAGCCAAACTTGCTCCAGTGATCATCACTATCAGCATACTGAGATTCTGCTCCCCACTAACAGTGCCCCTGAATACAATCCATTTAGTTCAAAGGGATACATTAATTAGGCTGCAGTTGGGGATTCTGGTAATTGTTCTGCACATCGTTGCCTTCTCCAAAATAACTTAATGGCTGTCTTAAAGGATTTTTTAAAAAAATAATCAACAAGATTACTCATATTTCTCGGGGGGGGGTCATTTGTCTTTAGGTACCACTGAAGATTGCTTAAAGTAAAATGAGGGGGAATTTGGACAGTTCTGCTCATGCAAGAACTCTTGTAAAGGTTTGGAAAAATAAAGTTTGACAGGACTTAGTTAGAAGCAACATTTCTCAAAGAGTTTAGCACTGCTCTTACATTGCAATAAAGATGGGTGGGTGGCAGCCACTGCATGCAATGAAGTGTGCACAGGCCTTACTGGGTGTCACAGGGTTACTTGCCATTACTATTCTCCATTCTCTGAAGATCTCAGGCCAGTAGCAATGCTAGCAGAGCATAATACCTTCCAGAATATAAATCCTCTTTGGAAACTTGTGTACGCTGTGCTGGATTCTATACACGTCACCACCATTCCCTGATGCCAGAAAAAGAGCACAAGCAGCCATCTAGGCCCAACAGCTGATGACGACTTCTCATCTCACTAATACAAAACCCAAAACTATCCATAGAATGGCATGCCCACTGCCACATCCACTTACAGCAAAAGCTTATTGCTGATCTTGCTGCCCCTTGCAAAGCAGCTTGCAACTGGAAAGGATCTCAGCAGAGGAGATCGTCTGACTTGCTGCCGTGTAGAGCATTCATAGCTTAGGTCAGGAATCCTCGAGCTTGGGTCCCCAGTTGTTGTCATCCTACAACTCCAGGGGTGGCTCTTTCATCAGGCGAGGTGAGATAGTCGCCTTAGGTGGCAAACTATTGGTGTGCCTGGAGGGTGGCATGATGCCTCCCTCCACTGCCATCAGAGGAGCTCTTTGGGACTGATCTGACCCCTGCAAGCTTTGCCAGGAGTACTTGTCCTCACACTCCTTGCAAAGCTTGCAAGAAGTACAAGGAGAGAAGAGGAACCTGCAGGCAACCTTCCTCCTCCCCACACCCTGTACTTCTTTCAAAGCTTGCAGGGGTCAGTTTTGAAAGGAAGCTGGCTCCCACTAGGACCATGGGGCAGGGGCAGGCCACGTTTGGTGCCTTACTGAGATACTTCTATACCAGGGGCCACCTTTGTACAACCCCCATGATCTATCGTAACAATGGCTGAAGACGATGGCTTAGGTGTTTCCAGGTAAAGGTAACATGGCTGTCCATTGCACACGAGGCAGAAGGAATGGGAGTGTGCATAGTAGTGGCAGGTTTACGCAACAAGAGGCAGACCTATAGATCTTGTGTTTGAGTCTTAGGCCACGAGAGCTGGAACCAAGATCAGGCCTATGGAGGTGCAGTCAATTCTATGGCATTAACCCACAGAATAGACAGCTCTGGAATGTCAGATGGGGAACGTTTCAACAGGTTGTGGAGGAGGATCTCCAAAGCAGAGTTCCAGTGGTTCTTACATGGTGCACAGGGACACATTGCCACCCCATCACATGTCACACATGTGCATGTGTGTGCATGCACGTAGATAGGACACTTTGCACCAAAAATTCAGCACTATATTTTTGGAAAGGCATACGGAATCAAGTATGTTAGGGTAATCAAAATGCGAAAATAATCCAGGTTCAAATACCAGAGATGCTAGTGTAATACACTGAATGGAACAACAAATATGTTAACTCAATCCTTTGCATCTTTTATTTCCAGTATAGTTAGGACAAACTATGGCCTTTTAGGTTTTCTACTAACTCAAAGCTAGTGCTCTCCTCGCCCCTGCAACACACACTCCACACAAGTTTTGCATAATAGAAACTTCCAGGTATGACCCCCCCCCCGAAGTGCTCTGATTTCTTGCGTATTTACTATTTCCCCAACCCCCAACCCTACTGAAAGTCTCCTCTACATTTCTTTTAAAAAGAGATTACATCAGTACCACTGTGATCCCATCTGCAAGCAGCAATGGCAGCGCAATGCATGAAGCATAAAACATCAAATTCCCACAGACAGCATCTGTCTTACTACAAACAATGGCCCATTATCTTGTAAATAATTCTGATTAAACTCCAGGATTTTCCCCAAACAAACAGAAGGGGAGCTGATGGTGAGAACATATCTAGTGAAAATGCTGGGCTCTTTCCTTTCTTTAGGGCTACCATCCACTGGCAAGGTCTCCCAAGCAATCCTATGCACTGCATTTCAATAGGGCTTGCACAGGAGAGCTTTCTTTCAGGTGGATTTAGACACCGATTTTTTGCTGAGCAGATTCAGACCATCTCCTTCTTCCTCTATATTCTGCATTACTAGGTGTGTGCTGTTCTCAAAGTCAGGATAGTTTTTGTCTATTTGTGTCACAGCCTGATATTACACACACAGGAGAAGTCTCCGACCCTAATTTGGGAGCCATGCAAGCTCCTGATTGACCATCTTGAGAATTCTACAAGCAAGGGAGAAGAAAGGGGAATGTGACTGTTTGTGAGTTGGGTGTGGAGGCAGGCAGCAGCATTGGCCCCAAACTCTTAGTGGCTCCCGCCTCTGTACCCAGCTTGCTGACAGTCATTTCCCCCTCCCCGTTTTCATGATGGCCAATTGAGAGCGTGCATGGCTCCAACCCTAGTGCCGGTCATGAAAACAGCCCTTGGCTAATACAGGAGAGCAAGATCACAAGCCTTTCCTTTAGCTCACCTCCTGCCTCTTCAGTCGTGGGCAGCCTACTAAAGGAGCAAAGAGGCACCTTTTAAAAGTGGTGATTCACTTTATTGAGCAACTGGCCCTCTCCATCCCCAGCACAGCATTCCTCTAGTGGCTGTTACTTGTGTCTGTCTCATGTTTCTTTTTTGGATTGGGAGCCCTCTGGGGACAGAGAGCCATTTTATTCATTTATTTATATCTATGTAAACCACTGCAGGAAGTTTTTGTTGAAAAGCTCTGTGTGTGTGTGTGTCTCTGTGTGTGTGTGCATGTGTGTGTGTCTGTGTGTGTGTGTGTGTGGTATTCGTATTCAGTTCCTGACAGCCCCCTTTGAAAACTCTGCCATACAAGAACCTTGTAATGCCTCCACTCTTTCCCCCTTGCTGTCCCTTACACCTGACACATCCTTACACCTGACACATAGGAGAGGAGAGCTGGTCTTGTGGTAGCAAGCATGACTTGTCCCCTTAGCTAAGCAGGATCCACCCTGGTTGCCTATGAATGCGAGACTTGATGTGTGAGGACTGGAAGATATTCCCCTCAGGGGATGGAGCCACTCTGGGAAGAGCAGAAGGTTCCAAGTTCCCTCCCTGGCAGCATTTCCAAGACAGGGCTGCGAGAGATTCCTGCCTGCAACCTTGGAGAAGCTGCTGACAGTCTGTGTAGACTATACTGAGCTAGATAGACAAATGGTCTTACTCGGTATATGGCAGCTCCCTATATTCCCTATGATCCTCCCAACACACCCATATTGATGCCATATCACTTCTTTCACATCTCTTCTGAAACCCAGCTTTGGCTCAATTATCACTTTACTGTAGTCCCATCACCTTACTGTATAACTAAGCCTAAGTGCATGTAAATACAATACATTCATATTCTTTCTCTATTTACCCCAGCCCACCTCCATTCCCTCTTTCTGTAGACTCCCTTGTCTCAAATTTCAGGTTGTAAGTGGATATGTAAATTGTCCCCTCAGAATAGGAACTAGTCCATTTGGTGCCATGCACATAGATAACAAACAAACAAACAAACAACAACAATATTGGATCAACCTAAAATTTCTTAGCATGTGGTGGTGGTGTTGTTGTTGTTGTTGCAATTAAGCAGTTAGAGATATGAATCCATCTCTGCACCTACATATAACTAAGCTATTGGAATATCCTAACCTGAATGCATCTCTCTCCCATTGACATCACTTGACTGATAGATTAAGAAAGTCCATTTCAAATAAATATTCATAAGAGAGCAATGGAGCAGATCAGTTTTAAAAAGATTGTATCTCTATTTCTGTGGGAATGATGAGTCAGCTATGGTCTGAGTTTAAACTGGGAGCGGGGGGTATAGTTTGTGTCCTTGTTAAATTCATGTGGTGCTGTCAGTAAAATCCTGATTACAAGGGAAGGTTTAAAACTTCTTCATGTCCAGCAGAGAAATTATTTTTCTACTATTGTATCTTTATATGAGGCCAGACACTCCCCTCTTCACTGACAATGTGCTCAGCAGTATAAGACACATGGGAGGAAAATGAGATATTCCGATAGATGCAGGACATCTAATAAACATAGGTCTCGATGAGTTCTGACAGAACATCTTCTGCAGATACAACGTTGCAAGATTCTTGATCCCAAAGAAGCTACTCACTTCATGCTAGTTTTGATCATGGCACCAGTTTCCTAACAGGCATTAAAACAAACATTTGGCGTGGGGAGTGAGAGTGTGGTGGCCAGTACCACCCAGACCTGGCATTATACCGTATTGAATTAAGAAGGCCTGCCTGTGTTGCATTTAATTATACTACTTAATTAAACTATTCTCCCACACCTTTTGGAATATGGGGTTTTTTTTTTTGTATTTGTGTTGCTACCATCTTTCTTACAAAGTACTTCATCCTTAGCTCCATTATACTACTGTAAAACAAACAAAACATCCAGATGTGCACATTTTACCTTGTTTCTTCTACTTTTTTTGAAGTTGCAAAAGCATATATACAATTTTAAAAATGTATATATGCTTTTATACAATTTTGAGAGCATATATAACTTTTCATAAGTATTACAACAATGTAAAAATTTACCAGAGGAGCTGCATCCATGCCAACCAGTTTAGCGTGACTGAATGAAATTTGACTTAGTAGATGGCAAAGTGGAGCAAAAGAATTTCAAAACTTGTCAAGCTAACATATCAGAAACTGGTGGAGTATCAATTGACAATGGAATGTGACTATTTAGCTATCAGAGAATCTACCTGGTCCAGAAGGAAAGGTACAAGCCTCCCTATATTGGTTTCTCAAAAATGGTTACAATAGGAGGCTCTTAGCCTATGGCATTGTGGGAAAATGGCACAGTGGTAATTTGCTAAAACACTGATGCCCACATACAGACAAGGGGGGAAGTAAAATGTGCCCATCTGAAAGCACAGAGGAAGGTTTAGAAGATAAATGGAAAAGAGAATAGAAGTATAAGGGAAATTACATTTCTGTAGCCAGGAAGTCTGACATCTTTGACCAGTAAGTTGTATCCCTTCTTAATATAATATAGAAATGCCTCAGTGGTAACCACGTGGATGAAACCAATCTGTAATTATGGTCACACGTAAAGACAAAAAAAAAGTTCATGGACAAGAACAGTTGGTGAGTGGTGATTCAGCATTTTCCCCAACACAACCTCTTCCTCCCTGATCTTTCATTTTTACAAGACATGTCTGAGTTTTAACGTTTGCAACGTTGCTGAACTCAAAGGGCAGCAGCTGTAACAGAGATCTTGTGCTCGTAAGTTGTTGAAGAATTTGTTATTCCCATCTGGTCAACGTATCCTATATGTCTGAAGTTCTAGAAGTGTTCTTTGTTAGGCTAGCCTCTTCAGATAGATAGTAGCCTAGGTATTTGAATTTGTAACTGGCTTGGCTCTATGTAGATCTTAGAACACACTACTGTGTTGTCTAATAAAGAGTTTTATTTAACTGAGAACATTTGTAGACCAATATAACCATATTGTTCCAGGAAACAAGGTATAGCCCAATGACACATACAGAAGATAGAAACTCCTAATGGAAAACTCCTTGGAGGTAACCAAATTACATACTGTTGTGGGGTTTTTTTTTAGAAGTGTCCTGCTTTTTAAAACAAAAACATCTAAATGGTGCAATCATGTGCACACTTAATTCAATGGGATGCTTCTGAGAATATATACATAAGACAGGTCTGTAAGTCTTAAAGGGAGAAAAAAAATCTAACCGCTTTCAGGGATTTCTTAGGACAGAATGAATGTGTTTGTGTGGGGTGCATTATCAGGGTATCAAGCTGCACCCCTAGTTTATACACTTTTGTTTGAGAGTCTCTAGGAAGCAAGCCCCCTTTGCACAGAACTGCAGGAATTCAGGCTTCCGACAACCTAATGAATATACATTTTTAAAGTGGAACATGCTGCTACAATGCCACCTCTCCCTATGTACACTAAGTGTATCCTAATTAGCACCTGAAAAATATGTAGTACAAGTAT
The DNA here is from genome assembly GCF_027244095.1 of Hemicordylus capensis. Lineage (NCBI taxonomy): Eukaryota > Metazoa > Chordata > Lepidosauria > Squamata > Cordylidae > Hemicordylus > Hemicordylus capensis. Next base: position 19,954,186 of record NC_069665.1, read on the forward strand.
TGATAACAGGGCCAGGAAAGAGGAGAGGTCTAACATTCCAACCAGCACAGATGAGTCATGGGCCTCCAAAAAGAATGTACAATAGAGTTGTGATTCACCTTCAAGAACACAGATACAGAATTCATACTTTAGTGAAGTTGCTAGGAGCTGTTCATTTTTAGGGATGCTCTTTTTTCTGGAACTCTACAGATCCCGCAAGAATGTCAAGGATGTTTGTTATTTGTGAACAATATGATCCCATAGAACATCTGTCCTCAGCACACCTGTGTGTGAAATTGTGCTTGTTCAAAGTCATGATGTGATGCCTCATAGAAGACTCTAATGTAAGAAAACGGTGCGATACAGTAGTAGTGTGCTCTCTGTACTGAATCAATAAACACCAATTTGCAGTTAGGTTTGAACCCAAAGAATTACTTTAGATGTGTCCCACAGTGTTCTTTTCTCCTTTTTCTGCTTTTGTTTTGAACTATTATTTCCTCCTCACAGGATATTACAGTTTTTTTGCGCACACACATATATACACTCAGTTTCAAAAGTGATTTTCCTTGCAGTATGGAGGTTGTAGATCAAGAAACCCAAGTCGAGAGCATCCTTAGGTTTACACATCTAATTGTGTGATTTAAGCCCTAATTTAGGATGTATCAGATATATCAAAGGATATATGAGGAGGACTGCAACCTACAGCATATGAACAGAAGTCATGTCCTTTGTACTCTTACCAACAACCTTAGAAGCACTTTCTGTTGCAAGTTGGGTTTTTTGTTTTTGTTTTTTTTAACCAGACATTAAGTGGCTCTGACTAGATCCACAAGCCATTCATACTGATATATCTTCCAACAAGTCAGAACCAGTGTTCCCTCTATGGCGTGTGAATGTGTTCGCACAGAGAAGTTTTTAAATGTCTGCTCAGTTCATTTTAGATCCTGCTCAGGTTGGATCGGGAATGCCCCACTCTGAATGCAGGTGCGGGCACACTGCCTTGATACTGCTGCCCAGAACAAAACCCATTCTGCACACAGATGAAAAATATTAGAGAGAACACTGGTCAGAACAATGTCTGTGTCTGTTACATATCGCAAAACAAGATCCTTATACAACAGTGATGTATCCTTTACATAGTGATGTGGCTTCAACTGTATCGTTACAGAGTCCGATGTGATAGTGTAGACTTCACATTATGCTGTTGGCACAAATGTTCTATTGTGCTGCTAGATCACCGTCTTTTCAGTTGTATTGCCTATGGGATATAGAATGCTCTCCTATCTGTGTAGAAAAAGTATATGGCTACATTCCTCCAAGAGTGAATCTTTATTTACAGTTGAAACTTTCTTCTGATTTTTCAAGTGTCTTTTATTTAGGGTTGATCTGTTTCTTAGTGTGGGGAAGTGCTGTCTATATAAGAAAGAGAGAACCATCTCACACTGAGTCTGGATAAATGTTAAAGTTCTTTCACAAATGCTGTATTATTTCCAGCCGTTCCAAAATAATATAATTGTTCTACTGGTGAACTACAGATTTTTCTCAGTATGACACAGAACACTCAAATGTCAGGTCCTGACTCATGGTGTTTAGATGGCATAAACAAAAAACTACCAATATGTTATTCAAAACTGACGACGTTAAGTAAGATATACAAGTAGGAGAGGGGAACATTTCTGGTATATAGGCAACTGATAGGCCTCAGGTATCAGGATTGGGATACCTTTGCCTGAGATCCTGAGGAGCTGCTGCTTATCACAGAAGAAAGCACTGGACTAGATGTCCAGCTTGTATAAATAAGTCTGCTCCATCAGTATCCTAAGTCCTTCTAGGGTCACCCAGTTAAAGCATGGAGACCCACATTATGTTGCTAAAATCTCCAAGGAAGTAGAAAATGAGCTTCTCCTGCATTTTGTATAGACACCTTTCAACCCCACTCACTCACCACTGTAGGGACCAGGTCTTCAAATATGTCAACACAGCAGGAAAAAATAGAATAGGGTGGATCTGGAACACAGGAAGCTGCCATTGATCCATCTAGCTCAGTACCGTCTATCCTAGAAATCAGCAACCTTTGGCACCCCAGCTGTAGTTGAACTACAACTCCCATCACCCCCAGCCACAACTGAATGAGGGTGATGGGAGTTGTAATTCAAAAACAGCTCGAGTGCAGGAGGTTGCCTAATCCTGGTCTATATATATATATAAAAATATTGACTGGCAGTGGCTTTCTAAGATTTCAGGTAGGAATCTTTCTCAACCCTATCTGGAGATGCTAGGGATTGAAACGGAAACCTTCTGCAACCAAGGCAGATGTTCATCCACTGAGCTATAGTCCCATCTCCAGAGATACTCTCTTACCCTTGAACTTTGGGGGCAAAGTCCAGGGCCTCCACACCCCCTGAGTTCCTCCAAATAGTCTTTAGTCTGTCCTGGGTGGTGTGGTTTGTGCCCTCAAGAACCTATGTGTTAAAACATTATGCTTAGCTTGCAGCGTGGGTGGGGAGGCTGGGATGACTCCAAAGGCCTTTAGGTCCAGGCTCCAAAATGACCTAGGTGCACCTCATCCATCCAGGAAGAACAGGTGAGAAAAGTTAATACTATAGCTTCCTCATCTTCCATTTCATCTGTAAACCCCTAATGTGGATCTCCAAGGCATGGCATGGCAACTCTAAGCCAGCTCTGTTATTCTTGCTTTGCATCAATGAAAGAAGAGGAACATCTTCCAGATATCTGCCACACCACACACTTTAATATACTCCTCTTCCGCTAACCAATTATTACATTGTGGGAGAACAAAAGAAGGGTTAGTGGCTTTTCACTTTAACACATTTGTCTTTTCGTTCAAGGTATTCAAAAATGAAATCCCAAACAGTTGTCCTGGAAAACCACCTCAAGCTGGATTCTTGTCTTTCAGGTGATAGACCAGCTTCCTGGCAGCTCTGCTGTTGAGTGAATTAACAAAATGACTCCAAACTATACTAATGGTTAACAGCTTTTTAATTTTATTAGCAACACCAAGATAAGTTATTGAAGCATTGTTTTTAGTATTGTTTTACATTCCATTCAGAAATGACCTAACTTGGAACTCCATATACATTTAAAGATAAAGTGTGACACTTATTCAGAAAGCAACAATTATTAAAACTTACATGCCTTCATTACCAGGAAACCTTAATATATTTTCTAATTACTTCCAACAATACTCTATTTCAAAGCACATGATAACCCAGCGGAAGTTTACACATTTCACTTCAATCACAGGTTTTAAACTGTGGCTGTCAAAGTGGCATTCATTGAATTTCACTGTCATTTTGTAGTTAATGGGGGGCGGGCGGGGGGGGGGGAACCCAGGTACAACATTTTCAACTGGAAGCATTGCTCAAAAGAATATGAAATAAGATAACTACAATAATTCTTCCCCTCCTAAAGTATTACAAAATTTGAAACTATTTAAAACTCAGGTAGAAATGACAATAAATAACCTTTTAAAAAGGAAGTTTTCACTTGTATGGCAGTCCATTGGCTAGACTCATATGCCTACATACGTAACAGAACATAGTACAAAGCCTTTGATTTTTGTACTGCTGCAATAACATGTTATAGTGAACACACATATTAATTCCTACACTTTGACAAATATATAGAAATTCCTCTTTGCTTTAAAGAGTTAACAGAGCAACCGGTAATTACATTTACCCTCGTTGATATAATTATCTAGGAACATGGGAGGGAAAAGCAGCAATTCAGGAATTGAGCAAGATTACACATTTTTACAATAATAAAAGGAAATCCAAAATGACTTGCGATTACAAAGACCTCTTATTTATGGAAAGGGGTATACCTCTTTGTTTTAAGGTGTTAGTACAATTATGATTAAAAACTGACATGGGACTGATTATGGATAAAATTCTGCTCACTGCAAGTTTAACCGATGCCAGTGGGAATTACTCATGAGTAAGTCTGTGCTGAATTGTAGCCTACAGTCGTATGCTGGGGTAAGTTTTGATTGCTGCAATTACAATTCTGACCTCAGTGAGACTGAAAACTTTGCAGAGAAGATTGGCAAATACATAGATCAAAGCAGACACAGGATTAGGCCAAAATTAGACCAGATGGTAGGCTTCTGAATTTGAAATACACATGGATTATAACTGTCAGGTGTCACAGATTTTTTAAAGCTGTCCTTGCGCCAGAATATCACAGACCCAAAGAATATACTGTATGTTCTTATTCCTGCCTCTCCTATGAGATATAAAATATCACATAGCAGAAATTTAAATCACACCTATCCACTACTGCCCAGTTCTTACATGCTGGCCACAATACAGGTCACAGAAGAGCACACAGAAGCCATTGAACTCTATGGTCCCAAGTGTGCTCCAGTCTGTGCGAGCTTGTGGCCTCAGAGTTCAGGTCCACCTGGAAACATTCTATACCTGCTTGTTTCTCAATTAACTTTCAGGTAAGGGATGGAAAGGAACCACACCAAACTGTTCCTCTATTATCAGCATCGTTACTTGAATTAGCTGAATGGAATGTACTTGTGGACAGAAAGGTGTGGGTATCAGGAGCCTCAAAAATGTTGTGGAAGAAGAGCAAAAGCACTTGCTTTGAGGCATGACCGCGTCCCTCAGCGTCATACCTCTTGGTTAATTAATTTGGAATAACCATTATCCCTGTGCACTGTTTTTACAGTCACACAAAACAGAGAAGAATCCCCACCACAGAGAAGAAAATGGTGAATGGAAAGATCACGATGAAAAAACAACAACAAAAACCCCATCTTTTTTCACCACTCTGATTCTTTCAGTGCCCTGCATCTAAATCATAGTGTGGGGGGAGCAAAAGGTTGTTAAGGGATACCAGTAGGGATGTGCCCCAAACTGGTTTGCCTGTTTCAGTTCAAACCAGACCAGGCATGTTCTGTTTTGTGGCACCAAAGCTGCCCCCCCCCGGGTTCGAATTTGAGCTTGTTCAAGTTTAGAACCCCTGAACCAACCCCGAGTCAGCTGGGCAGGTTCGGCATGAGGTTGAACTGAACCAGGCCCAGTCCGTTTCGAGGGTGAGCCCACAAGCCAGACCAGTTTGATGACAAACCTGTTTGACCTCGAGCCAGTTCGCACATCCCTAGACACCAGGGATATGATACCATTAGGGGGTGGCCCATGGGGCACAGTCCCCAAATGAATTCTCCCTCCTCCATGACCTCTTCCAGAAGGGAAGTGCAGCACTGGAAGTACCTACACAGAGAAAGGGAGAGAGCTCCTATCCTTGCCTAGTTCTCTGCTGCTTCCTCCTTCGTAGGTGCTGTATTATAATATTAAAGACTTACAAATATATGTAATGATTCATGAGGGGCAGGGCAGGATTGAGTGTAACTATCAAAAAGGGGGCTGTGGGCCCAGGGTCTTTTAAGTATCTAGCAATGCCTCTGAGGGAATAACTAATCTGCATTAACTTAAGTGATCCTGAATAATCATTCTCTGGGAATGTGTGACCAGAAATGCTGGATTTTGCTGCTGACCCTTTCACCATTTCAGTTCTGAGCTGGGGGCAGGGAGGAATGTCCTGGGAATATCCAAATATGATAGGCTTAGTATCTTCCTTGTTACAAATTTGAAGTCTGATTTTCCTGTAACTTCAGATGGCCAAATGATATACGGAACATGAAAAGCCCTTGCACTTAATAACGCAAGTGGTCCCAACGTGACATGCAGAAGACTGGGCCCTTCGCTTCTGCTTAGGAAGTCACTGTTGATGCCGACAGTAGCTTTTTGAGCCAAAAATGTGCAGCAAAAGGAAAGTAACATAAACAAGGCTAAATGTCAACAGTGTTTGCAGACTTACTGACACCATCCATTTGTTTGTACTGAAATGACTAGCGAACCATTTGGCAAATACAACGCTCGGCACAGACCAGCCCTTTTATCCAGGAGCGCAAACTTCATTGGGCTGCTGGCATTCTACTTAATTAAAAAAGGAAGAAAGCCATATGAGTTTGGGTTGGATATTGCCACGCAAATAGGAATGCATTATCCACAACAGCAGCTGAAGCCTTAGGACTCGGGGCCAGGTTCTGAGCTCCGTTAACACAGACAACAAACACAAGGAGTCACTTCATTAGGAACAAAAGAACTCGCATCAGAATAAAGGCCTGAAGTCGCTGGCTAGAAGGTTAAAGTGGTACTCAAAAAACCTCCTCTGAGGAGTGAATGGACCAGCCTGGAGAATAAGGCTGCTGTTTAGTAAAGGAAGCAACTTGCTACATGTTGGTAAGCAGGGTTGGATAATGTGTATTTGGTCCTCAGGGTTCCTTCAGATTTTGGATCAGGTTTGATAGTTTCGAAGGGGAATGTTTCTCTCCAGAAAGAGTACTAGTACTACATGCTGAGCGACTAAATGCAATATACAAGGAGATAAAACAGTACTGCCATTGTTATGAAGGATTAAAATAAATAATGCCAAATGCTCTTAATACACTGCTTTTCCGCCTTCTAAACCTGAACCCTGAATGTATCAAAAAATGGGATGTTGGATCTCAATCTTGCCACCCACCTAATACACACATGCTAAAGGTGTGTGTGTGTGTGTGTGTGTGTGTGTGTGTGTGTGTGGCCATCTATTGATAGAATTTTATTGCCATCATTATTATAAAATATTAAAAGAAATCAAGCCAAATGCTCTTCAAATACACTGGTTTTGTGCAATCTAAATCTGAACCCTGAATGTATCTAAGGATCTTACTCAATTTTGCCCTCCCTACTCCCCAACACACAACACACACACACACACACACACACACACACACATCTGAAATGGTGCCCCTGCCGATAAATTATGTACTAATTTCTGTGGTGGCTTAAATTTAAAGTGAAGGAAATACAACTTTCAATGTCCATGCACATAGAGGTTACTTTCTGAAACTTTGGAATATGGTGACCAGAATAGGAAGAAGAGAGACACATTTAGATTACCAGGCAAAACACAGAAGAACAGCAAAGTTTCGAATGAACACATGAAGAGACAATTTGGTTGGCCAGGACTGTGTGCATGAAAAACTCATAAAGGGTTGTAGAAAGATGGAGAAGGGAAGAGACTGAGTGATACAAAGACATTATGATTCTACTTACATAACCTCTCCTGGTAAAGGATAGCCTCAAAACCATGATGGCTCCCAAATGCTTCAAGCCAATGATGAGCTGGTTGTTGGCACTCTTGTCATCATGCACAGGATACAGCTTTTGGCACACTGCATTACGGCAAACACTCACAATGGGCTAAAGGGCCCTGCAGTCACATGCAAGGATTTGTTGGTGTGACTACCACATGCCAGGATGTTTTTAAAAATAGATCCTTGGAGAGAGAACATTTAAAGGGATATATCCTTTTCCCTTCACTGGTTCATAAGTCTAAATGTAAAATCACTTTATTAATTGCATTGGCCACAATTAAGTGATTATTGCTTGCCTTCACTGAAATACACTTTGTTCACATGACAAAAGAGTGACCCGTGTTGACCATTCAAACAGTCAGTCTGTCATGATAGCTAACATTATTGTCCGATAACCATCATCTTGTGAATTTGCCCTGAGATTTGTAGGCACTGCCTTGAATTAAATTATCTGATCTGTTGGTAATGGAAGGAAAGCATAAAATGATGTCTCATTCATTTAAAAATGGCATCACAATGTTCCAAGGATCCAAAATAGACTGTGACAATGACTGATAAGTTCTACAGGGAACAAAGTGCATTTGAAGCATTTTAGCAGAAACTAACAGTAGTTGTTAGATCTAAAAAATATAATTCAGAGGTATGACTATATTTCTAAAGGGGTAGTTCAATGATCGCATAACCTGGTGCTGGTCTGTTAAAATCAAGATTATGGCAATGTGCATATTCAGCAAGCAATACAGAGGAGCCTATGAAAATCCTTGGAAAGACGTTGCAATTTTATAGCACTAAATTCAGATCTGTTAGGGAAGGGCAAAAGCTTTCAGAAATAATAGTGAAATGGACTGTTTTTATATCCTTCTTACAACCTGTCTGGCCAGAATGGTTCAAGGAAGATTAAACATAATTGCAAGCTTCAAAGAAGTTACCGATGATGTCTCTTTGCCAGGCATGGAGTCAGATTCTATATTTCTGTAAGTTTACTTTTTTCAGAACCACTACAAGGTGCTTTAGAAGCATTCATTAACTGGACTTCTCATTAAATATTAAAGTATTGATATACCAAGTTGGTAGGAAAGACTGAAATCAGATACTAAACTCTGATACCAAAATCACACATCCTATGAAAATCGCTAAGAATGGGCTAGGGTCATTGGGTTGGGTGGGTGAGACTTAAGGTCAATTCACACATGCAAAACCTACTGAAACTACTTTGTACAGTATCCTTTTGCATGTGTGAATTGACCTTAACTCTCATCTGCTGCCCCGGTCAGCATCATACTGGAAATGGCCGACGCGCACATGTGTGCTGTGCACATGCATGTTGGCCATTTTTGGTATGATGCTGACTGGGACTGCAGAGAGGTACGCTGCAGCCCCGCGGCAACACTTTTGGGGACATCGCCAGCAGGGGGGAAGTGGTAGGGCAGGTAAGGGCACCCTCCTTGCCCCTTAAAACTTCCCCCTGCCTCCTAGGAGTGCACGAACCCGTTTGTGCACATCCCTACCATAGATGTTGTCTTGAACCATAGAGAAAAAGCTTCATTAGTAAGCCAACTAGGACTGCACCAATAGTTAGCCAATCCTATGCACACTTACCAGGGAAAAAGTAATTGAATTCAGTAGGACTTCCTGCTCAATAAACATGCGTAGTGTTACACTGCAGAACACATTAACTCCTGAAAAGCTGGGGACATTCTCTTAGATCACTAAATTATCCTCAGATTACCTGAGCAATGTGTCTCTTACACTGAGGTTTGTGGCAGGGGCTGACATCCAGATTAATGCTGCATGTGTGCAAACGTTGTTGTTGTGCTAGCTGGCTCTCCTAAGTTGGAAGCATGTGCTCCAGATAACTGTTATGCTGGCGCAACAGAGTGATATGTTCTACTTAGATATGTTCTGGAGAAGATCACTGCTAGCACAACATCATCATGAAGCACAACATCACGTGACTCCGCAAGATTTCTTAAGTGTGCACAACAGTCTGGGTGTCTGTTCTGCTATCCTTGCTAGGCAAGCACAACCCTTATGCAAGCAGAGAGCACAAGAGATTCCACAGCAATGAGCACCTACGCAGCTATAGGACCTTCTTGAGTGTAAGCAACTTTGTTTGCTGTACTAGTGCAGCTTAGTCTGGATATCAGCCACTGAAAATAATGTAGGACAAGACAGTCTTCAAGGCAGGTGGAGAAACCTAGAGTGACCTTGGCTACCAGCACACCAGCTCATTGCTATTTAGCCCTGTGTTACTTTTACATGACACAGACATGATTTGGGAGCTGTCAAAATGGACTGTATCTGCTTCGGTGATATATGAGAATGAAATGTGTGTGAAAACAGAGGTAGGTTGCTTCACAAATGCTATACACATAGCTTGATACATCAAATCGGGTACAAAAAACAAAGATACACACGCATAAAGCCAAGCCTGGTCATTTGATATTTTACAGTGCAACATGTGAAAGAAGCATATGCACCACAAGAATAAAGCCATAATCCTTAATAATGCAATCCATCCTAGAATGTTGCTTATGCCAATGGAGCAGGTGAATGTATGAATGTGAGGAGATGATCATGATCTCCAAAAATGGAAGCCAACATCCAGACGGACAAAGCAGCTGTGCAAATGTGTTGTGCTAAGCTAGATTAGCAGTAGACTAGACTAGCAGTAGTCTGCATTCCAGATAGTGTCGCACCAGTGCAACAAGTGAACAACCTGTGACCCACCTCAAATGTTTTGCAGTGAATTTTTTATTTTTTTATTTTTGCAATAGTGCAAAAGCAGAATGCTGAGAATTTCTGGGATTTAGCACAGCTACGTGATCTCCTTGCACTAGCACACTTTGTTCATTATACAAGCACTTCATTAGTCTAGATGTTGGCCAGAAAGTGACATCTTGGACACCAATAGCAGTCGAGTAAATGACTGTCTTGATAGACTAGTGACTACTAGGAGTCTGAAAGCTTTGACTGAGGTGGGAGAATCTAATTCAACTGGGGAGGTTAAAACACAAAATCAATATTAATGCAACATTCCTACAGACTGTATCATCAAAATCACACATATACTAGGTGAATCATTCACATGTTATGCTCATAGTGGCAATGGGATAACTCAAAACGTCAGTGATAAAATGGAAGTGAAGATGATAAGATGATAAATATTCCCAGTTACTTTTTTGTACTTCTTAACTAAGCCAGAGAATTATTATTATTAGGTAAACTGATTCTGTCTACAATCATACATATGAACATAAGAAGCTGCCTTAAACTTGGTCAGACCATCGGCCCACTTAGGTCAGTATTGTCTACGCTTATGTCATTCCAGTCCACGCAGACTGGAAGCATTTCTCCAAAGTTTTAGAGGGACTTTTCCAGTCCTACCTGGAAAAGTCCAGTCAAATCTGGAGAGGCCAGGGATTGAATCAGGGACCTTATGCATGCAAACAGGTGTCTACTACTGAGCTATGTTCCCTTCCTAAATTCACTTAGCCAGGGATGAAACCAACCTGGGTCACTTCAACCATTGCAATGAGCATGCACATTAACCTTATGATGTGTTTCATCTGCCGTTCATCATATGTACACTGGGTATACATATGTTGGCTGATGGGACCCACTCACTTCTCTACAACATATACACAGAGAGGAAAAAGGAGGTATATATCATTTCCATGTATTGTAGGCACACCTGATCTGTTATGTGAAGTGCCCTGAGTGTTGTCAATGCACTAGTCCAATAGCACCTGAACCTGGTTTAGCAAAAAGGCACTCACTCAAAATGGCAAAGGGTCCATTAAATAGGTTTCAAAGGACGAACATAATAGCACCATAAGATTTGCCTGGGTCTAGTGATATCTGGTATATTTCAATGAAAATGTCTAAATTAGTAACTTTCCAACAGTCCGCTAGTCCAAACTCTCTACATGCAACTCACAATGTGAAGCAACAGTTCCATTCCAATCCACACTCCTCTCCAGTCCTAGGATATTTACATTATGAACAATAACTGAAGTGATTGGTCTGGGAATATGCTTTGTGACTACTGGTTGAACAGCCAGTCTAGGCTCAGACTGGTGCCTTCTGCCATCCATTGAGGAAACATATATTGTGACTGGTCAATTCAGCCAGCCACAGATCACAAGTAAAGCTTCCTGAAAGAGGAACACTGGAACATAGGAAGCCGCCTGATACCGAGTCAGACCATTGATCCATCTAGCTCAGTATTATCTACACCAAGCCTGCTCAACTTAGCCCCCCCCCCAGCTGTTTTTGGACTACAGCTCCCATAATCCCCAGCCACAGTGGCCAATAGCCAGGGTAGGCCAACATCTGCAGGAGAGCCCAAGATGAGCAGCCCTGGTCTGCACAGACCAGAGGCACCTCTCCAAGGTTGTGGGCAGGAGTCTCTCTCAGCCCTATCATGAAGATGCTGCCAGGGAGGGAACTTGGGAACTTCTGCATGCACGCATACAGATGCTCTTCCCAAAATGGCCCCATCCCCTAAGGGTATTTTCATAACAGGTAAGACAACAAGATTGCAGATAGCAGCTAAAATCCTCAGTATCACATGCTCACACATGTAGTCTCCCATTCAAAAGCAGGCCAGAGCAGACCCTGCTTAGTAAAGCGGGGAATTCATGCTTGTTCCCACAAGGTCAGCTGTCAAGACCAGATTTCATCAATCTGCTTCTCCCCTATCAGGACAAAGAATAAAATCTTGCTCAGTTGTAAATCACAAAGTTATTCCAAAATGAGAGGAATTTCCCATCACAAGTCAAATCATAATGCTAGGGGACAGCTTACATTAATCTGTTTTCAAACACTGGTACAGTCTGCTAAGCAAACTGGTGGCAATCTCAAAGTGACCTAACAATATTATTTCTTAGAATAGGTGTAATACAACTATGTAGGGGACCCTAAAGACTTGGGTGCAAACTAAGGGTAAAGAGATCAATCAATTTTTGGAGGGGTTGGAAAGAAGAGAACTTCAACTGCAGTGAATTCAAAACAGGAAAGCCAACCTAGCAGGGCTGCTGTTTCCTATACAGTATTTCAGATAAAAGGCACAATTTATGAAACTTCAATGAATGCAGCAATTTATGAAATTATTATTGACTCATTAGAAGGATGGAAGCACAATAATAGTGAAATTTCTTTTCAAGAGTAATAATAATGATCTATAGATATAACTATTAAATAGGATTCCATGAAATCAGTACAAAGTTCTAAAACTTTTAACACAAGTTTTGCCTTGAAATTAGGAACTGGGGAAATTTAAATTTTAGATGTTGGGGAGCAGTCCTCTTTTTATAACCACGATGCTGGATAGCTATTAAAAGGAGGGAATGTGGGACTTTTCATTTGCATAACATTAGCAGCTGTCAATATTTTTCAAACTGTCAGAAATCCCATAGAGAGGGCTTGTTTTTTCCTCTGACAACTTGGAAAACATTCTTTGCACCGCATAGTTATTGCTACAGAATGTGGAGCGACACACAATTTCCAGTTCACAGCCATTCCACAGGCAGGTCTGTATATTGTGAGTTAGACATATACATTGGCTTGCAAAACACAGTGAAATAGCACGTATCTATGACCTGGCGTTTGGGATGTCAAGTGTCCAGCAGGTGAATGTTAGTTTAGATCACCAACAGTCACCTTCTAGGTGGCTTTCTGAATGCCCTTGAGATGGTTTGCCAGATGTCTAGCAATAGGAAAGATGCTACTGCCTCTCCCTCCATGCCGCCCTCGCCCCCCACGCCCCATTCCTACATCAAGGCCTTAGTGGAAAATAAATAGGAAAAATAACTCTATGAAACATTGTTCCCGCATTGACTGTAATTTGATTAAAAAAAAATAAAAAATCTGCAACACAGACCTCTGCTTTGACGCAATAAGCTCCAATTTAGTAAATCGGCGATACCACATTTTCTTGAATAAACACCCCAGTATATTTTTGAGCTGTGCAGCGTGGGTGGCCTTGATATGCGAAAGGCTCAAAGTTGCGAGGTGTGGCTCTGCTCTCTCCCTCCCCACACATACACACTAAATTCTGCTTAAGCTGCACTTACCCTCCCCTGGTTAATTAACCGGTCTTAGGCCGTGGGCTTTGGCGCTTCTGCCCATCACGCATCCTGACCTGGGGAACAGCAGCCTGCAATAGCAGCATTACATTGCTGCGTGTGGTACGGCCTTGACACAGCAGATGGTATGTCCCATCCAAAGTGTGAGTGTTTCAGTGTTCATGCAGCAAGTCTTAGGAGCACGTCACATATTCCGTTTTTAGGTGTACCTCTAGAAAGGTGTGTAAAGTATGGACACAGCAAACCTGTGTTTGCAAACTGTACACCCCTCAGAGAAGAGGAATTGGAGCTTCAGAATCAGCTGCAAGTTGCCTTTGGGTACCACTACCATGTGGCATTAATTTAATCAGTGGGTTAAGGGAGCTTTTAAAATTTCCTTCCCATTTGTAATTATTATTGCAAAGTATAAACTGGTGTTTTTTAATTCAGTCTGGCACTTTTGGTGCAGTCCTTTTCTATTCTTGAAAGCAACAGAGGATGATATTAAAAGATGGATTTACACGCTCCAAAGTGTGATTCTTAATGCCTCTGCATTACAAGTTACATGGTGGCGGGGAGAGAGTTTTACAAAGGGGTCCAATGAGCACTGGGTAGGAAAATTCAGGGTTGAGAAGCCCACCAAGCCTCAAAAATCAGGGGAAGATTTGTGAGGCTTGCATGGTGTGAGTCATATAGGAGATGGAGATAGAGGAGAAGGTGTCTTAACTAAGAAGTATGGTAAACAAAAAGGGCTTAAGACAACCACATTCTCCATCACATGATGAATGGCTGGAATCACCGGTAGTGGAAATACAATGGATCTAATGTGCTGAAGGCTCAGTTTGGATGACCATCTCCCCACTGGCTGATCAATGTGCAATGACAAGCTATTGCATACATGTCTCTGCCCCCTTACCAGCACAACACCCCTGCACATTCATGGGGCAGAATTTCCAAACTGTGCCTAACGCACAGCTAAAATGCTGCATTACAGTAGTATTCTAATTGTGCATTTAGGCAGAATTAAGACATGCTGCCCACCACGTGACTAAGCAGGGGCGGTGTGTCAGATGGGAGGAGGGGGGCATATGTTCACTAGCTCATCACATGTTGGGGTGGGTCAGGTGATGATTGTTCAAATTGGCCCATAGATGTATCTAAAACAATGCTTCCAACAAGCTATACACATTTCCCTTGCCAAAGTGCCCATCACATGTTGAACCTCTCCACATCACAGGGAAAACCCATTAGCTTCAAATAATCAGCATAATATAACCTGCCCTTTGATGGCTCAAAAAATCATTGTACATTGGGGGAAAGTGGCTCTAGCAAACTGAGTCAAAGACAATGATAGACCTGGTTTTTATTTTAATATCTGCAGCTATCATATTAAGTGATTTGGTACTTGTATTATTTCTGGTAAAGATACCGAAATGATGCACTATCTAATTTTTGAAAATAATGAATTATTGTTGGATGAGAAATTTTTGAATGCCTTGTAAACGTATGATAACTACATACTGGAATAGCCCCACTGGCTTTTTATTTGATTTATACACTGTTGAGCATGTTCAATATGCCCTAATTTAACATAAAGAAGTTTGGGGAAGCAAGCTAGGCTGTGGCTTAGCAAAGCATCGGGTGTTTTTCCTCAGTTCAAATGCTGAAAAGTTTGCAAGTTACCACATCAGTTTAAAAAATAAAATAAAATCAGATTTATAAAAAATGAAACAGCAGATGTCCTGATCACATATCTTAAGTACAAACATCTTATAGAACAGCTAATCTAATTAAAAACTACATGATGTGTTTTTTAAAAAAATGGCCTGAACCACATATAAAGGCCACATACCACTGCATGAAACACCATTGATTTCAACAGAGGTCCATGCTTTCTAACCAAGAAGTATTTTGTCCCATGATTTTTTGTGTGTGTGAACATTTTTGAAAGCCGAATTTACTAACAAACATGGTTAGGCATATTCAGCAATTTTATGTGATTTTTTCCCCCTCTGAAATGGTCTGAAAGAAGGATTCTAAAACTTACCACACAAGTCAGGTCTCTTGATACATCCACTACTTCCTGTGCTACTTGCAAGTCCATTAAAGGCTGCTAAGCCATCAGAGCTGTAGGCTCTTAGGACCGACAACATGTTCACTTGCTTCTCTAGGACTTGTGGACTTTGAACTTGTTCAGGTTTCAATGCACCTTGTGCAGCTTCATGGGGGGAAAGTCTATTCTGACTGTGCCACTGCTTTTCGGAAGTTGGTGGCAATGGTGATATAAGTCCTTGTGATATTTTTGAGGCAACAGAGCCTTGTATGTTGTCCCCTCTGTCACTGACATCTTTGTTTAGATTGGACAACTGTTTGTTCGTCAGATCGGATTCTGTTTCAATGTCCTCATCATCAAGGATCTCTTCCTTAGAAGATTCCATATCTTCAGATGAAGCAATATCTGATAGGTCATCAGTAGCACTTTTATTTACAGAGTCAGAAAGCAGCATGGTCGGGTCGTCTTCAGGTTGTATTTTTACGTCATCTTCATTAGTGGTGCAAGAATTTTGTGCTCCAACAACTCCAGAATAAACACCAAACTGCTTGTAGAAGTCTGCTGCAAAATTACAAAAAGTGGAATCCATGTGACCAGGCCAAGTGGTATTCTTTTGTTCTCCCTGCAGCTCCTTAAGCCCTTGGTTCATTCTTTCAGAAGTTGAGTCCATTTGGCCAATCAGATTGGAGACTGATGCATCTTTGTTGGACTGAATGGAAGTTGGCAGCAAGCTGGCTTTATTTGCTGAAGCAACAGCCTCTCTAGGTTGGTCTTTACCATTTCTGGTTGATCCTAAAATACTGTCTTTACGCTTAGCTTTGCCTAAGTGGTTGGCTTGGAGATGAAGAGCCATTAATTCCATAGATGATGTGGTAAAGGAACAAAACAAGCAGCCATGCCAAGCAATATTGTCTTGGACTGTAATTGATGAACCTGGAAGACTGGCTGCATCTGGCCTCACTGAGAGGTCAAGAGGTTCATACTGTGATTTTTCTGTTTTTCTCTGCTTATTAGATACTTTTTCCTCACCACTCTCTGAAACTAGAGGTTTTGTGGAAAGACAATCAGACAGGACCTTATCCTTCATTTCTTTTTCTTTCTTCAAGGAACTGAGGACAAAGTTGTCCATAAAAGCTTGCAGGGATCCTTGGAAGTTCACGCCATTGCCAACCATACTGTGATAAGCTCTGCCGAGTTCAGAAAAGCGTGCACCTTTGGAAGATATGTCAGAACCCTTGATATTGTCTGAAGATACTTCTGAAGACATGCCAATGGCATGGCCAGGATGATCTCCTGAGGAAAGCATTCCTGGTGGCCACTGTTGAGATCCCATGCCACTTCGGAAATCTATGCCAGGAAGACCTTTGAAGGCTCCTCTCAGTACATCAGGTCTAATGAACATTGATCCTTTACTTGATGTTTCTTCTTTGTGTTCTTGACTTTGAGACTGTCCAGAGAGTGGTCCAGCTCCATTCTGCCGTTCCCGATGGTGTCGTTCCAAGTGGTATTTTAGTGATGCAGATTGAGTGCCAGCGTAATCACAGTGGGGACACTTGTAAGGTTTCTCACCTGCAATTATCAAAAGACAAATAGGTATATTAAATTGAGTTTCAGGGTGGGGTGGGGGAATCAACATCTATCCTTCTAAAGCAAAAATAGCACAAAACAACAAAACTCAGCTGCTAATTATTTTTCTAATGCCAGTTTCTTTCTTAAAGGAGAATAATTCTAAGATTTTTTTAAAAAAGAGAATGGCTTTCTAACCACTCAAGACTGACATGCTATGAACACATAGGTAGCTACATTTTCCTTAACCAAGAATGTCAAAACTGCTGCAGAATTAAAAGCTATGATTATGAAAATGAAGCAAAACTATTCCACCACAGTGATCATTAAAAGTACAAGTCGGGGGAGGAAGGGGGTAAAGCAAGAGACAAAGTCTGTAACAAATGGATGACTACAATGTTTTTGTGTATACAATAGCACTAAAATTTGTTTAAATTATACACATGGAAACCATTTTAAACCTAAAATTTTTATGGCACTGTTACGCAAGACTGAAATGAATGATTTAAGTCTTGCTCTGCAGTAAATCATGGATATAATTAGCAAATGGCATTCTGCACAAGTAATTTATCATTATTTGGAGGGCACCATTCCAGAAGGATTCAAAGATCTGCAGACCTGCTGCATTGTTTCCAAATAAAGAACTATAAATACAGTTTCTATAAAATATTAATACCATTACGGTGCATTACAATCTCATCGTGTAAGAACATATAGTTAAGATAAAAGGTAGTCAATAAAAATTAAAGAGAAAACGAGTAATAAAAAGGTACAAAATATATTTAGTTTCTGTGTTTGAAATTAACATTATCTACTCGTTTTTGTAGTGCTCTAAATTTGCACTAATGGTACCTCTAATGCTCCAGTAGTAAAATGTGTAATTTACCTCTAATAAGCACTTTTCAACAGAGTAAGGACTGGCTTAAATAGTATTCTAAAACATATAAGGTGATCCTCATGAATTATTTTTTTTTTACACACACACACACACACACACACACACACGAGTGCTAAACTTGTATGGCTCTTTTTGATTCAGAAGAACTCTGGGTGGCATAGTACATGTGTGAAATATTTAGAGAAAATTACACATATACATCCGGAAGGGAAAATATGTTGAGATAAATGTGAATTTAAATGTATACTGAGCACTTGTTAGCAATCAAGGATTCCCTTGCAGACCTGAATGCTGGAATAGTCATTGAAAGAGACAGAACTCTGACAGTCCTAAAAGCTTCTTTTAATAGTGCTTTGTCAATAACAGCAATTATTTCTCTAAGCAACCTAACAACAAGGAACTATTTTCTCTCTTGTTTTCTTTCTCTGAAATGATCTAAATGCCAAGGCAAGCCATCTGTGGACTGTGCCCTGAAAATATTCCATTGTTTGTTGCTCTCTTCCCCACCCCCACCTCAAACAAAACCAGAAATGGCACTTGTGTGCAAGTTAACATCCCAGTAAGCCTATACATTCTCCAAGATTTGTACTTTATTTTCAAATTTAAGACTTCCCAAGATCTAAATGGTGCAAGCAGGGAAATGACTTGACTAGCAAGCCAGAGGTTGCCGGCTCAAATCCCTGCTGGTATGTTTCCCAGAATATAAGAAACACCTATATAGGACAGCAACAATATAGGAAGATACTGAAAGGCATCATCTCATACTGTGTGGAAAATGGCAATGGTAAACCCCTCCTGTATTCTACCAAAGACAACCACAGGGCTCTGTGGGTGCCAGGAGTCGAGACTGACTCGATAGCACACTTTACCTTTAAGACCTTTAAGTCTGCTGCAAGAAGGTGCTGGAGCAGTAATGCCCAGCTCTTACTTCCCTATTTAGTGCTGACCAACATCTTGGCTCTCGCCTTGGGGACATCTAAGATCTGCTGTGCTCCTAATTTCCTGCCTTGGTGGAGAACCTAGCTAAGCCTGTAACAGGATAACAACACTTTCATGTTACTTTCACTCCTCTCTTCAGTGAATCTAATCTGCATGCTCAGATTCTTCATGTGGAGGCCTTGCTCCATGTCCTACTACTGGCTGATGTGCAGTGGGTGGGTACATGGAACAACCTGTGGCATCCACATTGTGGAATTCCTTGCCTCAGAACAGATGTCAGGATAACATGGTGCTATTTCTTTGAACCGGGGAATAATTTATCAGTGGTTGCTCCTCTGAGATTATTCTCTTACTCCTGTTTTCATTACCAATGACCAGTATTACATTAATTTTGAAGTGTGTTTTGTTTAGGTTTTTATGACAGATAAAGTTTGGTTACCCTGAGATTCCTATGTTGATGGAAAGGCTGTGTAAATGTTACATGTTAATAAGTAAATAAACCTGCAAGAGCTACCTGCCTGGGTGTTGCTAAAATACAATGACACTTGTGAGCTGGTTTCATCAAACCCTCAGCAGACCTGGTGCCCATGCCATATGTCCCAAGCAGTCAATGGCCATGCCAGCCCTAAGCAACAACAGATAGTTATGAAAACTGTACGACTATTGCTTAAAGTGTTCCTTAACTAAAAGCATAATATAACGCCAAAGTTCAGAAACAGAAATGTGCTCTTCCAGAGACAAGGCATCAATCACCTTTGAAATCCACTGGGCATGATCCAACCAAAGTTAAACATTTGCAAATTCCACTGACTCTTTAAATGAGCGGCTTCACATGACACGCCAGAAGTGAAACCATCAGTTCCTGGTGAGCGGGCATTCCCGGTGTGAGCCACTAGTTCCAATCCTAGCATGTGGTTATCCGAACCTATAAATGTCAGGTTGCCAATATCAGGTTTCCTCTCAACCACAAATGTAACCTACATTTGAAGTTGGGCAGTGGATGTAGGGTGGTGGAGGGGACCAAAAATTGGCAACCTGACATTGGTCGGTTTGGACGACACAGGCATGTACTTCTGCTGACATAGGGTCCGACGAGGCAATGGGACGGCAGGGAGGTACGCTGTTGCTCCGACGAATCCTTTGCAAACAGAGTGCCAGTGGGGGGAAAGTGGAGGGAGGGGGAAGTACACCCTCCCCCATCCTTAAAGTCAACCCCCTGCCTTTGAACTGGAGGAACCGGCAGTCGCTTGAACCAGTTCCGAGGCCCATAAAGGGCCTCCAAACCAGTTCTGTGCACATCTCTAGTATAAAATGCTTCTGGGATTACAAGACTAACCAAAATCAGCAGCAGGAAGGGTTTTCTTTTGATACGTCTACATTTCTTAAACTCAACCCAAGGTCAGTTCAAGGTAGTGACAGGATCAGTTTTGTCCTGTATAAAGTTGGCAAATATTGTGGCTATTAGAAATGGTTGTAACATATACTGTATGGCAATCATCCTCTGCCCACTACTGAATCTCCACTTCTGCCCTTTATTTCACATCACTAAATCAGTTCCAAGGCCCCCCATATTGACGTGAAATTGGAAGCCAATTTTCTGACATGAAAAAAGTGTCATCCACAGCAGAGGTGGCACCACACATTGTGTTTTTGTCCTGCTGGGAGTGATGTTTAGCTTCATACAGCAGAAACCAGACTTCTAGATATTTATTTGAAAAAAGCATCATGAAAAACAGATAATAGTTTCTCCAAATGTATTCTAATACAAATACCATAGAGGGTTTTTCACCCCTTTTTAAACAGCTATTTAATCAATGGAGTGGTTATTGATAACCTATTTTATCAATGGCAGAGTGGAGATTTTAGCAAAGAACTGCAGTACGGTTTAATTAGTTCATTATTATGCCTCTTCCTACTCAGTAATTTCTTTTATCATTCTAATCACTCACTTCACACTTTTGAAACCAAATGGAATATCAAAGGTTCTGTGGGATTATTTTTGGATCATGCACATGTTCCCCACATAGTTCATCTGTTTGTCAGAAATACCAGTTGCATTCTGAGTCTCTTTACTCTCTTTCTATTGTACTGGAGAAAGATGCAAGCCAGAGACAAAGAGAAGGTATACAATTATGCCATCCTCTTGTAGTCTTTTTTTTTACATTACCTTCTGTTCTGTCACACAACAGACAGAATAATGTTTTAATTTTTGCAAAGCTATATAATTGAATTTAAATCCTATCTCAGATATTTATTTAGTCTTTCCACACGTCTTTACATAGTTAATACTGGGAGAAATAAATATGGATGCTCCTTAGCTCTGAAGCTTCAGTACATTAATATAAACTGTACACCAATTCCCCCAAAGCATATATATGTTGCAAATCTGAAGACTTTTTACACAGCTGCTTATTGCTAAACAGTGTCTTGTCCAGAAGGGGACAATCTGTGTCTCTAATTGCTGTCAGTGAAGCTGAGATTCATTATGTGACTTTCCCATTAAAATGTGAGCATTAATTTGTATAATGAAATATCACCCACTGCAGTGTTCATTAGCCATGCCCTACTGTATACGCCACATTGTTAGCTACCTAGGAACTGTAGTTAATTTCACTAATGGATATTTCCCTACTTAGTGTTTGGTAGGAAATTTATACTGTAACATTACCTCTTAAACTTTTAAGGAAATTTAAATTCAATCAATTATTTTCAACAAAAGTTTGGGATGCCATTAAGTCAAGAAAAGGCAAGTGGCGACAATGTTAAGGATGGGATTATCCAGAGAAATGCAGAGAAATGAAAGGAAGGTCCTTTGAGCTCAACTTAGAAATGTAAGAATGAAAGATTTTCAATGCCAAAATTGTATCTCCTCTTAGAGCACACAATGCTATTTTCCTCAATTATTCATATAGCCCAGCCCTCGCCAAATGCTCCTTGAGAATGGCATTAGTCAGGTTCATTTTGGTTTTTAAAAGTGTGAGTTTATTTAATTCCATTTCAATTTAGAGAGTATCCCATAGTCTCACTCCAGTTTAAAGTTACCCAGACCAATTTTCAGGACAAGCACCTCTTTTATTTGGGAATAAAGATATGGACCAATTCTGTACCTAGAACACCTGTCCAGCTAGCAGGTCCTAAATGTATGTGAGTCACACCAACAGCACCACATCCATTTTGAGAAAGGAGACAAAGCGGGAGATGGGAGAGAAAGAGCTCTAGGCAGGTAGGCAGGCACAGTAAATATTTTTGTTTGACACCTAATGCTGTGTGTAGGCTTCTGACAACAGTGTGCACATAGTGCTGGAACCTGTACTAGTCCCCACACTTCAGAAGAGCAGGGGTTCTTGCGCACGAGCACAACTATTTCCAGGAGCACTTTACAATGGAAAGATGGCCTTGAGAGCCAGGGTTGTGTTTCCACTTTAACAGAGCGTTTCCTGAGCATGGGGAGAACTCAATGTATTTGCACTCTTGTGCAAGAGTGCCTGCTGTCTGAAAGCGTTTGGAAGTGTTTGGAAGCATTCGTGTGGGAGCTACCTAACATTGTGCACTAATGTTAGAGACGCTCATGCAGCAGGAGTCAGGAGTCTCCCAATACATGTTTTTGTTTGACGTTGACTGAAAATAATGATTAAACAATCAAACTTTGACACTGCTATGTAACAGGTTTGGGTTCAACTTGGACCTTGTATTCAGGTCCAAAGACCTCATAGTCCTTGGACCTGAGGACTACAAAACTAAATTATATTCTATTCGTGTCCTTGTGGCACTGGTCAAGTGGGGGACATCATCCACTACGACTCTATTGCCCCATTTATGATGAGATTGGGGGTGGGGTGGGAACACTGAAGATAGATCAACTTAAGGGGTCAGATGCAGAACGTTTGACTTATCTTCTTTCAGATGCGATTCCACATGTCAGCTGTCAAGTTGCTACTTTTGCTATACTTTCTTTTAAACTCAGAAAGAAATGTATATGTTCCAAAATGTAGGATTGGTTTTAGCTCAACCTAACTGATGTAAATTCTTGGTATGTTGTCCTTCTTCTTTTATGTAATGCTATGTTATGACCTGTGGTCACAACAATAAACTTATTACTTACTTACTTACTTATTCATTCATTCATTCATTCATTCATTCATTCATTCAATTTTTATACCACCCTTCCAAGCTGGCTGACTGACTGACTTACTTTTCTATTAGAACCTTGGGTCTTGGGGCATGGTCTGAGGCCACATGATACAGCCATCTTGCTGAAGCTAAGCTGGTTGAAGTCTGGTCAGTATCTGGCTGGGTGACTGCCAGGAAATCCCATGTATGCTGCCTTGAGTTCCATGATGGAAATAAGGCATAACAGAAATGTAATACAAGATGGCACAGCATCCTTGGGTGGGCTCAGGAAACATGATTAATGTATTCCCGAGTACAGAATCAAGACATGCCTTCTGCAATATATGCCTTCTGCAATATACTCTACAGAAGTACCTGACACTATTTGCTTTGGTTGTGTAAGCACTTCCAGTACAGCTTCCCACCAAATGGAATAATCTTATGATAAGATGATGGTGTCATCAATGACACTGAAACAAGAATGGAGTCATGGATTGCAAGTTATGGGTTGTTATTTACGTCAGAAATGAGTTATCCACAGAAACAAGATCTTTTGTAGGGTTCATATGGAATCAGAAGTTTCCGCTCTTCACCACTATTATTACTTTAGCCTGGTTAGTCATAAGCTATGAGTTTGGCATAATCAGAAAATAATGCAAGTCATGGTCTTTCAAACACTAAGGTGTTCATTGGAAACTGAGTTCTGCAGAACTGCTTGAGGTCTTTTCTAACGAACAGGTGCTGGAAGAACCAGAAATACCAACTGAGTTACTATAGTGTGGAAGCACAACAAAATGTCGGTTTTAATAACTCAGTGATATATGATTCAGACTTTAATAATGATAGAGTATATTGCAGGAAACAGTTCTCTTGAACAACTATGAGCTACCAATTTGACATTTGTTTAAGAATGGTTACCAGTTCTATCCTTCTCATCTAGTGCATATGATGTTAATTTTTATTTCTAATAACCCTTGTAATTGGTGATCTCACATTGTTTATTATGGCTATTTATAATATGTAACTGCATTCCATTCAATGAATTCTTGTTATTATTCTAAAATACTTTGTTCCTTAGTTAATGGAAATTGATCTTTGACTATTTTAATATTATTATGCTGTTAAAATATTTTGCAAATGTTGTTTGCATAGACTGTATAATGCCTCTGTGGATTCATTGTCTTGTTTTTAATGGCAGGTTTTCTTCCTAGAGTAATTTTGTTACTAAGTTTTAGGGCACAATTTTTATAGAAACTATCCACTAAAACATATTTATTTTCCATAAATTATGAGTCATGAGTGCTGAATACACAATCAGCATCACCGTTAAACTAAAAAGTTACAATTTAATTGCAGCTAGTGCATCAGTGTATTGGGGGAAGAAATAAACTTAGTTGACTTGCTAAAAATCCTGATAACACTTGTTTTTGACATGAATGTAGTACAGGTGGCCCTCGTTATCTGTGCAGGTTCTGTTCTCGCCTATAGGCGTGAATACGGAAACTGCAAATAATGCATCCTCATCAACTCTATGGGAATTGGGGGATTAGGTTCAGAACGTGGGGGGGAGCCTGAAAATAACTAAAAAGTGGGAAGGAGTGGGAATGGGAATGGAAAAGGCACAGCACCTTGCTCTCCAGGGCTGCAGAGTTCCAGAAATGCCCCTGAAAATCCAAATCAGCCAGATTCTCAGCGGGGGGAAATGTTGTTTTTACAGAAAGCCTCAATATAGCACCGCGCTCTAAAATGGTGGCCAGAAGTGACACTGGAAGTCATTTCTGGCCATTTCGCAACCATGGATAGGCAAATATTAGCCTATTTTTGCACTGCGGATATGCGAAACCGCAGTTGCCGGAACCGCAGGTGATGAGGGCTACCTGTATTAAAATATTATAAATAGTATTAATGGTTTTAAGTGCATCTGGCCATTTTCAAGTAATCCATTAAGTATAATACATGTGAGGGCGATCTACAATTTTACATTAACACAGATATATAAAGGACACAATCCTGCCAAAATTAAGCACTTTGAAGGTTAAACACTTTTAAGTGCCATTGATTTCAATCAGATATTTAACTATATGTCTAACTCTCTGTTGAGTTAAAGTACTGAACTTTCACTAGATTGTACTTCCAGGCCATACTTTTTCCACAACTTGCATTTGCCCTTTAAGAATACAAATGCAACATGTTGCTGCTTTTGAAACAAGTTTCAAATCTTGTGATTCTATAAGAGGAAAGTTTCCTTTCTCCCCTCCCAAGAGGCATGAAGAGAATAATCCTCCCATGCAGTTTTCCCCAAACAACTGGTATTCAGTGGTTCACAACCTATGAACCTAGAGGTTCCATACAGATACCACAGCTCATAATGATCCTGAGAGACCAATCCTTCATGAATTGGAATAACCTGCTTTTAGAGCCTCTAACCTAGGAGTCATCAACATGTGTGTCAGCACATCCCCTGGCATTCTTGACATGTTCAATGAAGAAGCACTTCTTTTCGTCTTTCATTAATCTAGCTCCAATCAGCTTCAGGTCATGGATATCCATTGAAAAGCAAAATATGAAAAATACTATAGCCAAATTGGTCATCTTCGTCATCTTCGTCCCTAAAACATAAATTCTCATTTTTATCCCCATAATGCAAACAGATGCAAAACAGGCCGTGATCTGACAGAGTGTTTGCCAAGCCACCTTGTGAATACATGGCAGGTAAGGTTTGAACTGGTGTTTTCCTCATTCACAGCATAGTCTCTTGCTAGGAATGTGGACCAGTGTTTGTTGTAACAGGGATTCCTAGATGTTGTTCACTAGAACTCCCAGCATTCCCAACTGCAATGGCCTTTGACGGGGGATGATGAGAGCTGTAATCAACAATATCTGGGAATCCTGAATCCTGAATCCTGGGAATCCTCCTCCTGCAAAAAGTGTCACTTGCCTTGCAGACATTTGTTTGGCTTGAAAAATTCTCAGATTATTCATTTTTGGAAGATCCCTGAAATTCCCTTAGAATTCCACTTTTTTGAAATGCCAGTGCTAACCCTACATCTCAGCCAGTATGTTCCACTAGGACCTAAGTGGAAGGTCTTTGCTTTTCTACCTAGAGGATATCCACTGCTCTGCAAGGACGTCTCACCTGTATGTATCCTCAAGTGAACCTTTAAGTGGTGAGATGTCCTGAAAGTTTTCCCACAGTAGGGACAGTCTTTCATAGCAGACCCAAGACTCCTGTCTCTCAGTAAAGCTGGCTGCTGGACTCCGGCAGATCTCCCCGCTTCATCTCCGATGTCTGAAACACAGAGGAACATTCTCACATCACTTCAGCACATGTCAAGGAGTTGTTCTCACTCAAACTGCTAACGCAACACAAAGCTAAACATGTCAATACTACACCTGTCTATTTCATTCTTTAAATCTGACAGAATGCTGACAATTCATGTATTTTCTTGTTATTCTCTTAAATTATTTCATCTTCCCCATCGTCATTTTAAGCAGCATATGGTACCTTTATACTGAACTGAATTAGACAAGAAAAGAAACAGCTGTGTCAGCAGCTGGTTTGATTTCTTCCTTTACTTCGTTCTTATTAAGTACTTTTTCATCCTAAAAAAAAGTTTTCTTTAAAAAAAATAATAATAAAGTATTTCTTTGCTTTCCTGAATCTGGTTCATTGTTAATCAATATGCAGAGATACACAGAACAAAACAAAAGTCTTTTTAATAAAGTTTTAAGTGCTGAGGAGAATACTAATAACACTACTACTGCTGCTAACTCATTTAAATAGACACAATGCAGACAAAATTAAGCACTTTTACATCCTTAATTAATTAAGTCCTATTGGTTTTATTAGAACAGCTAAGCACATGCTTAAATAATTCAATTCAAGGAGCTTTAGAAGTGCTTGACCATTTGTGGATCTTGACGAATGTCTTTGGTAATTTTTGAAGTTACACCCTGTGGCTGTACACATTTTATAGTAAGTTACATCTTTCTAGGAAGACACGGTGACAATTAAATTGTGTCACTTCTTCTTGTTTCTTTGAATGACAAAGAAAAGCAATGTAGAAGCAAAGCAGGAGCCAGAGCTAACATATCCATTCACACCCCAACAACTAGTCATGTTACATGTGCGGGAGAGCACATATAACATGCATCTGCTTGCCCCAGCTTCTGAACCTGATATTTTAACCACCTGTGTTATGTTCTTGAAGCACTGCAGGTAAATCAACAGATATTGAACAAAGGGTGTTAGAGATAGTGCAGTACAAAAGGCTGAGGGCAGATGATTTCTGGATTGTGGTGGGAGAGAAAGAGATGTGGACTGTAGAAAAGGATTGTGGGGTAGCCCATTGATCTCCATTGCTGGGACAAAAGCAGTTGGCTTGTGAACACCTTATGAAGATGCTACTCAATATACATCAGACTTAAGAACATAAGAACATAATAGCAGCCCTGCTGGATCAGGCCTATGGCCAATCTAGTCCAGCATCCTGTTTCACACAGTGGCCCACCAGATGCCACTGGGAGCCTACAGGCAGAAGTTGAGGGCATGTCCTATCTCCTGCTGTTACTCCCCTGCAGCTGGTATTCAGAGGCATCCAGCCTTTGAGGCTGGAGGTGGCCTATAGCCCTCCAACTAGTAGCCATTGATAGACCTCACATCCGTGAAGTTATCCAAACCCCTCTTAAAGCCATCTAGGTTGTTGGCTTTCACCACATCTTGTGGCAAAGAATTCCAAAAGTTGATTATGCATTGTGTGAAAAAGTATTTCTGTTTCTTGGTCCTAAATCTCGTGGCAATCAATTTCATGGGATGAACCGTGATTCTAGTGTTATGTGAGAGGGAGAAGAAGTTCTCTCTAGCCACTTTCTCCACACCATGCATGATTTTATAGATCTCTATCATGTCTCCCCACAGTCAACTTTTTTCTAAACTAAAAAGGCCCAGGTGTTGTAGTCTTGCCTCATAAGGAAGGTGCTCTAAGCCCCTGATCATCTTGGCTGCCCTCTTCGGCACCTTTTCCAGTTCTACAATGTCCTTCTTTAGATGTGGTGACCAGAATTGTACGCAGTACTCCAGGTCTGGCTGCACCATAGTTTTGTATGAGGGCATTATAATATTAGCCGTTTTATTTTCTATCCCTTTCCTAATGGTCCCTAGCATGGAATTGGCCTTTTTCACAGTTGCTGCACATTGAGTCGACATTTTCATTCGAGCTGTCCACCACGACCCCAAGATCTCTCTCTCTCTTGGTCAGTCACCGACAGCTCATCAGTGTATACCTGAAGTTGGGGTTTTTTGTCCCAATGTGCATCACTTTACATTTGCCAACACTGAACCGCCTTTGCCATTTTGTCACCCAGTCCTCCAGTTTGGAGAGATTTTTTTTTTAGCTCTTCACTATCTGTTGTGGATTTAACTACTCTAAATAGTTTAGTGTCATCTGCAAATTTGGTTACTTCGCTGCTCACCCCAACTTCTAGATCATTTATGAACAAGTTAAAGAACACTGGTCCCAGTACTGATCTTGTGGGGGACCCCACTTCCTACCTACCTCCATTGTGAAAAATGTCAGTCTATTCCTACTCTCTGTTTCCTGTCCTTCAATCAGTTACCGATCCACACATGAACCTGTCCCATTATCCCATGACTGCTAAGTTTATTCAAGAGCCTTTGATGGGGACTTTTATCAAAAGCATTTTGGAAGTCCAAATATACTATATCAACCAGATCCCACTTCTTACTTCCCTCCATTGTGAAAATTCTCCATTTATACTTACCCTCTGTTTCCTGTTCTTCAACCAGTTACCAATCCACACATGTACTTGTCCCCTTATCCCATGACTGCTAAGTTTCCTCAATAGTCTTTGATGAGGAACTTTGTTGAAAGCTTTTTGGAAGACAAGGTATACTATGTCAACTGGGTCACTTTTATCCACACACTTGTTGACACTCTCAAAGAACTCCAAAAGGTTCATGAGGCAAGATTTACCTTTGCAGAAGCCATGCTGGTTCTCCCCCAGCAGGGCCTGTTCTTCTATGTGCTTTACAATTTTATCCTTGAGAATGCTTTCCATAAGTTTGCCTGGAACAGACATTAAGCTAACTGGCCTGTAATTTCCTGGGTTGCCCTTGGATCTTTTTTTGAAAATCGGTGTTACATTTGCTACTTTCTAGTCCTCTAGTACAGAGCCTGATTGTAGGGATAAGTTATATATTTTTGCAAGGAGGTCGGCAGTTTCACATTTGAGTTCTTTAAGGACTCTTGGATAGATGCCGCCTGGCCCTGGAGATTTGCTAGTCTTCAGTTTTTCCAGACAGAGTAGAACATCAACTCTTGTTACTTCTATCTGACTCAGTTCTTTAGCCTCCATCCCCAAAAAGCCTGGTTCATGAACAGGAATATGCTCAGTATCCTCTGCCATGAAGACAGATGCAAAGAACTCATTTAGCTTCTCTGAAACCTCCATATCCTCTTTAATAATCCCTTTCCCCCATTGTCTAACGGTCCAACTGCCTCCCTGGCAGGTTTCCTGCTTCTGATATATTTAAAGAAGTTTTTATTCCCCTTGATGTTCTTAGCTAAATGATCCTCACACTCTGTTTTTGCCTCCCTTACTGTCACCTTGCATTTCTTTTGCCAGAGTTTGTGTTCCTTTCTGTTCTCTTCATTTGGGCAGGCCTTCCAATTTCAGAAGGAAGTCTTCTCCTTTATGGCTTCCCTGACTTTACCTGTTAGCCATGCTGGCATCCTCCTGGACTTAGTGATGCCTTTCCTTCTTTTTGGTATACATTCTAACTGGGCTTCTAGTATTGTGGTTTTGAGTAAACTCCATGCATTCTGAAGTGAAGTGACTCTCCTGATTTCCCTTTCAGTTTTCTTTTCACCATACTTTTGTTGTTGTAGTAAACCGCCCAGAGACATATGTCTTGGGCGATATAAAAATATGTTGCATAAATAAATACTCTTCATTTTGGATATGTTTCCTCTTTTGAAATTCAAAGTGTCTGTGTTAGACTTCCTTGGTGATTCTCTTCCCTTATGTATGCTGAATTTGATTGCACTATGGTCACTGTTCCCTAAAGGGTTGATGACACTGACATCACACAGCAGGTCCTGGGTGCCACTCAGGATTAAGTCCAAGGTCACCTTCTCTCTGGTTGGTTCCAAGACCAACTGTTCTACGGCACAGTCATTCAGCGTATCTAGAAATCTGACCTCTCTGTCATTACCTGACTGTGAATTTACCCAATCTATGTGTAGGTAATTGAAGTCATCCATTATTACTGCCCTGCCTCTCCTTGATGCCACCCTGATTTCCTTCTGCAACTCCCAGTCACTGCCAGCGTTTTGATCCAGAGGGCTATAGCACATCCCCAGCAGCACATTTCCTTTCAGGCCTTGTCACCCACAGAGTTTCTGTGGAAGAAACAGAAACCTAGGTCCTCCTAGGTTCTCTAGCTTGTTAGATTCTATCCCGTCCTTAACATACAGTGCTACTCCACCTCCAAGGAGTTTATATCCAGGGATAACAGTGTCCCACTGGTTCTCACTGTTCCACCAGGTTTCTGTTATGCCCACTATATCTATTTCTTCATTAGCAACCAGGCACTCCAGCTTGCCCGTCTTGGCTTGGAGACTTCTGGCATTGACATATAAGCACCTATATGCTGAATCTCTCACCTAGTGTGTGCTATCTTTCTTTTGGCTCTTTGGTCTCTTGGTAGGATTTAATTATCAATGCCAAGATTTTAGAGAGTGAAGAGCATGAAAAAGGTAACAGAAGCATTTCAGAACTTATTAGAATTGTAGGAGCTCCATAACCACCACCAATGGGTCATACACCAGAGAATCTGGAGACCAGAGTAATAGAATCTGAGGGCCAAACTACATGTTACACTAAACATGTAGTTTGGCCTACATGCTTGCTGTGGGAAGACTCAACCAGGAATGTGAAGTTTTCCCGGCTAACTGAGCAAAGAGGTACCATTTCCATGGTGGAAATGGTTCTTTTTATTGAGAAGGGGGAGATCAACTGGTCCTATCCAACTCCAGCTCAGCATCCCTCCAGTGTTGGTGTCTCTCTTATGCTTCTTTTTAGATTGTGAGCCCTTTATTTATTTATTTCTCTGTGTAAACCACTTTGGGGACTTTTATTGAAAAGCAGTATATAAGTAGGAGGAGGATGACAACGGCAGCGGCCATGGAGTCGGAGCTTTAACCCTTCCCCCTCACAGTCGTAATCCAGCTCTGGAGGCCATGGCTCCTATTTCCCTATAGGAAGGAAGTTCCCACAAGCATCAATGAAGATGCATGATCCTGATCTCTCTCACTCTCACTCACACCAAACTACACGTTTAATATAATAAATATCTAAGTCCTTAGTGGTACCATTTTTGGGGGTTTTTTTTTGCTATGTTCAGATGTCAAAATGGTAGGGTTTCTGGTAGTCCCAGAGAGATCCCATGACAATACGCAAGAGTGGCCTGTTTTTCTCCTTGACCCTGTAAGCTAAACACCTCAGGGCAGCTTGCAGATGGAGGAAACTGCTGGCCTGATCCCTGGTGCCCATCAGTGCCATTCTGATAATGCAGCTTCTCCGCTCAGCTGGATCAGGTGATTGGATGAGCCAATAGAGAGACTGCTGGCTTTAAATAACAGTTGGCTCACCAATATGAGCAACCCATTATAGACTCCTGAATTGTTAGCCTTGCTTCTGCTCTCTTCCAAAACCTGGTCAGCTGTCTCTGGCATCCAACCTGCCAAATTTCCAAGAGATTGTACACAAGCAACCCAATTTATAGGCAACTAAAAAAGTGCACATCAGTATCAGGTGTCCATTTACTTCAATGACAGAAATCCAGCTAATATTATTCCTTAAGCAAGTAATACAACCAGAATATGGGGTGGGTCTCCATTGAAATAAATTTTAAATGAAGATGAATGAGTTTCAGTTTGTTTCCTGTTTTCCTCTATTTTCATTCCAATGTATTTTGAAAACGAGTACCTAATTTGTGTATGTAAAAGAGCTGGTATCTATATAATGCCTTGGATCTTAGGAACTAGATGGGGAGATTTCTTAAAAAACAAATCAAACGGAAAGACATGTCTTTTCCAGTTTTATATTCTATGTTTAAAATAGCTATTGAAGGAATCACAGATAGGCATGAACTCTTGCCAAACAAGAATGGTTGGGTTTGCTTCTTAAGATAAAAGTGAACGATTTAATAAAATAAATACATGACCGATTAAGATTCTCTGACTGTTCAATGTTCTGCTTGAAATGCTAGCCAGTTATAACATGAAGTATAAGTTAGAGCTAGCAACAGACATTTTTAATTATTCACAAGATTTAAGAGTAACATAATGCAGAATCTATGTGGTCTTTCAAGCGGACGTAGAGAGGGCCTATTTTATATTTCTGAATCCCCTAAGGAAGTCTAATTGTCAATGTATTTACACAGTATTTTATACAAAATTCAGCAGGAAAAAATGACACGGAACCTTGCAGAATTAAGATATGGAAAGCACATTGGAGGTGCAAAACACTGTCCTACACAACAACAATTTTTTAAGATTTTACTTTCAGTTTTGATAAACACTGCCAAAAAACCCCCCCGGATAAACAGAGAGCTAAAGCTAACAAGCCACTCAGGATAAATTTACAGAATAAGAGTACTAGTTATGTTTTGCTAGATGTCATTCTTAATGACAGCTTGTTAGACATTTCTCTTTTATCTTTCTATCTAGGGTATGTGTGGCCCAATAAAAAAAGAATAAATTTGTAAGATAAACAGCTCGCTTTGCAGATTTAAGAGACTAATTTTCACTTTACACAAAATTGATTTCTTCTCTTTTTTTCCTTTTTTCCTTTTTTTTTTTTTTTTTTGGTGAGGCTGCAAGGCTGTGGAGTTTAGCACTAATCCCTCTGAAAAAGCAAACTGAAAACAACAATGAGCCAGCACAACATGTGGGTGGTCTGAAGAGTTTCCCTTTAGATTTAAGTAGACATACAGTAGATAGCTCTAGAGGCTTTACTCCAGCAGGGCCTTACCTATAAGGACTTTTTTTTCTTCCCACAGAGAGCACATTCATGAGGCTTTAAAGCTGCGTCGAGGGCTTTCTTTTGACATCTCTCTTTCTCTCTCTCTCTTTTTAACACAGCTCTCTAAATTGCTTGAGGTTGCAGCTACCTGAATGAATAGCTCTACATCTACATCTTGCAGCGTTGGTCAATGAAACCGAAGAGGTTCACAACCGCCAATCCTGCCCTTCCCACAGGCCTTCCACATGCGTCTTCTTACCCCAACACTTTTTCTCCTGCAATTAAGTGTATCTATATAGTTAGATAAATGTATTCTGAAATTTCTTCTTCCAGCACAGAGCAAGAAAGATCTTAATTTTAAAAAACCTATCAATTGAGAGATAGAGTGTGAGAGTGAGAGAGAGAAATGTCACAAGAAGTATCGGATTGGCAACTGACAGGTCTCAAAACCTCGCTTTTGTTAATTGCCTACCCAAATGATTTATTACAAGAGGGCAGGCCCATAACTAGCCTAAAGGTTGTGGTGGGGTGGTTTGCCAAAAAAAGTAGAGGAACCAGATTTCCGTACCTTAGTTTATCTCCATTACATTACAATAAGGCAGTTTAAAACGTATTTATTGGTAAAAACTTGGAGGGGGCAGGAAAAAATTAGGGTGGTGGGGCTAGCACACTGGCTATGGGTCTGCAGGAGAGTTTATCTCAACATCAGTACAAAGGAAGGGAAATATCTGAAATTTTTATTGCTCAGCTATTTGATATCTCAGTTCAGTGGCTGATGTCCAGAGCAACAAACTACTTGCAGAAGGGTGTTGTGCTAATGCAAAACTGTTGTACTACTAGTTTCACTAAGCAGACATGTGCTCCAGGCAAGTGTCACATGCTACCATGGCCACTGCATTTGCAACTGTGGCACCTCTGATTTGTTTTAATGGGGACATTGCACAAGAGTGCAATAATGCAATTCTGGAAATCCCCATTTTTTAACACAACAAAGCTAATGTCTTGTGCTAGCCCACATTTGCTCAGTCCACCAATTCATTGCTCTGGATATCAGCATTATTTCTAAAATATAGTACAGTCTGAATAACTGGTGACCAACCAAACTGAATGCAACACTTCAGTTGTGTATGGTCCCCTGCCCTGTTCTTTGTGATAAATGATCTTCCTCATTCTCTTGAATCACATTAGCTAGGACTAATCCAATCTATACCTCCCCCATAAACTAAGAAATAACTAGAGTTGGCACTGAAATTTCAAAAATGTCATTTTAGAGCAAATTTCAGTGTTCTTCCCAAGGAGAAACACCTGATAATGTTAAAATGCCAAACACATTTCTATAAGACACATGGAATTTATCAGGGGGTTCCTGAGCATTCCCTCAAAATAACTCAGTCTAATCTGAGTCAATCTGAATAGTCTCCAACCTTGTTGTAAACTCAATCAGTGATGCAACTGGGTCCAATCCCAAACTCACCCTGCCCCAACACCCGAAACAAGCTACCCCGAGCCAGGAAAAATCAAGTTTTTATAACATGTATATGTGGTTTTGGCAGGCAATAACCTTTTTTCTTCTTCTTTTAGTCCCAGATAGGCAGCAAAAACAGTTGCTTTTTTAAAATCAAGCCTGGTGGGTTAGAATATATGGCTGATGGGCTCTGTTTGGCTTGCTTTGTTGTACACATCTGATCTAGAGGACACTGTCTTTACAAGGAAAAAATGGCCTTGATTTGCTGGCACAAACACCTCCAAAGAGGGTGAGGGATAAAGGGGGAGGAATGTATGTTAAAAATATAAATCAAGCACACAACATCAAGTAAGTAAAATTGTTCAGTGGTACTGTAACTGTGGGTATACACATAAATGAATAAGTTGTTAAACGTCCCAAGATGACTACACTAGTATACTGTACCATCTTGACTTGTATTAAAGCAAGCAACTAAGTTGGGTCCCTAATGGTTTTACATGAGCATGTTGTCCAAGTATGGAGATTGAAAGTTTTCATGTTTTTCCTTATAGTGATCTATAATTACATAAAACATAAGGTAATAATGTTAGATTATTGACAGCTTGGGCAGCATGAGGGGCAAGGTAATATTTTACTGCAGAGATATCAGGAGCAAGACTAAAGAAGATGAGTTAATAAGATTCGTTATGGGCATTGCTGCAATAGACAACCCTATGTGCAAACATACGCAGACAAGAAAGAATATTCTGGAGGTAATAACACTGTTGTATCTGACAAACCATAGGGTTCCACGGAAATAATGGACAGAGAGTGGTTTGAAAGTAGGAAAACTAGCCTCCACTCCTGCCATAAAACTTTGTGGTTTCAGCAGAAAATGCACTTCTGTCTGAAACCAAGAACTATTTCATCATCTAGATTTCTAAGTATCAGAGTTACTTGCTCATAACCAATGTTTTTTTGGTATTAAATAACGTACTTCCAGTTAAATATTCTGAAAAAGAAACATTTGAAGGCTCTTGACAACTTGCTGCCTTTGTTATTTTATCAAACAGTTTAGGGTGCTTTTTTAAAATGGCCTTGTATGGTCATGTTAAACTGTTAAGCATTAATATGGATTGGTGAAGAATTTGTTGAAACAAAGAGCTATTTTAGAGCTGATTTGGAAGGGAGCCCTACCAATGAGAAGAAAACAGCTCTGTCCTGTTTGTGTTATTAGAAATGAAGATTATACCAAAATGCACTTTTGGTAAGTGAAAAAAATAGTCTTCAGATTTTCTTGTTAGTCACTTGAATGGCACAGGCAAACAAAAAAGATCCACACTGCCTTGCTTTCAGCAAAGCGTATTCTGAGTGAGTGCATAAGAAGATACACAAGCTCTAAAAACAGAACAGATTTAAGGAAAGGGGACAATATGGAGTCTATTGTACAGAAGAATCACTCATGTGGAAGCTAAGAACAGCAACATACCTCCAATAGCCATAACCTTAACATAGTCAGTGCCTCTGACTGAAAGTGAGCTAAGAGTTATCTCATGCATGCAGAAAAGCTAGAACTGTTCTAAATAATGTGTCTGTAACTGGGAAAGCAATACCCATTGAGAGATGTGGAAATATTTATTAGTATGCCCAGTGCTCAGCATGGTGGTGGTTTTCACAGGTCATAATTCAATGCAGTACAGCACTTTATTTAGGGCAAGTTTTATTCTAATGCAATAAGCCTCTTTCAAATAAATTTCCTAAAGCATGTATTGCAAAGATACAATACTGGGGAAATGCAAGAAAATGATTTCCAGTTAACTCCTTCATTTCCTATGTACACTAAGCCACATTTTTTTGCTCAACAAATTGATTGATTGATTGATTGATTGATTGATTTGATTTGATTTTTATACCGCCCTTCCAAAAATGGCTCAGGGCAGTTTACACAGAGAAATAATAAATAAAGAAGATGGATCCCTGTCCCCAAAGGGCTCACAATCTAAAAAGAAACATAAGATAGACACCAGCAACAGTCACTGGAGGTACTGTGCTGGGGGTGAATAGGGCCAGTTACTCTCCCCCTGCTAAATAAAGAGAATCACCATGTTAAAAGGTGCCTCTTTGCCAAGTTAGCAGGGGTTCAGCTTAAAACAACAGAAATGAAACTTATTCATATAAAATAAATAAAAGTAAGTTTTAAAAAAGAAAAAGATCCGCAATTCCTTTTAGCATAATTTGCTCTATCTGAAGCACATAT
This sequence comes from Hemicordylus capensis, assembly GCF_027244095.1. NCBI lineage: Eukaryota > Metazoa > Chordata > Lepidosauria > Squamata > Cordylidae > Hemicordylus > Hemicordylus capensis. Next base: position 19,990,721 of record NC_069665.1, read on the forward strand.
TTTAAAAGTTCACATATACACCATGTTCAAGGGTAATATGAATGGCCTAGATCCATTAGGTGCATCACACTATCTGATTCATTGGGTTTGGCAAGAGAAGAAACCAAGTAAAGAAGCTCTCAAACCTGAATGACGGACTAAACCACACATTACTCTGAAGCATGTGTGCTTGTTTTTAGCTTTGTAAAACAGCATGTATTGGTGCGGACAGGGGGAGATTCTGGACTGAGACAACGGAAGGGGGATGGGAAACTTTGATCTGGCAAATATGCTAAAGCAGCACCAAAAGCCACTGCTGCTGCATCAACATTTTTGAGCCAACGTACAACCCTGGCTTATTTTTGATCCAACTGGTTAAGAGCCCCTGGTGGCGCAGTGGTAAAACTGCTGCCCTGTAACCAAAAGGTTACAAGTTCGATCCTGACCAGGGGCTCAAGGTTGACTCAGCCTTCCATCCTTCCGAGGTCGGTAAAATGAGTACCCAGAATGTTGGGGGCAATATGCTAAATCATTGTAAACCGCTTAGAGAGTTCCGGCTATAGAGCGGTATATAAATGTAAGTGCTATTGCTATTGCTATTAACAGGTAAGTCAACCAAACTAGACAAATTTGAAATATACATTCTGGTTGGCTGTCTCATCATATGGTACAGTGGAGTTAGATGACTAAGAGAACCCCATCATCAGTAAGGTTTGAATTGTATCCAAAGAGATCTTTCTTGAAAATTGCAGAACGTGGTAGCCTTGGAACTATTTATTACATTTAGATCACATGTTTCCTCCATTATGGAGTGGAGGGTAGCATACATGCGGATTCCAGGTGGTCACCCATACAAGCACTGAACACACATAAACCTGCTTAGCCTCTAGCAAGGTGACTGAAACATGTGCCCCTCTGACCATGGCCTGGGAACTGGATGATCATCTGGCTCATTCTACTGAATTGTGAAAATAGAGATCCTGCTGCACATTGATTCCAAAATCGCATCACATGGCAGAAAATGTAACGTGACTCCATCTGAAATTCTGCTGTCATTCTTCAAGGAAAGTTGGATTTTATATATGCTTTCAAAGAGCCACTTCAAGCACACACCTTCCCCACCCCTTTAATTAAAAAATTGCACTGTGTAAAAATCCAAACATGATTATAAATATTGTTTTTTTAAAAAAAACCATAATATTTTTCCACTTTTTTTATCCTATTTGGATTGTACAACTCAGCTTGCAAAATCTGTTTTAAGATGCTTGGCAAACTGCAGAGAATAGTTTGCAACCTTTTTATTTAAAAAATGAAAGAAAAGGGTTACTAAATTCACTATCAGCTTATGGAAGAGAGCCTGTCTTGAAAATTATGCATGCTGACATGAAAAAGATTGTTTAGAGATAACTTTTCCCCAAGAAACATGTTTTGCTATGTTCTTTTTAAAACAAAAAATTCCTCTTAAGCACCTTGCAATACTTTTCATTTAATAGTTGGCAGAAGGAAAGTCCCTGATGAACGCTGGCCTGTGTCTCTCTCTTTAACCAGCTGAGTGATCGGAGCTTTTAATATAGCTGTTCCAATTATTGTAAAAGTCATCTAGTACCTTATAACCACAAATATTGACAGTTTATTGCACAACACATTCATGACATTTGAAGGTCACATCATACATAATACATACTCTTTTATAAAAGTGTCTAGAACAAAGAGATACATGATCTGCAATTACCTCTTACCAATTTTCTAAAGCAGTTTAGCTTTATTTAAAAGAATTGTAGGCATTGGATCCAAGGCATGAAGTCTTATTAATTAATACAACACAAAAGTTTATTATGAATAACTTTTAACCAACAATATTTCGTCCTTTGCTCTACAAGACAGAAAGGGGCACTGCCCAATTCTCTAACTACTGTACTCACTGAGAAGTTTGCATTTACATGGGAGAAACATCTTCAAGCTTCACTGATTCTTTAAAATGGCACATGCTAAGCTAAGGTTTAGCAGGAAGCCAGGACATTTGTTCCAGAACTAGCTGGGGGAACAGACTAGCAACTGTGTGCTCATAGGAACACTCTGCTCCCCACTGCCAGAATGTTCCATTTAGTCCACAGTATTTGTGAGATCCAGGGCTGATTTAAACCAACCACGGCCCTCCTGCAGATGTCTTGCAGCTCCCATCATTTCTGACTATTGGCCACTGTGGCCAACAACAGCTGCAGGGCCAATATTGGACACCCCTGATTGTGACCAACAATCACGTTGCAATCCTGGTTGATGCACATGGTGAGAGGTAGGGATGTGCACGGAAACGTTCAGCGCTCTATTCTAGGAGCACTGAACCAGTTCCGTGGACTGGTGTTTGAGTCGGTTCAAAGGTGGGAGGTGGAAAACTTTAAGGGTGGGGGAGGATGCTCTTACCCCTCCCGCCATGTTTCCCCCGCCAGTACTGTGTATTCAAACGGTCCAGCAGAGCAGCAGTGTACTTCCCTGCCACCCTGTTGCTTCCTTGGACCAGAAGTGACCAGAAGTTCCCAGTGCATGAGCGCATGTCATACCTGTGAACGTACATGCTGTGCACGCACACATGCGCGTACAACATGCACTCATGCACTGGGAACTTCTGGTCACTTCTGGTGCGAGGAAGCAACGGGGCAGCAGAGAGATACACTGTTGCCCCACCAGACCATTTGAATACACAGTGCCGGCGAGGGAAACACAGCGGGAAGGGTAAGAGCACCCTCCCCCACCCTTAAAGTTATCTCCCCCGCCAGCTTTCGAACCGGCAAGTGCTGGTTCTGTGCACATTCCTAATGAGAGGTGGTATGCCATCACACAGAAGCAATTTTCAGAAGCTTCCACACGGGGGCTGTAATATTTAAAAGAAGTTCACCATTTTCAAAGCCTAACTGTAGTATCTGTAGCAAGAGATGCTAGAGAAAGACTCAAGAAAATCTAACCAAAGCAGTAAAATAGGTTCCTTCTGCTTTTCCTACCTGGAAATGCTTCTAGCCACTTAAATGTGCTAATAAAAACACATTATTATGTAATGCCAGAATCCTCCCCAAAAGAGACCAGAGAAATGACAGAATCTGGCTTCAAATCTCAGTGAGATGGGGATGACAGCTCGCCTAATGTAAAAACCTTGTAGAGCATCCAACTTGAGTATTTCAGAATCCCCAGTGAATTTCTGAGCTTCTTTATGAAATCTTGTAACCAATAAACAGGAAGAATGGATATACTTTTTAACAGGAGTGTGAAGTCAGACTTCTTAGTCAAGATATTGTACCTGATAGAAGCATGTGACTGTAATTAATTCTGACTGAATTTAGCATCTTCAAAAGTGTGACTGAACAGCTATCACCTTTCGGAGGATGTCCATTTATAATCATCAAATAAAGAAGCTGGTTTACTGCGAATGAAACAACACTTCGGAATTTAAGTCTGGTTGTCAATAAACTCAACGCAGCTTCCTTGACAAGTGACAAGTGAACTTCAAGCCTTCTAATTAACCCCCTATGCACATTTATTCTGAAATAATAAATGGTTGCAATGCTTTCTACCTCACTCAAAGTTCTTCTGAAAAAAGAAACCATATTTCCGTAGAAGGTATTTTTGCTGCCTTTTTCCTCTCTCCAAATTCTAGACTCACTTGGGATGGCTTTGATCAACAAGTTGAATGTGAAGAAGCTGCTCAGATATTGCCTAGATAAGACCCGTCCCTCCCAAACTTCACTTATTTGTTTATATGCATCTGAATAAACTTCCACTGTGTGCATGGGGAAGATCTTACCAAGTTTTGAAGCTATACAAGTGGATCATCTTTTGTATTTTGAAATGTTATTTGAAAGCAGGTGTTCAGGAACCAGATGGCCTTCAAACCCATACTGCTAGGGTTATAGCAGCTTCTGCAGCTTATCTGCAGCATATTCGCATTGTCAAGATTTAAAGAGTGACTACATGAAAATTGATAAACACTCTTTTACCCAGTGCTGTTCTCTTGATGTCAAGGCTAGATCAGATACCCAACTAGGAACAGTTGCCTTACAGAAGACCTTCCTTAATCAAGCCCTTGATATCCTACCCCTTGGATGTATTTCTCCTGCTGATTAATCTCCAAAAGTGAGTAGACAAATTCTTGAGGGAAAGAATGAAGTCAGTCACTCATCAACTGTCATAATCATGTATAGGAATTGTGTGGGCAAATAGTCATCGTTGACCCTCTCTCACCTCACCTGATCTCAAAGCTATTTGGGCTATTTTACACAAAAGCAGCAATGGCAGGTGTGTGAAAGCCTCATTAATCCACTGTTAATTGTCCAGGTTAACACCCCAAAAGTAAACTTGGACATCTCCTCTCTAGTGAAATGTGTGAGCTCTAGATGGCCCTGTTAAAAATGCATTTTACCACAGAACTGACCTTTCCCATTAGACATTTTCATTCTTTGGGGACAAAGTATTTGGGCTTCATGAGAACAGCTTGCGCTCAGGGACTGTAGAGTACTCTGAAGTTTTAAAAATCAGGCTTTGGGTGCTTTTCCAAAGCTCTGTGTCCACCATGACAGATAAAAATCTAGTCAAAAACTTACTGAAATTTATTTTTAAAAGAAGAGTGAATACAAAACTAAAAATACTGCAACTGTGTGTGTGTGTGTGTGTGTGTGTGTGTGTGTGAGAGAGAGAGAGAGAGAGAGAGAGAGAGAGAGAGAGAGAGAGAGAGAGAGAGAGTGCTCAGAAAGAAGATGAGCTTTTTCCAAACACTCACTGAGAAAGCTCATAAATACCAACTCAGTTTCAACTGAAAGCCAAGGTCAGTTTGTCCTTCACTACTGATCAGCTGATGGCCTTCTTGCAAATGTTGCTTCCACCTCTTACATCATCCAAAGTACTATGGCTTCCAAGGAAGACCTTTTCAGTGAGAGGTAAAATAGACTTCACAGCCATTGATGTTTCTCCAATACAACATGTCCAATGATATTATATCATGTATCTATATTAGCAACGTAGACCATAACAAGTAAGCAATCAAATGTGGGTGTAATGGGCTAGGAGATGCTAGGATTACAGAATTCTCAAAGCTCTCCATACCTACTAGCTGGACCTGAGACCAGTTTCCCAAAGCCACAACCAGTCAACCAATCAAGTCCCTTAACAAAGACAAATTACATGTTTCTCCCCCAAAAGTACATTAGTAAATCATATTGTGCCATTCACACTACAGTTCAGTCTTTCCTGTCAAAAGACTGCAGTGACGCCTATCCTCTGATACACGGGGAAGGGATACAGCCAGCACATCACCAGCTGCACACTAGAAACTAGAAGATTATCTCACTTGCTGAAGGTGAATAAGTAAAAGCAAGTCATGTGGCTAGGCCTGATTCCCCTGTGAAACAATGTGCACAAGATGCCTCAGCACCAAAGCACATTTTGAGATCATGTACACACAACAATATTCCATATGGTGAAAGTATGTTGGAGCTGGTTTGACTCTCTCAGAGTATCTCCATGGGAATTAATGAGCTAGGATGAAATTTTATTTATTATTATTTATTAGAAACATTTGATATACCGCCCACTCCGAAGACTCGGGGCGGTGTACAAAAACATGCAAAACAAGACAGCATTAAAATTACATTCTAAATAAAACTAAAGTAACTAACAAAAAAGAAAAGAAAAAAGCAAATAGGTAAACTACAGGGTAAAAGCTTGGCGAAAAAGAAAAGTCTTCAATAGAGATTTAAAAATTGACAAGGAAGGAGCTAAACGAATCTGCAGGGGAAGGGAATTCCAGAGAAGTGGGGCAGCAAACAAGAAGGCCCTTTCACGGGTCCTAGCACCCTGAACCTCTTGGAAATCGGGTACTGACAAAAGGGCCATCTGAGCAGATCTGACTGGACGGGATGTAACTGGGTTCAGGTGGTCCTTGAACTTTTCAAGGCCAAGGTTTTGGCCCTACTTATGGTGGGTGCGCAGATGGGCGCCTACACTAACCTTCGGAGGATGGAAATTGTTCAAACTAAATTCCTCAGGGGTATACTGAGGGTCGCTCAGTCTGTCCCCAACGCATGCCTCAGATTGGAAGTGGGCTGGCCTACAGTTGAGGCCAGAATTTGGAAGGCCATGTTCAGTTTTTGGCTCAAGTTGTTTTTCTGCCCTGATGGGATTGCCCCGCTAGTCCTAGAAGATTCTTTTAAGACCCGATGGAAACGGGTCATTGACAATAGATTAAGCAGGTTGGGTTTTTCATTTTCGGCGATAAGACAGATGGGTCTCGATAAGGCCTCAGATTATAATGGACATTGCCAGGCAGGAGGATGCTAGTAAAGTAAGATCTGGGGTTTTTATGGTGGCCCAAATTGATAGACGGCTCCCAGCTAGATACTTGATAAAGCTATCCTTTGTTGAACATCGTAGAGCAATGACTGCAGCCAGACTCAATGCCCTTCCTTCTGCCATCCTGGAAGGGTGATTCCAGAAAATCCCCTATCTCCAGAGATTGTGCCCGTGTCATGTGGGAGAGGTTGAATCTACCGAACATGTGTTGTTGAATTGTTATTTTTATAAGGAGCTAAGAGAAGAATTAATTTCTCCCCTTTTAAGAGATCGCAGATTGACCTCAGGTCAGGAGAAAGTGGAGTTTTTACTTGCAGACTTGGATGATTTCATCTCTGCAAGAGTTGCCAAGTTTCTTTGTATTGCAAGTAAACTTCGCAGAAGATTTGTTGAGAGGCTAGATGCGAGCATAGTATATTAGGAGGGTGAACAGATTTTATTTATTGAAAATTTTCTTATGTATGATACTCTTATTGTATTGTTCCTATTGCAGTTTCTTTTGATGCCACTGATGTGATGTATAGTTTTTTGTGTGGTTTTGTTGTATTGAGAGGCCATTGGCTGTAATAAAGTAAATGAATGAAGGGTGGGAGAGGCGGGTCTGTAGGTAGACAGGTACCAAACCCCGCAAAGCTTTGAAAGTCAAAACCAGGACCTTAAATTGAACTCGGTAGCGAATAGGCAACCAGTGCAATGACTGCAGGAGAGGTCTTACCCTGTCATATTTTCTGGCACCCATAAGTAAACGAGCCACTGCATTCTGGACCCGTTGTAGCTTTCCGATCGTCCTCAAAGGTAACCCTAGATAGAGGGCATTACAATAATCTAGGCGGGAGATAACAAGGGCATGGGTCACTGTCATTAATGCCTGCCGATCAAGGTAAGGGCGTAATTGACGAATCAGATGGAGCTGGGCAAAGGCACTTCTGGCTGCAGCCTCTACCTGCTGTTCAAGCAGGAGGTGCGAGTCAGAAAGGACCCCCAAATCACATACAAGCTCCTTCGGGGGCAGCGCCACCCCATCTAAAATAAGGTTCACATCCAGCTGTTGGCTGGTACGAGGGCTGAGTAAAAGTAGTTCAGTCTTGGTGGGATTCAATCTGAGCTTATTTCAATTCATCCAGACCTTAACAGCTTCCAGGCATTGAGTAAGCACAGAAACAGCATCTCCAGAATGGTTTGGGATGGCAATATACAGCTGAGTATCATCAGCGTATTGATGAAATCTCACCCCAAACTGGGAAATGACCTGACCCAGTGGCTCTATATAGATGTTAAAGAGGACAGGGCAAGAACTAAACCCTGGGGAACTCCATAAAGGAGTGGCCATGGGTCAGAGCATCTGTCCTCAATGCATACCGACTGGACACGCCTGCTAAGGTAAGAACGGAACCACTGTAAGACAGTGCCCCCAATACCCAACCCACGCAGGCGGTCAAGGAGGATAGCATGATCGATAGTGTCAAAAGCCGCTGAGAGATTTAAAAGGACCAAGGGAGGGACACTACCCTCATCAAGGTCCAAAAGAAGGTCATCTACCAGAGCGAGCAATGTTGTCTCTGTGCTATGCCGAGGCCTGAAACCCGAATGATAAGAATTCACTGAAGAGAGCCTAAATAATATAATTTAAAAGGTTAAATTTTACAAAGATTTGAGCAATCCTTATAAACAGTAACAAATGAATTGGGCTTACAATGGGGAAAGAATTTGGGTCATTGGCTCACAGATATTAAGATGAGGTAATCATAAGTTGTCTCAAGAATAAGATTTCCAAGAACATCTACATATTTTACAAGTGGCAAATGAAGACATAAAAGATGTTATTTTCAAAGAATCACAAAAACTGCTTTGCAGATACAGTCAATTTCCTTCTTCAATTATATGAGTGAATTTTAAATCTAATAATGTATGCTGATGTTTGCCAGTCAGGATAATTGCATACACTTCTAGTGGATCCAGCCACTTTTACCTCAGCAATCCCCCAATATGGACTGAGATGTGAAAGATTGTGTTCTTTGTTTCCCAACATCATCAGCAACACTTGCTGTTTCAACCCTGGAGTTGAACATAGCTGAATGTAGGGATGTTCATAAATCAATTTTTGATTTGATTTGTGCCCGAACCAAATCACCCCTGATTTGTTTTGTGTCTGAATCTGTCCCCCTGAATCACCCCAGATTCGGTTTTGATTTGATTCAGTTCAATTTGGATCCAGATCAATTCAGACAACTTATAAAGGTCCTAGGGACACCAACTTTGGGTGGTGGGTAGGTCCCCATGGGTGCCACCTACCATCTACATTTCAAGGCAGTGCGGTACTTGGTTGATTTTAATGTGGGGTTTTTTAGTTTTTACTGATTTTGTATATTTCCGCCATAGGAAATAATGGGGATTTGAAATCACCCTATCATAACCCTAACATGGATCCACAGCTTTCGTTCTTTTTTTTTTTTTTTTTAAGCTAAGCTCTAGCCCTTGTAGAAGTGAAGTTATGGAGCAAAATGTGTGGTCACTATTTTTTCAAGTGTTTGGATTCTTTGGTGTATAATAACCTTTCCTCATAATGAATTCCTTTGAGGATTCATGGCACATCTTCATTTCTTCTGTTTATTTTGACTTTCATTGGACAGTGCCAACTGTCAACTGCCAAACTGCCATGTGTCAACTACTCACCAACACACACACACACACACACACACACACACACACACACACACACAGGGGTACTCAGTTTATTTTATTTTTAGGAATGTTTGAAGTGTTTAGATTCTCTGGTGTCTTCATTACACACCTTCATTTCTTCTGTTCATTTTTACCCCACTGCTTTGCAAGTGGAGTTGGAGAATTAGTGGCATCCCATGTGCCAACTACCCCCCAATCCACAAGCCACTGAGTTTATATTTTAGGAATTTTTGAAGTGTTTAGACTCTTTGGTGTGTAGTGAATCCTCATAGGGATTCATTATGAAGAAAGGTTATTAGACCTTTCCTTCAGGACCATCTTCAGGAGGCACTGAGTTTAAAAATGCATGACAAAAGTACTTAGTAAACAGTACTTATGGAACTGCTATTGTACTTATGGAGCAGCTATTGTATTGTTGCAGGTACAATTAATCTTTCAGTACTGATTTACTGGTCATACACCAGCTTTCTGATTTAAAAATGCACAGCTAAGGCACTGGGGTCTAAGAGACCCCTCACAGAACTGACTACTTCACAACATGATTGCTACAGTGTGTTGATGCAGCAGTTAAGATACAGAAATGTTCGCCTTTTGGTACCTTAACAAATCATTAAAAGCTCAGGAGGGTCACTCCATGAAGCTCAAAAGAAAAGTAATCAAAATCCACAAGAAAGGTCAGGAAGATCAGCTCCAAGCAAGTAGGTCCTAAAGGAAGGTCAGGAAGGTCAGCTCTAGAAAGGCAAGAAAGGTAACACCTCCAGGATTAGGTGGGCAAAAGGAGGGTCAGGAAGGTAACATCTCTAGGACAAAGTGACAAAAAGTAGGAATACTGAAGATGGTAACACCTCCAGGAGAGCCATTTCAAAAGAATTTCTTGTTCATGTAATTTATCAGTAATGTAAATGACATAATTAACCTGACTAGCTGCTAGACTTTACCTTTTGTAAATGATTATTCTCTCTTTATCGTTATACTGGTCTAATAATTCTGTTGCAGTACTTATATACCCTAGCCACCTAATGGCACAGCAGGGAAAAGACTTGAATAGCAAGCCAGAGGTTGCTGGTTTGAATCCCCACTGGTGTGTTTCCCAGAATATGGAATATGCTATATTGGGTAGCAGTGATATATTATTATTATTACTACTACTACTACTACTACTACTACTACATTTATATCCCGCTCTTCCTCCAAGGAGCCCAGAGTGGTGTACTACATACTTGTTTCTCTTTCATAACAACCCTGTGAAGTAGGCTAGGCTGAGAGAAAAGTGGCTGGCCCAGAGTCACCCAGCTAGCATCATGGCTGAATGGGGATTTGAACTCGGGTCTCCCCGGTCCTAGTATAGCACTCTAACCACTACACCATGCTGGCTCTCATGGCATCATAGGAAGATGCTGAAAGGCATCATATCATACTGTGCAGGAGATGGCAATGGCAAACCTCTCCTGTATTCTACCAAAGAAAATCCACAGGGCTCTGTGATCACCAGGAGTCGACATCGACTCAACGACACACTTTACTTTACACTTTACTTATATACCCTATGGCTCTCTGTGTCTCAGGAATATGGAGCAATTCGTTAGAAAGGATTTTTGGAATGCACTGTGCTGATTAACACTGTGGCCAGTACAAACCCAAGATGCCTTCCCTAACTTGTTGTATTCCTGTACTAGTTACCCTTAATTTAAAATAAAAAACATATATTTACATTAAATTGTAGTCACTTATTTTAAAACACCTGTGACAATTGGGGTCCATAAGACACTGCAACCTCGTTAGTAAAGTGTGCTTACCATGTGTAGAAGGGCTGAAATGGTCCAACAAATTGATGGTAGACACTTACCAACACCCTAACTAACAAAGGGCCAATGTCCTGCAAGATGCATCGGCGCTGTGAATGGGTCAACTAACTCAGCACCAGAACACATGTGTGTGTGTGGGGGGGTGTGTGGATTCCAATAATCTCTTCCCATTTGTGTCACCCGAAAATATATCCCTGAGGGTCGCACAGCACTCAGGGACATATTTTGGGATGATAAAGAGAACTTCCAGGGGAAGGGAAGGTCATCAAAAGCTCTCCCCCCCATAAGCACTGGTGCTGTGTTAGTTGACCCTGCCCATAACATCAGCATATCCCACAGAGCACTGGTGCTTCATTAGTATTGCTTAACTCTTCTTCTACTTGACATGTTGCATTCTCAGACTAATACCATGTCATTTCTTACAGATAAACAAGGAATATCGTGCATGGGTATATATAGCAACAGAATGTGTAGACACATTTTACCAATTGATAGAAGAGATCAGACTTGGTAGAGTTCAGAATAATATCCCCAGGTCATTTCAGTCTCTAGGTACACCACTGATGCACTCATGTGCCTGATTTTTGGTAGCATGAAGGATTTTCCATGAAAGGCAGGGCTTTGCCCAATGTGCTGTATGAATTTACCTCTGTTTGCCATACTGTATGCCTTCTAATGCAAGCTTACAGAACTGGGTTTGCATTAATTACCAAGTACACACATTCTTACTCCTTAGGGAATTCCACCCCCACCCCCCATTTTCCTTAGGGGAAAACTGCGTAGAAATATATTTTATTATGCTATGGCTATAATCCACCTCTTAGATTTGTAATTTAAATTTAAACAAGGATCCACTGAATCTGTAAATCTATATATCAGCCACATATTTGAGAATAAATTAAATCCCATAGAACCTCCATACAGTGAGCTAGGTAGGACTTCTCTAGTGTAAATGTGTATAGGATTCTAATCCAAGAGCAGGACAAAAGCTAAATGTGCATACAATCTCATTTACTCAGAATATTGATGTGTCTCATCTCTTCCTCCTCTATTCTTCTTCCTTATTGACTCCTGCCCTGCTACAAACCTTAAGCCCAGCTTCTCAGTTAGGAACCTTTCTATATGCTGATTCTTTAAATTGCCATTCAGGTTGATAGCAGTGTATGCTATTAGTAAGTGTCATTTGCATTGATATCTATTAAAAACAATGAGATATATCTTGGTTTTGTTTCCTCCATAAAAGTAGTCAGCCATATTGAATGCTTCTATTCATTCCTCAAAAACTCCACTCTAAATGTTTACCATTGAATTCCAAAGGAATTCAACCTGAAATGAAATTTCATCAGTTAGCAATGTACTTCAAGAGGAAATCTTGATTTCACAGAATTTTTCATTTCTATATAAAAACTAGTATTACGTACAGGAATTTTGTAAACTGGGAGGAAAATACTTGGAGGAAATTTGTAAACTGAGAAGAAAATACTTGGAGGAATCTGGAGTTGGAAGAAGTGGGTTGGATGAAGCTCTAATAGTTTTGAATTAGTTAACTAGTTAACTCTGCTTGGTTTTACATTTGTTTCTCTATTCAGCAGATATGGGTCTGTGTTCCTCAAAGAAGGGGTATCCGATGGAGGTTTTCATGAAATTGAAGCAAGCGTGAAGGAGTAAGGTAATAATAATATGCTCCTTCATGCTTCTCTCATTTGAGCCTCATACTTACAATACATGCAAGGTTCCAAGGTTTGATGGTACCCAAAAATAATTTTCAAGAAGCTTCAGGCTTCTGCACTCCTTCTCACGCTCATGTGCTATGCCCCCCATGCCTGCCTCCTTTCCTGTTCGAGGCAAACCATAGTTTGCCATTTTATCTGCACTGGCAAACTATGGTTTGCATTTGTCTTACAAATGAAGATTGGGAAATGTGGTTTAAGTCCGCTTTCTAGGACAAACACAACCATAGTTTGTAATTTCAGAGAAAATTGTAAACTATGGTTTGCCCCAAATTAAGAAAGGAGGTAATGAATTGCTGTGCACAATGGGAGGAGGCATGTGGCATGTGAGCCAAAGCTCCTTAAAGAGTTGGTCTTACCAAACCATTGTTTGGTACTATGTCTAAACCAGTTGACCCACTGAACAGTAGCTCAAAGACCCAAAGAAACTGGAAAACGAGAATGAAAATGATTTCAAAATAAAGTAACTAATAATGAAAAGCTATTTTGGTTGGAGAATCTAATAAAGATAAACCACTAACATAATCATTGAGTTCCAAAGGAAAAAACCACCAAATCCTACGTGGCATAGAAACTGCTTCCTCGTGGCTCCTTGACATTAGGTTCCAGGAGCCATGCTATCCAGCTGAAAGCTCTGGGAAATGTCTGACTGAGAAAAATCCATATCATCAGCCTCACCCACGTGGTTCTTGCATCCAAATGTTGCCAGTGGCATGAAAACTAAAAGGAAGCACTCCATACCATGCAAATCCGACTGGATCCAATGCAGATGATCTAAATG